>NW_028261393.1:23189253-23545503 GCF_051295495.1 Thamnophis sirtalis | reverse complement strand
CTTAAAGTTGCCAAGTTTGGGAACCACTGTCCTACATGTTTGGGATCATTATTTTACCAAGAAAAATGGTTTAAAAAAAAAAGCCTTTATTCAAGAAAATGTAAAGGTATGTGCTAGTTATTCCTGATTCGAGGGGGCGGTGCTCATCTCCGTTTTAAAGCCAAAGAGCCAGCGCTGTCCGAAGACATCTCCATGGTCATGTGGCCAGCATGATTAACAACGAAGGCACATGGAACGCTGTTACCTTCCCACCAAAGTTGGTTCCTATTTTTCTACTTGCATTCTTACATGCTTTCGAACTGCTAGGTTGGCAGAAGCTGGGACAAGTAATGTCAGCTCACTCCCTTATGCGGCACTAGGAATCTGAACCGCTGGACTGCTGACCTTTCTGATCGACAAATTCAGCGTCTTAGCCACTGAGCCACCGTGTCCCTCTTATGCAAGGTACACATTATTAAATGCATTTCCAACCTGACTAATCCTTTCCAAGGGTAAAATTTGCATATCATATGTAACCACCATTGATGCATTTTAGTTCTTTTATCAGGAAGGATTGTAAACAAGGTATAAGTTATTAAATGCACTTACAGACTCAGTCATCCCTTGCAAAGATGCACCGTAGGCAATTACAATGAAGCGAATATTATGTCAGTGTTGACAATGCAATTAAAAGTTCTTTATTCTTAAAATATCATCTGTCCTTCCCATGTAATGTAAACGCTGACTGAAATCGTGTTTCTTTGAATAAAAAATTGTGGTTGAGTGTCCTGTTAACATTCAAAGTATTGCTTGATAAACTCATAGAAATTTCCCAAAGAGAAGTCTGGCAAATATTCTTCAGTTGAAGAGAAGTCCACAATAATTTGTTAAAATGATACCTTTTTTTTCTTGTTGCCTTCAGAGGTGGTATTCAACAGGTTCTGACCAATTCTGGAAAACTGGTAGTGGAAAGTTTGGGTAGTTTGGAAAACCACCTCTGACTGGCCTTGCCCCCATCTATTCTCTGCCTCCCGAGTCGCAGCTGATTAGGAGAAAATGGGGATTTTGCAGTATCCATCCCCTGGAGTAGGTTGGGAAAGGAGATTTTACAGCATCCTTCCCCTGTGACGTCCACCAAGCCACACCCACCAAGCCACACCCACAGAACCAGTAGTAAATATTAATCCTACCACTGGTTGCCTTCTACAGAATTTTGATTATTGCAGGTCAAAGACAATCCAGTTATGAAACTTCCTGCTTGGAAATGTTCACTAACCATCAACTCATTATCCTTTTGGCCAATGTTTCTCAACCTTGTCAACTGGACAATGTGTGGACTTTAACTCCCAGAACCCCCCCCCCCAGTCAGCCTTGCTGGTTGAGGAATTCTGGGAGTTGAAGTTTACACATCATTCAGAAGAAGAAGCTCACGTCATTCTTCCATTTTCTTAACAGTATGGAAGATCGATGTATTGACACTTAGTGTCTGGTTTCATCTATTTTGATTTGCTGCATTGATCTTTGTTCTGTTATTGTCATATTGTTTGATACTGCATTTGACCTGTGCTTTGGAATATGGAATTCTGAGATTAAACAAATAATAAAATTCCAATCCAGCCTATTTTATGGGCAATGTTACTAAATAGTACACTATTCCAAGTGTGTCCAGCAACAGAAGGTCAGAAAAGCCAGCATCCATATCCATGAAATCCATGCCTTGCAACTCAAAAGTAGGGTTTGGATCACATGTATGTAGCCACCACATTGCCTTTTTTAATCCTCTGTGTGTGGACATCCCTTCAGTATTCTGACCTATTGGGTGAAGTAGATTCTTTAAAATCCTGCTCTGTTCACACTTTATTTGTTAGATGTAAAGTGTGATTGGAGCTGCCATCTTTCTATAAATCTTGGTGTGTGTGTGTGTGTGTGTGTGTGTGTGGAGTGCTGGCTTTGTTTCAGTAAGTGGAATGATTGGTTGTGTGGTTGTATCATGATTGGTAGATTGGTGCTGATTGGTGCTGGCTGTGTGTCTATTGTTGTTTCTGTTGTAACGACCTGGGTGGTGGGTGGGGCTCGTTTGTTGACTAGGGCTGGTTTCCAGATGTTTGGTAGGCGGGAGGTATTTACTCTCCTGTTCGTTTGTCATGCCATGCAAAATCTGCCCTGCAACATACATAGGACAAACAAACAGGAGAATAAATGCACACATCGCAGAATACAAGAACCCAGTAAGAAAAAAAGAAAAAAACTTCCTCCTTTTTCCAACACCTTAAAGCTACAGGACATGAAATTAATTTTGAAGAAACCAGGTTAATCTCCAAAACTGAACACTTCAGGTTAATCTCCAAAACTGAACACTTCAACAAGAGAATAATTATGGAAGCTATCAAAATAGAGAAACACCCCCACAACATGAATAAACGTGATGATGCCTCCTGCCTGCCAGACATCTGGAAACCAGCCCTAGTCAACAAATGAGCCCCACCCACCACCCAGGTCGTTGCAACACAAAACAACAATGGACACACAGCCAGCACCAATCAGCACCAATCTACCAATCATGATACAGCCACACATCCAATCAATCGACTTACTGAAACAAAGCCAGCACTCCACACACCCTCACCAAGATTTATAGAAAGACGGCAGCTCCAACCATGCTTTAAGCCCAAAACCTAAAGCCTGAAGATGGCGAAAAGGGTTTTTATCTAGGTTTATTCCAGACTTAGCAGCCCTAATACCTTCTTTTTGGATCTGGAAATGCTTTCCTTGTGGACTTTATATTAGAAAGAAACGGCGGCACAGATTGTTTCCCCTGACACTCACGCTGTTGTTAAAAGCCAGTTTGCACATAATTTCCAAATATGCTCCAAGCAGACTGTGCAGCAGAATTCTGCTACAATTCAATAAAATGCTGCCATTTGGGCAGTCCCAAATTCCTCTGTTGTGATGCTACGTTGGGCTACTGAGTAATGTGAGCAGGATAGAGATACCAGCTAAAAAAATGCCAACAGTTCCTTTCCTGCCAGTAGTCATCTGCGTGCAGGTTGCTAATTGAATGTAATTTTGCCAGGAGGAATTTTAGTTTGGAATCAGCAGAAGGACTGATAAGAACTTGGTAAAAGAAGATTCTCTAATTCTCATGTTGTAAAAACAAAGTTGCAGACAATGAATAGATGGGAAAAACATTCAAGGCTGGGAAATAAGCCTTGAAGATAAAGCTCAAAACATCCTCATTGACCTGAAAAGCAGGAGGAAATATAAGGACTAACTTAAGGTAGTCCTTAAGTTACAACCATTCATTTAGTGACCATTTGAAGGTACAGCAGCACTGAAAACAGTGAGTTATTACCAAGGATGCGTTGCTACTAGCATTACTGCCGGTTCGGCGCCCAAAATATTTTGCTACGCTTGCGTGTGCATTTGCACCTAAAAAGGTCTGTGCATACACATGTTAGAAAAGGAGAAGATTATTTTTTTTGCAATGAAGATTGTTCTACGCATGTGCAGAACCGAAAATCAAGATGGTGGTGCCGACGATAGAACCAATTCGGGGGTGTGGCAGGCCAAATTACTACCTACTCAGCCAAACCAGGCTGAACTGGTAGAAACCCATGTCTGCTTATTACCTTTTTCACACTTACAATCATTGCAGCCTCTCTGTCATGTGATCCAAACTCGATTACAGAAAATACAACTTCAGCAATCGAGTGGTTAACCTGACTCTGTTGTTACATTCCCAAACCCCCATAATTTTAACCTAAGAGTGTCTACTGTTGACCTCACCCCATTCCTAAGAGGTCTGTAAGGGGTGTGCATAAGCGCACCAGCGTGCCTACCAGTCTCACTGTCCTCATTTATTCGTACAAATTTACTGTGTTCATATTAATGTTTATACTTATACCTGTTATCTTTTACATGTTTGACAAACTAAATAAATAAACATTCAGATGCTTGGCAACTGGTTCATATTTATGATGGTTGCAGTGTCCCAGGGACATGTGATCATCTTTTGCAACCACCTGATGAGCAAAGCCAATAATTTCCAAATTTATTCCAAGATTTATTTATTTAGAATAGAATAGAATAGAATAGATAATGAAATGGAATGGAATAAAATGGAATAGGATAGGATATGAATTAGGAATGGAATTGAATATGAATTAGGAATGGAATAGAAAATGAATTAGGAATAGAATAGAATATGAATTAGGAATAGAATAGAATAGATAATGGAATAGAATAGAATAGAATAGAATAGAATAGAATAGAATAGAATAGAATAGAATAGAATAGAATAGAATAGAATAGAATAGAATAGAATAGAATAGAATAGAATAGAATAGAATAGAATAGAATTCTTTATTGGCCAAGTGTGACTGGACAGCCAAGAAATATGTCTTTGGTGCATATACTCTCAGTGTACATAAAAAGACAAGATACATTCATCAAGAATCATAATGTATAACACTTTATGAGAGTCATAGGGTACAAATAAGCAATCAGGAAATAATCAATATCAATATTAATTGTAAGGATACAAGCAACAAAGTTACAATCCTGCAGTCATAGGTGGGAGGAGATGGGTGATAGGGACAATGAGAAGATTAATCATAATAGTAATACAGATTTAGTAAATAGTTTGACAGTATTGAGGGAATTTTTTGTTTAGCAGAGTGATGGCATTCATGCTAACTTAACAACTACAGTGATTCACTACTATGGCAAGAAAGATCATGAAATGGGGGGGGGGGAAATTCCCTTATCTCACTTAGCAATAGAAATTTTGGGCTCAATTCTGGTCATGTCAAAACTACTTGTATAGCCCCTTAATTCTCTGCAATGCATCTATTTAGTAATCTTCTTGTCTCTATTTGGGAATATAGAACAGAGGAAGAGTTTAAACTTGGTATGAAGTTTTGACCAACATCCATTTTTCAGTTCTCAACTTGGAGCTGGTTTGTATGATCATGTTATTTGACCTTGTTAGATCTCTAGTTATCTGATCCCTTGGTTATATTAGGCATGGATTCACAGCTTATTGTGTGAATATTTGACAGAGCTGTCTATGGAGATTCTCAATCATCCAGATCATGGTTGTCCCAAAGGTGCTTTTTCAAGAGGCAACTGGACTTTCTGGTTTTTCTTTGAATATGTTTTGCTTCTCCTCCAAGAAGTTTCTTCTTTTCAGAGCTGAAGAAGCTTCTTGGATGAGAAACAAAACATCTTCAAAGAAAAAAACAACTGCCTCTTGAAAAGCACTTTTGGGATTTGACCAAGTTATTTTATTGGACATGATCATATCTACTGTAGCTTCCATATAGAGGAAGTTAAACATGTTTAACCTATAAACCCGCCCAGGGGTTATTTTGTAAGGGAGATGGGTGGCATAAAAATGTAACAAACAAACAAACAAACAAACAAATGTTTTTAATTCAAGATCACCTGGTTACTTAGACCAGCATTTCTCAATTTAGTAACTTGAAGCTGCATGAACTTCAACTCCCAGAATTCCATAGCCAGCAAGTTTTGTTTCTTAACCAGGTTGGAAGCAAACATTTTGTTATTATTGTACAGAAGTTACTCTTAATTTTCATTGAACATGGCTGTCAGGCCTGGAAGCGATCTTTTACATTTGGGCCTTCAGGCCTGCCACATTTTTCTCCTGCGGAAAATTGGGAGGGGGGATTATATGGAATATAGGAGATCTATAGTCATAATAACATTCCTTTCTCAGAGAATCAAGGACATCTTGCCCTGCACCTAGAGAGATGTGACTAGAAGGCATCTCCAGTTGGGACGGTGCCTGATTGGGCCATGTAATGGACATGTGGGTGCTGAGCAGGGACTTGGACTTTCTTTCAGGTGGGGAAAACCTGGAGTCTTTCAGATTTGAGCTTTTTCCAGAAGTGCCAATATGACATCTCTAATAAAATGGAACATTGAGGAAACTCAAGCCTCAGAGTCTTTGTTCGTTGGGGGTGTTACTTAGAACCCTGACAATTGCATCCATTAACTCAAGCTTTGACCAATGGATTCTTAGTATCTCACTAAGAAAAACTGGATGAAAGTATACTTCAGACTAAGTCACTAACCAATTGAGACAAAGCTGAACCACTATGAAGGTTCCAATTCTTAAAAAGAGCAGATACAAAATATATTTGAATAGAGGTGGGTAGTAATGAATGCAATTCCATGAACACAAGAAGCTTTTATAGTTTCCTACTCAAATAGGAAATCTTGGAATAATGCTGTTTTATTTAGTATAGTCAGTTGGATGGGTTGGAAGCTTGAGTAGTACTACAAGAATGAGTTGGGATAGGAAGATCTAGATTTAAATCCCACTTAGAAAGGGCTTTGGGATGGCCTTGGGACCATTGGTGGCTGGCTGGCTTTAAACATTGCCCAAAGCATGAATATAGTTCATTTGATATGTCTTAGTATGCTGTGTGGGAGTAACAATTTTGGCTTATTCAGCAACCCTTGGTTAAAATAAACCATGTCTTAGTATAATTAACAAGCCTAGCTGCCTTCTTATTGCTTCACAGGGACATGTTGAGAACAAAATTGCAACAGAAAAATATTGCCTCGAGTCCTTGGAAAAAGGGATGGTATAAATCTAATGAACAACAAACAAATAAATAATAACTGAAGCCTTTAGGAGCCAGTAAATTGCACATATTCCAAATGATGAAAAATACCTTTTAATTAACTTACTTTCTGTTGTTTTACTTTCTGTGCTATTGACTGTAGTAGTTCTAATAATAGTAGTTATTACGTTTGGTTTTTGTGTTACTTACTTTAAGATGCTGTTTCAAATTAGAGTCGTAAATTGTGATTTTTAATATATTTTGTAAGGTCTCCTGGGAAAACATATTTTCAAGAGCAGAATATAAATTTTAAGCAAACAAACAGATTACTACTTCAGATTGTGTATGTCTTGAGTTGATCTATATAGCAGCTAGACTAGGTGGCTTCAAATGAAAACTTTCAGTCTATTCATCCTTGATGTCCTGACTGGAATCAGGACATTGGTTTGGAACTGATTCTTAGCCAGGCCACGAGGAGTTTACCCAGGACTAGGATAGGCATAGAGTAGTAGAGAAGGAGTAGGGATGTGGTGGCTCAGTGGCCAAGACGCTGAGCTTGTTGATCAGAAAGGTTGGCAGTTTGACGGTTCAAATCCCTAGCACCATGTAACGGAGTGATCTCCCATTACTTGTCCCAGTTTCTGCCAACCTAGCAGTCTGAAAGCATGTAAAAATGCAAGTAGAAAAATAGGAACCACATTTGGTGGGAAAGTAACAGCGTTCCGTGTGCCTTCGGTGTTTAGTCATGTTGGTCACATGACCATGGAGACGTCCTCGGACAGCACTGGCTCTTTGGCTTTGAAATGGAGATGAGCACCACACCCTAGAATTGGGAACAACTAGCACATATATGTGAGGGCAATCTTTACCTTTAGGGAAGGCAAATTAATTGTAATGGAAGAAATGCTTAACCGGATGTTGAAGGATTTCCCCATCAATATGTACTAAGGGGATTCTCTATGGAGAATGAAAAGAGGATTGATAAATCCTACAGGCCCTGTAACACCTCTATGTTTGTCTCTTCAATATCATATCCATCTCTTAATATGATTCTAGTCCTATTTGTTAGGAAACTGCTAGCTTGGCTGGAAGGAGGGGCAAAGTAAGGCCCTAGCTTAGAATCCTTGCCCAGCCATTTGGTGAGATTAATGTCAGGAACAAGCAGTCATAACCACTTGAGAATAGCTAACGTCAGTAACTATTGTTATTGAGATTCTTGTAACAATGTGTAGTAAACAATAAAGTTATTGACTTTGGCTATTCATGAGAGGTTATGACTGTTTACTCTTGACATTAATCTCACTAGATTGTTTTCCTTCCTGTGGGGATGAACAGATAAGGCTTCATGGAACTTAGAGGAGGACAAGCTGATGCCATTGGCAGCTGCACAAGGATTCCAAGTGAGGTCCTCTCTTGACTCCTCTTTCCAGCCTAGTTGGCAGTTTCCCAGCTCAACCTGAGTGATCAACTTCTATCTTCCTTGTAGCAGACAGTTACAGTGAGATTATATATTCTTGTTTTCCTTTTAAGATGGAAGCATTGGTGTTCTGAACTCCAAGTGTTGCACCCATGGGAAATGTATTCCACAAAATGGTTGCCTGTCAAGTCATGAAAAGCAAAACATTAAATCTGCAGGACACCAAACTGTCATAGGCCAAGAAGCAAAGACTACTAACAAATCAGAAAAAACACCCAGAAATAATGAATGAAAGCAGAGAGGAGGGGTGGAAGGGGGAGGAAATATTTCAGGTTCTTAACATTTCCTCTTAGTTTTTTTTTCTTTGACACATCTCACTGAACATCTCTTGAAGCCATAGTCGCTCATCATTCTTAGAGCTAGAAGAGATACACAAAACTGCAAAGGGCAGATTCTCATGTTTGAAAGAATTGTAAAAGAAAATCTTCTTTTATTAAATGGAATGAGAACTGGCAGGCAAGATACAAAGGTCTTTGTCCAGCACTATGTAAGCTTTGGTTTCTGCCTTTGTAATTTTACTTCAACCTAGGTATTCTGACTTGTAAATAAACCAACCAACCAAAATAAATACAGGGAGGGAGACTTAACATAGGATGCAAGCCCTATCATTGTTTTCAAGTTTGCTGTTATAAATTGAAAACTTTGTGAAGCTTCTGGAAAGGGTTTTTCTTTATAGGCAGGTTCCTACTTTGGAGTAAACCTGTATTTGGGAGAAAAGTAAAGCAAAAGAGTCTCTATGGATTTTACCCCACTAGTTATTGCTGACTATAGGGGACAGTGCTCATCTCTGTTTCGAGGTCAAGACCCAGCACTGCCTGAAGATGTTTTTGTGCTCATGTGCCACAGTGGTGCAGTGGTTAGAATGCAGTATTGCAGGCTAATTCTGCCTACTGCTGATAGATCAATTCTGACCTGCTCTCGGCTGACTCAGCCTTCCATCCTTCCAAGGTCAGTAAAATGACCCAGATTGTTAGGGGTATATGCTGAGTCTGTAAATGCTCAGAGAGCATTTTAAAGCACTATGAAGTGGTATATACTGGTAATTCTAAGTGCTATGGCTATAGCATTGTGGAGAAATATTTGGGAGATACATGCAATTTCTTAGCTCTGAACTTTTGCATTTTTTAGTGGGCAGTTTTTAGACCCTCCTTCAATCTTGAGTGAAGGGCACTGTGCACTACAATTAACTAATTCGGAAGCCTACCCTTCCCAACCTATAGGGATGTCATCGTTTGGGAATAGGGCAGGCATAGCTAATGAACGATGACATGGAATGAATGCATTATGTGATGACACCATCACAGATATGATCTCATCTGGAGGTCATTTTAAGTTGGTCAACACTGGTTTTCTTTAGTCTTCATCTTCATTAATAATTTGGATGAGGGGATAAATGGGGAATTCATCAAATCTGCAGATGAAACCAAGCTGGCAGGAATAGCCAACACTCCAGAAGATAGACTCAAGATACAGAAGGATCTCAACAAACTTGAACATTGGGCACTATCTAATAAAATGAAATTCAATGGTGAAAAGAGTAAGGTCCTACATTTAGGCAAGAAAACCAAAATGCACAGGTGTAGTATATGCGGTACCTTGCTCAATAGTAGTAACTGTGAGAGGGATCTTGGAGTCCTAATGGACATCCATTTAAATATGAGCCAGCAGTGTGCAAAAGCTGCCAAAAAACCCAACACAGTTCTAAACTGCATAAATGGAGGGATAAAATAAAGATCACGTGAAGTGTTGATACCACTTTATAATGCCTTGGTAAGGCCACACTTAGAATACTGCATTCAGTTTTGGTCACCATGATGTAAAAAAGATGTTGGAATTATAGAAAGAATGCAGAGAAGAGCAACAAAGATGATTAGGGGACTGGAGGCTAAAACATATGAAGAACGATTGCAGGAAATAGGTATGTCTAATTTAATGAAAAGAAGGACTAGGGGTGACATGATAGCACTGTTCCAATATTTGAGGGGCTGCCACAGATAGGAGGAGGTCAAGCTATTTTCCAAAACATCTGAAGGCCAGGCAAGGAATAATAGATGGAAACTGACCAAGGAGAGATTCAACCTAGAAACAAGGAGGAACTTTCTTACATGGAGAACAATCAACCAATGGAACAGCTTGCCTTCAGACGTTGTGAGGGCTTCATCACTTGAGACTTTCAAGAAGAGATTGAAACTCTACACCACTTCAAACAAATGATTATCCAACATCTTCTTAAAAATTTCCAGTGTTGGAGCATTCACAATTTCTGGAGGAAGTTGTTCCACTGATTAATTGTTCTAACTGTCAGGATATTTCTCCTTAGTTCTAAGTTCTCTCCTTGATTAGTTTCCATCCATTGCTTCTTGCCCTACCCTCAGGTGCTTTGAAGAATAGCTTGACTCCCTCTTCTTTGTGGCAGCCCCTCATATATTGGAAGACTGCTATTGTGTCTCCCCTGGTCCTTCTCTTCTCTAGACTAGCCAGGCTCAGTTCCTGCAACTGTTCTTCATATGTTTTAACCTCCAGTCCCCTAATCATCTTTGTTGCTCTTCTCTACACACTTTTTAGAGTCTCAACATCTTTGTTTACATCATGTAAATCGTGATTTAGATTAATCAACTTTAGTTTACTAGCAAAAAAAGTGGGGAAGTTCAGATACCACCCTCCAACCTGATCCAACAATGAGAAGTGAACAAATTCCATCATATTTTTGTTGCTTCTGAGTTTGTAACACTAGCTCTATTAGAGGACATATGAACTTTTCAGAGGCCAAGTGAGAGAGAGAGCTTTTGGGTGAGTTTACATTATTTCTTAGAACACATGGAGGATGTAGCTGACCATTCCAGTCACTTTGTGTTGTGATGTGTGGGAGTATTATACTAGGATAACAGATTGAACTTTGTACACTGAAAGAAGCAGTAGCTAATAAAATGACTCTTTCTATCCATTGCCTTCAGCTCTCCTTGTCCAGGTAGGTGTGAGGCACAGTTGTATGTTAGGAAAGAAACAGGGCTATAGTACTGAAACTGACCTAGAAGGAAACTTACAGCAAGGGTGAATGCAACTTTGGACCCTTCCTGCTGTCTATATTTCTTTAACATTTCCAGGGTATGCTTATTTCTGGTCTCCCTGTTCTTCTCCCATCTTGTTGTGGCCCACCAGTGGAGCTGGCAGCAGATTTGGACAATAAGGAGGTTGGGGGGAACATGGGCCAATCCTGGAGTGTTGGGAAGGCTCGGATGAGGGCTCTGTGTCAGAGGCAGAGAGAGGGCCAATTATCAGTTGCCTTCGCTCTGAAGACAGACATCAGTGAGGCAGACAAACAACTTGAGCCTGTTACCAGTGTGCACATGCACAGAGTTGCGAGACGAAGGGAACAGCTAAAGAACAGGGGTCAACTTGGGAGTAAGGCCAGAGGTGGGTAATGAATGATCCCTCTCAGAGGAAATAAAAAAGGAGCAAAAGGGAAGTGGAGTCTGCAGGAGACAATTAATTCACTTAATTGGCTCGTGACTCTCTGAGACTCCTTGCCAAGTTCTGCAGATATTGGCCTGGCAGCTCTCCAAGCCAGAGAAGGTCTGTGACTGTAAATCCTCCCTTGAAAGTCTTTGCTGGATGTGAATGAGCAGAATTCACAGTCAATTAATAAAAGGGGCTTTTGTCGGGACAAGGAGTTTGCTTTATGCTCTTGGGAAGCCTCGGTCAGAATACATCTAGCTTTTTATGAGCCAAACACATTGTGGTCTCTGCAGATGACTGTCCTGACCTAGGTTTGAAAAACTAAGCAACTGAGCATGGATGAACCAAGTCAGAATTGGAAATGGAAAAGAAAGCCAGCACCATATTTATGAAATACTGGAAGTAGGGAACACGAATACATTTCCATGTTGCTGCCGAATACACTTCCATGTTGCTATCAACATATTTATTTATTAAATTTATTAGCTGGCCAGAGTCGCGTTATCGGGAGAGGTGGGCATCATATAAATTTAATAAATAGTAAATAGGGATGTATCTATGAAAATTGAAGGAGACTTTACTTTTTTATTCTCCTTTAAACAAGTGTGATAGATGAAAATATTTATCTCCTCAAGAGGAAGACAAGCTCCACTTTGTAAATTGTTCCACAGGTTGCGATCCAACATATGTTAGGTATGTAATAAATCACAAATATTTAAAAAAATGTGCAGCCTTTGGCCATCACCTCAGTCTATCTAAAAAGAGACTTAGCTCTTAAAACGTCATTAGATGTTTTATAATAATTGATATATACAGAAAAACTAGACACAAGAATAGTTTTTCCCCGAATGCTGTGCTGTGCTGTGCTGCTCTGTCCTGTCCTGTCCTATTTCCTATTTCCATTCCATTCCATTCCATTCTATTATATTCTTTGCTGTGCTGTGTTGTTCTGTTCTGTCCTATTTCCTATTTCCAATTTCCATTCCATTCTTTGATGTGCTGTTCTGTGCTGTTCTGTTCTGCCTTATTTCCTATTTCCTATTTCTATTCTGTTCTGTGCTGTGTTGTGCTGTGCTGTTCTGTCCTATTTCCTATTTCTATTCTATTCTATAAGAAACTTCTGTAAGGTTTTTCTTTGGATTGATAGATTGTGTGCCATCAAGCAACCCTTGGTCAGTATGTAGATGGATTTTCCCATGACAATCTGTCCCTTACCTAGCCTTTCAGGTCTCTCAACAGTGCACTCATCACCTTTTTAACTGAGTTCAACCATCGTGCAGTTGATCATCCTTTTCTCTTTCCTCCCACCTTTCCCAGCATTGCAACCTTCTTCAGAGCAGTCGATCTTTGCATAATGTGTCTGCCAGGACCCCTGCTGGGACTCTGCCACTCTGATAGAGGAGGGGGGAAGTTATCAGTGTTGCATTCTTTGCATGTTTTTGCTGTAATACATGGGATTTAGGGAAGTGTCAGAGTTCCAAATAGCATCCTCAGTCAAATAAGAATCCAAGGCTGGAGGTTCCTCAAAGTTCCAATTTATTAGAGAAGCCATGTTGGCGCAGTGGTTAAAATGCAGCACTGCAGGCTACTGCTAGATCAGCAGGTCAGCGGTTCAAATCTCACCGGCTCAGGGTTGACTCAGCCTTCCATCCTTCCGAGGTGGGTAAAATGAGGACCCAGATTGTTGGGGGCAATATGCTGACTCTCTGTAAACCGCTTAGAGAGGCCTGGAAGGCCTATGAAGCGGTATATAAGTCCACTGCTATTGCTACATCTGGGAATCTGAAAGCTTCCAGGTTTTCCCCACCCAGTTGAAATTCAAGATCCTGCCCAAGCACCCCCATGCCCATCACATGGCCCAATCAGTCATTGTCCAGAGGAAGATTTTCCCCCAGTCATGCTATTCCAGATGCAGGGGCAAGTTGACTCATTTAGAAAGAATGTTATTTTGACTACATACCTCCCATGCATACCTCCCATGCTCCATGGTAATAAGGATACAAACTTGTTCATTAGTAGAAATATTTGTTTTCTGTAACACACATATATTATGCCTTGTATTTGTAACATATAAGCTTGCATGCTGTAAGTGCCTTTTGTTCCCTGCAACTGACTTCCTGTGGCACTGTTATTAGGGTCTGTAGAATATCTGGCAAATGTCAAATCCTTGCCATTTGAGCTTTTATCAATTTGCAATCTATGGGCATAGAACTTATCCTGGAATGGAGCTGTAAAGAGCTGTAAAACCGACACCTTTGATATGTCCCCTTTCTGCCTGAGAACGTATCCCACCTTTGACCTGTGCCCTTCACAACAGGGGGCCAAATGGCCAATCCTGGGAACAGAGGAAAGAGGTAATGCTGATAAGGCTAGTGAGGAGTATTGTAAAGCCATGATGTTATTCTATGAAGTCTCTAACTGTACAAAATGGAGCTATACCTTCTCTGAAGGTTAGTTCTTCCCTGCATATCCTTGGGGTATGTTGGGAACAACTGACCATCATGTCTTTAAACTTTAATCAAAGATTAAATGCTGATTGTTATTCAAGCCTCCATTTAAATCTCATGTTTGGCTCATTGTGAATTGGATCTTTTCTCAAACTTCTATGGGTCTCAATGTACTCTCAAACCCTACAATACAATTCCCCCATTCCCCCCACATACTCTACAGTTTCCCACAGTAGAATATATGGCAGGCTTGAGGCTCACTGTAAAAGACGGCTTCCAAGCCTGACAGGAGAGGGACTATCCTGAAAACAGATGGGCTTCCTCCTAGCTGGTTCTAGCCTGACATGAAGATCATGGCATCCTGGGGATGAACTGCTTTCAAGCTAATGCCTTGGAGTTCTCAAAACACTTAGGCAACACTGCATTGGTTACCAGTGAACCTGTGAAGGGAGTTGGGGTTTGAATTGGGAATAATAGCTTAATGCTTTGGGCAGGAACTTCAGATTCGGCCTGACTTCTTTGCAATCATTTTCTCTCAGTAAAAGTTCCACTGAATAACTAATTGTTTCACGAGTCATGCTTTCCTGAGGGATGACCTGAAGCAGGTCCTTATAATGTCTGCAGTAGGACTTTTTAAAAAAAATTGTAAACTTTCCAGTCACCTAGGTGAGATGGGCAATGTAGAAATGGGATGGATGGATGGATGGATGGATGGATGGATGGATGGATGGATGGGAGGGAGGGAGGGAGGGAGGGAGGGAGGGAGGGAGACTGGTAATTTGTTCCTTGATTGAGTGGTATCTCTCCTCACAATCAAGAGGCTGTGAGTTTGATCCTAGGTAGAGACAAGTATTTCTCTCTCTGGGCACAATGAGAATATATCTGTCAAACAAAACTCCACATTGGCATCAGGAAGAGCAGCCAGTCAGTAAACACGCAGCTCCATTCAGTTGTCCCAACTCCACCATGATGCAAGGAATTATGGGGTCACTAAAAGACAAAAAAATGTGCCTTGACTCAAAATTTTGGTTGACTTGTTTGTTTTCTTGGCTGTCTCAGGAGAACATCCCAACACCAATATTGGAAAGCATCAACATTCCTTGTATCTTCCTTTATAGAGGGTGGTAAAGGTAAAGTTTCCCCTTGCACAAGTGTGCTAGTCATTCCCGACTCTAGGGGGCAGTGGTCATCTCCCTTTTAAATCCAAAGAGCCAGCGCTGTCTGAAGATGTCTCTGTGGTCATGTGGTTTGCAGCCTCCTGCCAATTACCTCCCAAAGACCGATCGGATCCCACAGATTAGGCCTCCTTTGAATCCCATCTGCCGGCCAGTGTCGACTGGCAACTCCTCAGGGGAGGGCCTTCTCTGTGGTTGCTCCAGCCCTCTGGAACGATCTCCCCACTGAGATCCGGACCCTTACCACCCTTCCAGCTTTCCACAAAGCTACTAAGATCTGGCTGTTCTAGCAGGCCTGGGGCAGTTAAATCTTTCAGCTCAGCCGAGGTTACGACTGCTGTGTGTTTTTAAACTGTTTGTCTTTTATTTTTATTTTGTACCCCCTTCCTTTTCTGATTGTTAGCCGCCCTGAGTCTCTTGGGAATAGGGTGGCATACAAACTGAATAAAATCTAAATCTAAATGACTAAATGCCAAAGGCACACAGAACACTGTTACCTTCCTACCAAATGTGGTCCCTATTTTTCTACTTGCATTTTTACCTGCTTTCAAACTGCTAGGTTGGCAGAAGCTGGGACAAGTAACGGGAGCTGACTCCATTATGCAGTGTTAGGGATTCAAACCGCTGAAGTGCTGACCTTTCTGATTGACAAGCTCAGTGTCTTAGCAACTGAGATACCATGTCCCTTTTATAGGGAGTGGTAGTGAATCCCATACTTTTCATTCAATGTTTCAAATACTGTACTTTCTTTTCCTCTCATCTCCCTTCTCCCTAGCCTTATAATTATAAGCTTGGCATTGGGAGAGGGGCATGGATGTTTCTATTTGTCTCAGTCTCTTGTTAAAATTCTGTAGGAGGAAACCATGGACAGAGATTAAAAACAACAATGGTTATTAAAGTTCAAAGTGATTGGATGGAGACATTAAATATCTTCCTCTGTTAGAAGTCATTTTTTGTTTCTCAAGACACAAAAGCTTGCCAGCCCTGCCCAAGGAAAGGAGAAGTTATCTGCCTTTGAAAGAGGCCACTCAAAACAAGGAGGGAAGGGCAAGCTAAGCTGGAAAGAGGATGAATGGAGCAGAATATTGAAAAAAAAAGAAGACAATTCTAGAATAGAGTCCTCTGGAGTTGGGCAACCAATAAATTTCAAATTTATCTTCATCATTGGATGAAATGTAAATTCAAGATGCTGCTGCCTGCCACATTTTCCACTGCTGGGAAATGGGAAGGGGGGGGTTATATGGAGTAGAGGAGTTATATGGTCTAAATAATATTTCATTCTCAGAGAGTCAAGGACATCTTGCCCTGCATCTGGAGAGGCATGACTGGGAGACATCTCAGGTTGGGTTGGTGCCTGATTGGACCATGTGATGGAGATGTGGGTATCAGCCTCTGCTTCGCTACTTGCTTTCAGCTGCCATTGAAACGGGAAGGGGGAGGCATGGTATTTGGGAAAGGAAGTTTTCAGTACAGGAGATAATGTAAAAAGGGAGTTGTTCTCACCATCTACTGTGCATGCTGCAGATAGTGGATTTGCTGCCAAGGCCAACTGCCCGGCATACCGAGCTGCGGTGGCGCAGTGGTTAGAGTGCAGTACTGCAGCCACTTCAGCTGACTGTTAGCTGCAGTTCAGCAGTTCTAATCTCACCGGCTCAAGGTTGACTCAGCCTTCCATCCTTCTGAGGTGGGTGAAATGAGGACCCAGACTGTGGGGGCAAGTTGCTGACTCTGTAAACCGCTTAGAGAGGGCTGAAAGCCCTATGAAGCGGTATATAAGTCTAACTGCTATTGCTATTGCTATACCAACCTGATGATGCTTTTTGAAAATGACACCCACATGATACCTGAGGGATGTGCGGATTGGACTATGGGATGGGGTTACCAGGGAGAGGGAGTTGGGTCACATATTAATATCTATGATTACGCGCACTTTTGCCTCAGATCTTGCTTTGCTTAGCTGCTATCTACTCATGACCAGTAAAAGTACTCTTAATTCTGCAAAATGGAGTTGAGTGGTTTCTTTCTTGGTTACTGAGGGAGGCTGCCTTGACATTGGGTGCTGGGCAGGGACTTGGGCTTTCACTTGGGTAGGGAAAACCTGGAAGCTTTCTGATCCAGGTTTTCCCAGATGTGCCAATAGGACATCGGTAATAAAATGGAGCTTTGAGGAAACTCAAGGCTTGGAGTCTTCTTTTGTTGGGGGTGTTGCTTGGAACCCTGACAACATTTCTAGGTTTCTGTCCATCTTTTCCCTTGCATGTTCTTGGATTGTCCACCACTGCCAATCCATTTCAGTTTCCTTGTCCCACTTCTCCTTCTGTTTCTCTTTCTGCCCCACCTTCACTCCATCATTCCTTATCTCTTCCACCCTTCTTTCTCTTCCTCATCCTCCTTTATGTCAAGCTGCAGTCTCATAACTCTTCTTTATTCTCTTTGCTTTAGCTTTCCAAAAGAGTTAGAAAGAGCTAGGAAAGAGTTGCAGAGAACATTCCATATTTGCCACTCCAGAAAGTTTTATGAGTAAGGAAGAGGAGGGAGAAAAAAGAGCAGAGCAAAGCAGGGCAAAACCTCAGCCACATTTAAAGATCCTCCACAAAAACTACTGTGTGTTGAATGGGTTTGAAGGGAATATTTGTGCAATAAAAAGCAATTAATAAATAAGCCCAGATTCTGAATCCCCTCATTAGCACGATGTTCATGAAGCATGAAGAATTTTTCAGCCAACCTTTAGGTGAAAAAGAAAGTTTCCTTTTATCTACTTCATTTGAGGGGTGCTTGTAAAGGTCTTTAGAATTTCTTTTGATCATGTTTTAGTGTGCAATTTACTATGTATATATGTTCTCCGTTAATCTTAGTAGTAGAGGATGAGAATAGTGACTGCAAAGGAGGTCAAAGAAATCAGAGAAGTTGGATGGGGGGGGGGGGGCTTTGATTGCTTTTCCACAACTCCTATTTTGATTTTATTGTTTTATTTACTTACTTACTTACTTACTTACTTACTTACTTACTTACTTACTTACTTATTTATTTATTTATTTATTTATTTATTTATTTATTTATTTATTTATTTATTTATTTATTCAAATTTGTTACCACCACCCAACTCCAATGGATGGATGGATGGATTTTCTTTCATTCATTCATTCATTCATTCATTCATTCATTCATTCATTCATTCATTCATTCATTCATTCATTTTCATTTTGTATTGCCATCCACCTCAACAAGTGATTCTGGGTAACAAACAAAAACCAATTCCTATCATAAATATAAACATTAAAATTCACAGTCACTGAGTAAGATACTCTATTTAAGTGATATAGTACATACTGTATGTAATAACTGTGAGAGGGATCTTTTTTTTCCCCCTTTTTTTTGTGACAAATATTTATTTTATTTCTTTAAAAAAAACACAAATATTTCATCATTTGTCAATCATTAAGACATTGAAGTACAATTTTTTTTGTGTGTGCCCCTCCCTCCCTCCCTCCACCCCCAACCCCCCTCCTCCTTCCCCCCTCCCCGACTTCCCAGAACCCGTACACGGTATGGATTTTTAACTAACACAGTCTAAAATCTATTGAGAAAAAAAAGATAAAGAAATTAATGACATTCTACATTGACCTTAGCTTCTTCTTACTGAACTAACTTTTAACAGTTTAAATCATTTCTGCTTAACCTTTTGGCAGGTCCACCATATATGATAATATGTAGCATCGAGAAAACCACACCTCCCTTCCTTAACCTTTGTATCGTCTGGGTTCATTGTTAACTCCAGCTCTTTTCTCTTAATTTCCTCTTCCAGTTCTGTTCGTTTTAACCCTTGCTTATTTCTATGTGTTTTATTTATATTCATCAAGACTCCTCTCATATACGCTTAGCTTGCATCCCATACAAATTCCATAGATGTACCCTTATTCATATTCGAAACAAAATATTCAGATAGTAATTTTTTACAATCATTAATATACTTTTCATATCTAAATAAGTTTTCATTCAATCTCCAAGACCTTCTTGCCTGCACTACCCTTCCCAACTCCATCCAAACTGGGTTATGGTCCGAAAGGACCCTAGCCGCAATCTTTGTCTTCTTGACCCTAGAAAGCAAATCATTAGTGGTTAGAATAAAATCAATCCTTGAAAGGGATTCATAGGAAGTCATATTCCTCTGCATTTCTTTCTCGCCAAATATCTCTCAATTCAAAGTCATCCATAATGTCAAAGAAAGGTTTGGGTAACTTTGCTCGCATCTTAGTATTTAGGTGGGAAATCTTCTTATCTCTCTTAGTATCTATCACTCCATTCCAGTCACCCAATAGTATACAGCTTTCATATCTTTTCTTAAGTATACAACTATACCATTCTTCTTTTCCATAGCGGAAGCTACAAAATGTTGACCAAGTTTTGAGTTGATCAAATATTTTTGATCAGTTGACTTTATATGAATTTCTTGCAAACAAATTACATTGTTCTTAAACTGTTTGAGATAATGAAATATTTTCTTCCTCTTCTGTGGAGAATTCAGTCCGTTGACATTCCATGTTAAAATCTTAGTTGTCATCTTTGGTTGGTTGAAGCATTTTTAGAACTTCCTGCATGGCCTATTTAACCTTAGATCTAGCTCCTCCCACTGCTTCCAGATTTGTTATTGTAATTCCTTGATCGATGGCCGATGATTGTTGATGCTGTTGCTTTTTAGCTTGTTTCTCCATACGTCTAGTAGTCATATGGCTAGGTTTTTGTTCCTTGTCTGGTGGTTGTGTAGTTTGCTGTCTATCCTGTCCTTCTTGTGGTCTTTCTCTAGGTCCAGATGGTGCAGGGTATCCGACCTTCAATATATTATAATAAAAATCTCGGGCTTTCCATACAGAGTTGAGGCGGTACCTTTGCTTATCAAATGTAAATATGATGCCAAATGGTGCATCCCATCTATACTGTATCTGACGATTTCTGAGTTCTTCGACCAAAAAAGCGTAGTCTCTCCTGGCTCTTAACATTTGAGGTGGTATCTCTTTCAAAACAATCAGGTCTTGACCGCCAATTTGAAGCTTAGTGTTAGAAGACACTTGCAGTACCATATTTCTAAGCTCTCTTGTAGTAAAATATATAACGATGTCTCGAGGAAGCTGCTTCTGCTTTGCCAGCCAGGAGTTAACGCGGTAGGCTTTGTTGATTTGCCAGTCAAGGTTGGTCCCTGGTCTTCCCATCAAGCGGTCAAAAGCTTCCGATAGAATCAGTTTCAGGTTCTCCTGTTTCTCCTCACGCAGCCCCCTTACTCTTAATGCGAACTCCATTTGTCGGTACTGTATCATAATAATTTCTTTTTCAGCATTTTCCACTTTTTGTTCCACCACCTCTGTTTTCAATGTCAAGTTAACATTGGCATCATTAAGAACCTCTAGAGTATCTTCCATTCCAGAAATATGTTCTGTTAATACAGTTACAAGTCTCAGCATTTCGTCTCTAATTTTACCAACCTTAGCGTCAATTTTCTCATACAGCTCCTGTTTAAGTCCTTTTATTTCACTTTTGATTTCTTCTTTCATTTCTTTTATTTCCTCTTTTCTCTCCTGCTTTACCACCTCTCTATTATCTCTAAACTTATCTTCCATTTTAATTGTCTGTGCATTAAGAGCCTCACTTAGATTGCTCAGGAAAAATTCTTTCGTTAACACATCCCCAGCAGGGGGCGTAGGAAGCGGAGGCTGCAGCTTTGTGCCAGGCACTGAGGATGTGCCCCTGGAAGTAGAGTGTGACGACTTTGAGTTAATATTTGGTTTTGAAGCCATTTCAAAATTTATCTGCCTGCAGTTAATAAAACTCTATTGCCTGAATATGCAGCTTTAAGTAAAGAGGCTGAGTTCCCCTTTTATTTTGAAGTTAAGGCTTGGCAAAACTTTCAGTGAGTAAACATTGTAACAAGACCGTTCAGCAGATTCATCACCATTTAACTTCCAGATAAGCAAGATTAATGAAGGAGTGAAATTCTTGTAAAAATGAAACTAATTAAAAAGCTTCTGCTGGCCTATTGTGAAACCAAAACAAATGATAAGCAATCTCTTTTGTTTTGAATTCTTGTGAGAATTAACAAAAAGTGTTCGTTATTACCGGAGAAACCAGCCTGCTCGGCGCCATTTTAAAAGCCTCTAAGTAAATAATTTTTCGGAGGAGAAAAAGAAAAGAAGCTAAAATGTTGATAAACAATTATTGTCCACGCAAACGGATTCAGCTCGTGATAAGATTAAATCAAACAAAACTTTGAACTGAGTGGGGGAGACCTACTTTGTCCCGTACAAGGCAGTTTGAAGTTCCCAGCACGGACAGCCGTTCTGCCTTGGGCTAGCCCCCCTTTCCCTTCAAGCACAAAAGCTGCAAAAATCGAAGAGCATTTGCCAGCAAAACAATTTCTTCTTTCCTTCTTGCCTGAAGGATAAGAAAACCTGATAAGACGTCAGATGGAAGATCCTCTAAACAGGTACGTAGCCAGGAATTCGGAGGCAGCTGATTTTTTTGCTGCCACCACCAGCAGGCTCCTCCCAGGAAGTCACTGTGAGAGGGATCTTGAAGTTCTACTGGACAACCATTTAAATATGAGCCAGCCGTGTGCAACAGCTGCCAAAAAAGCCAACACAGTTCTAGGCTGCATAAACAGAGGGATAGAATCAAGATCACATGAAGTGTTAATACCACTTTATAAGACCTTGGTAAGGCCATCTTGGAAAACTGCACCCAGTTTTGATCACCGTGATGTAAAAAAGATGTGGAGAGTGCAGAGAAGAATAACAAAGATGATTAGGGGACTGGAGGCTAAAACATAGGAAAAACGGAGGAATTGATATGTCTAGTTTAATGAAAAGAAGGACTGGGGTGACATGATAGCAGTGTTCCAATATCTCAGGGGCTGCCATAAAGAAGAGAGAGTCAAGCTATTCTCTAAAACCACCTGAGGGTAGGACAAGAAGCAATGGATGGAAATTAATCAAGGAGAGAAGCAACTTAGAATTGAGGAGAAATTTCCTGACAGAACAATTAATCAATGGAACAACTTGCTTCCAGAAGTTGTGAATGCTCCAACACTGGAAGTTTTTAAGAAGAGATTGGATAACCATTTGTGTGAAATTGTATAGGGTTTCCTGCCTAAGCAGGGAGTTGGACTAGAAGACCCCCAAGGTCCCGTCCAACTCTTTTATTCTGTTTTTCTATTATTCTGTTTTCTGTTTTCTATTTCTATTAGCACAACCAGGAGATGGGAACCTGCATACAATCAGAGCAACAGGCCTGCCACAGAACCATCAAAGTTAAGACCATCCTAATGTCTTGAGGGATTAAGGCACTAAGGGACACAGTGGCTCAGTGGCTAAGATGCTGAGCTTGTTGATCAGAAAGGTCAGCAGTTCGGTGGTTCGAATACCTAGCACCGCGTAATGGAGTCAGCTCCTGTTACTTGTCCCAACTTCTGCCAACCTAGCAGTTCGAACTACAAATGCAAGTATTAAAATAGGAACCACCTTTGGTGGGATAGTAAGAGCATTCTGTGCACCTTTGGCATTTAGTCATGCCAGCCACATGACCATAGAGACGTCTTTGGACAGCCCTGGGTCTTTGGCTTTGAAATGGAGATGAGCACCACCCCCTAGAGTCAGGAATGACTAGCACATATGAGCAAGGGAAACTTTTACCTTGTGTGTGTGTGTGTGTGTGTGTTTGTGTGTGTGTGTGTGTGTAAACATAATTTTAACAAGATAAAAGCCATACAAATATTGAAAAATAATAGATTAAATGGTGAGAAAAGAAGATAGATAAAAGAGAAAGAAATAGAAAAGAAAAAATAATTACGTTAAACTTTCCTTCTTTCCATAAACTGCTCTTTCCAATCATCATAAATCACAAGTTCACATTTCTCTCTCTCTCTCTCTTTTAGCAAAAAGTCCATAAGGGATTTCCAGAAACCAATAAACGTACTTGTTGATTTTTATCTAATCAAACAGGTCAATTTTGCCATCTGTGCTAGTTCTGTTATCTTCACCATCCATTCCTCTGTTGTAAATATCTCAGAGCTTTTCCATTTTTGTGCATCAAGTAATCTTGCAGCCATGGTCATACCTAAAAATAGTCTGATATTCTTCTATTTGTCTATCCTTTATCTCAGCAAGAAAGGTTCTCATTTCAATTGAACATTGACCCTTATTTTTTTTTATCATTGTGAAGTATTTGAACCCAAAATTGTCTAGTTTATTTACAAGTCCACCAAAACTTAAGAAAATGACCCTTCTTGTTGACCATATTTCCAATATAAACTTGAAATTCCTTTATACATTCCAGATACTTTTTTCTAAAGTCATATTTTAACAGCACATCATCTTATACAAATTCTCTTTTAAGTTGACCACCACCTGATCTTTCAACATCAAGTCTTTTATTTATTTATTTTTTGTTTGTTTTGCCTTGGAATATATTTTTATAGATTTCTTCCTATGATTCATTTGAAGGTGATGCTTTATGGCAAAAAAATGGAGCTGCATCTTTGAAGTTTTCCCTTTAGGAATGCAGAGATACAATTAACTCAACTTCTCTTGCCACTAACTTGCCAGAGTATTTCAAAAGCCCACTATACCCAATACTAGAATAAATTTCTAATTTCTTTTTCTAAACAAAATCTTTTCTTTTCCTTATATCAATAAACATATACAGTGGCATCACTCCCATAGCCCCATTCCATTAGGTAAGTGGTTCTCAACCTTCTCAATGCCGCAACCCTTTAATACAGTTCCTCATGTTGTAGTGACTCCCAACCATAAAATTGGTGTCTTGGTTCCTAAGACCATTGAAAATATTTGTTTTCCGATGGTCTTAGGCGACCCCTGTCAAAGGATCGTTTGACCCCCAAAGGGGTCACGACCCACAGGTTGAGAACTGCTGCATTAGGTAAAGGTAAAGGTTCCCCTCGCACATATGTGCTAGTCATTCCTGACTCTAGGGGGCGGTGCTCATCTTCGTTTCAAAGCTGAAGAGCCAGTGCTGTCTGAAGATGTCTCCATGGTCATGTGGCTGGCATGACTAAACGCTGAAGGCACACGGAACCCTGTTACCTTCCCACCAAAGGTGGTCCTTATTTTTATACTTGCATTTTTTACATGCTTTCAAACTGCTAGGTTGGCAGAAACTGGAACAAGTAACAAGAGATCACTCCGTTACGTGGCGCTAAGGATTCGAACCACCAAACTGCCGACCTTTCTGATCAACACGTCTTAGCCACTGAGCCATCTTGTAACTCATTCCATTAGTGAACACTAAAAGTACTTCTCAGATTTTAACCAAGAACAAAATTACAACATGGTTGGGGTGGGTGGGTGTTATTTTGTTTTGTTCAAGGAGAAAGCAAAAAAGCCAATATTATTTAGCTTTTTAAATAGGAAGAAAAGTTCCCATCAAACATTTTTGAAGTGTTCTGGCATCATCCCCTTCCTTTCTGTGGAACCTGTTGAGATCTTTCATCTTTTTATCTCCTATACCAAAAATATGATGCCTCGAGATGAGAATCCACCCTTGCCAAGCCAATAATTGCTCAATTCCACATACTTTTGCCCAAAATTTCTATCTTCTTTTCTTCAGATTAGTTTGAAAGGCTCTGCAAGAGGAATGCAAGAGGCTGAAGGGTAGACACTTGTATCCCATTAGCCACTGGTGAATAGCCTTTTATCAAAAGCTTTAACTGAAGTTTTCAGGTTGATTGGAAGCAAAAGGTGCTGATTAAATACGAAATTCCATCTGCTCAAAAGGTTCTGGAAAGAAAGAGAGAAAGAAAAAGAAAAAGAGAAAGAGAAAGAGAAAGAGAAAGAGAGAGAGAGAGAGAGAGAGAGAGAGAGAGAGAGAGAGAGAGAGAGAGAATGAAGCTCTAACCAAATGCTTTTACCCACTTGTCAATGACATTGCAGTAATAATGTCTCTTTCCTCCCTCCCTTCACCTCCCAACTTCCTGATGGCTAACAGGTAATAAACAGGTGGGGGGAGGGCCAGATTTGGAGAAATGAACAGGCTTTTTGGGAAGATCTGAAAGCACAATGAGCAGATGTACATTTCCTGAGCCCTTTGGTACAGAAATAATTAAGATGCATCACATTATTTTCTGGCCCGGACTGGTAAGTAATGGAGTCTATTAGATGTTTTCTGTTCCTCTTGCTTTCACACGTGTTCCTTGAGAGATATTTTTAAGGGATAGGATGTTCTCTGTTGTTCTCAGTTCTAAGACAGGGGCAGAATTTGCTCCTTTGCAGTGTGAAATTGTGATCAGGAAAGGGGATGAATAGAGGCATCATTTGCAGAGAATGTTCCCAAATAATGCTGTTCTTCCATAGATATCCATGCATAATGAGATATGTATCATGACTTTGCAAAGCAAACTAAGCGATTTGTGTACGTGCACTTATATTGGGACATAAATAACAAATGCCAGGCTTCGCATTGTGATGTTGTAATGATCCTTTCATTATTTCTAGAACTATGCCGCCTACGGTCTGACCTAAGCATAGAACACAAAATTGTTTGCTACAACGTCCTACCTGTCAATGACTATAAGCACAGGGAGCCATACTGGAAAGGAACCTTTTCAGCTAGACACACTGAAAGATATTTTAATTTTTCAAATAATTCTAAGGACATGGTGGTTATAGCTTGATAACATAGATTGCCCTTAACAATCTTTTGATTCTCCTATTGTCGCAATGTGAGCAGCATCTTTAACAGATTCAACAGATTAACAGAGTTGGAAGGGACCTTATATGTCATCTAGTCTAACCCCCCTGCTCAAGCAGGAGACCCTACACCATTTCTGACAAATGGAACTCCAATCTCTTCTTGAAAGTCTCAAGTGATGAAACTCCCACAACTTCCGAAGGCAACTTCTGTTCCATTGGTTGATTGCTCTCACTGTAAGAAAGTTCCTCCTTCTTTCTAGGTTGAATCTCTCCTTGGTCAGTTTCCATCCATTATTCCTTGTCTGGCATTCAGATGCTTTGGAAAATAGTTTTACCCCTTCGTTTCTGTGGCAGCCCCTCAAATATTGGAAGACTGCTATCATGTCTCCCCTGGTCCTTCTCTTCCCTAGACTAACCATGCCCAGTTCCTGCAACCATTCTTCGTATGTTTTAGTCTCCAGTCCCCTAGTCATCCTGGTTGCTCTCCTCCGACCTTTTTCTAGAGTCTCAACATCTTTTTTATAGTGTTGTGACCAAAAATGGATGTGGTACTCTAGGTGTGGCCTTTTCTACATTATCTCACATAATTAGGAAATCTCAATCTCTCCAAGATCACAAGGCTTGGTTTATAAAGTTCACTTTGGTTGCCATTATTGGCATCCAAGCAGAGGTGGGTTCCTACCAGTTCGCACCTATTCAGTAGAACCGGTTTGTCAAATCTACCGAACCGGTTAGAAGAGGTTCCACCAGTGGACCCGGAAAGCCGGCCACACCAGAGAAGAGGTTCCAAAAATTTTTGAAACCCACCATTGGTCCTTGGATATGATTATTCTACACTATCATGCTCATATTTATAAAACTCAGTGCCTCTGTGAAAGGTAAGGATGACTACGTTTGTGGTGCAATCAGAACATTCCATGTGTTAAAGTTGTTTTAACGCAAACCAAATATGCTTTTAAAAAACAAGTTTACATCATATTCCTATGCATGCCAGTACTGTGTGTGAGGTAATTTAAGGTGGTTCTGACAAGTATCGTTGGCATCTTCATATCCGGTCACATGGGCAGCAAGCCACTCTCATCAAGTCACATGGGCAGCAAGCCACTCCCACAAAGGAGGCCACACCCACAGAGTAGGTTCGAACAATTTTTGAAACCCACCACTGCATCCAAGCTATAGGCTTACAATCAGGGGTGAAATCCAGCAGGTTCTGACAGGTTCTGGAGAACTGGTAGCAGAAATTTTGAGTAGTTAGGAGAACTGGCAAATGCCACCTCTGGCTGGCCCCGTCCCTATCTATTCTCTGCCTCCCGAGTCCCCGCTGATTGGGAGGAAATTGAGATTTTGCAGCATCCTTCCCCTGCCATGCCCACCATGCCACGCCCACCAAGCCACACCCACAGAACCAGTAGTAAAAAAATTGACCACTGCTTACAACCCTCTTTAAAAACACTTGAAATAAACATATTTGCTACTTATGGCTTTTTTTCTTGCCTTTAGAGCTGTACTGTATCTAACCTCCTTTTTAAAAAAAAAATCAAAAAAAAAATCTGGGAATCTTTATAGAATACTGTGTAGAACATCTGAAAATCCTTAAACCTCTTGACTGCCAAGAAATGAAATGGCTGGATTGGTCAGTAGAAACCCCTTTCTATAAGCCAGGTCCCCCTGAGCTATAAATAACCTGGCAAGATTTGGAGGAGGAACATGCATCAGTTCTGAGAACCAAATCTGCCTTTCTGAAACTATAAAGAAAAAGCTTCAGAATGATATGAGATGGACATGAAACACCAGTAATTTGTGTTCCCTGTGGTGTACATCCACACAACACTGACAGGCTGCAAGAGTTATGAGCGATGTATTGTCTGATCTTCAGTGGCATATGTGGGAGAGACATGTAAATTGAATGCCAGGCATTTTTAACATGAATTAAGAGTCTTATCCCAAAGGTGTGGGACAGAGTTTGCATCTGGAAGCTCCCAGATTCTCCAATGTCTTCAAGTAGGAATGGAAAATGACATCCATTGTTAGGTATGTTGATGAGCTAAGCTAATGAAAGAAGTTTCCTGCACATGCTAGGATCAAACTCAAGAGAATATGAGCATAATACTTTTCAGTGGATAAGGCTTCACAGCCACATTTCTGGCTACTTCATCTTCTAATTAATGACTTCTCAATTCTCACCATCTTAGATTTCTAATCTTCTAATCTTTCTTTCACCACCACCCCTTGCTTTTTCCTTTGTTTTCCTTTCATTGTTCTGACCCAGCCTTAGCAGAAACAAAAAACAGACTCCATGTCACAAAAAACCCCTCTTGTGAATCAATGGCATTCACACACCGAAAAGTCCAGGCAATTGTCCTTGTTACTGCAGTTAACAATACTGCAGTAACAAACCTTATCAGTTCCTTGTGATAACTGCCAGGCCGTGAGCTCCCAGATGCAAAGCAGCAAATTAAGTTCTGGCAAGCAGTCTCTGAGGCACGAAACACGATGAGCCAAATCTTCAGAAATCGGAACTGTTGCCTCCTACGACCACCACTCCCATTTCCTTCTATTTATTCCCCAGCCAGGGAGGAGTCTTACAGCGTCCATGTGTGCCTTGCTTCCTGAGTTGACTTCTTGTCCTCAGTTGTTCTCCTAACAGCTCTGCACATATGTGCATCTGGAACAACTCCAGCTGTTCTTCCTCCCCACTTATCTCAGCTGCCTCTCCGGTGGCTGGGAAATGTCAGACAGCCCTGGCTCTATCTCTGTACCTGATGCAGAGCATCCATCACAGCTTTCCCCAGACTCCAGAGCTGGCCCAAGTTCCTCCCCAACTTCCTCATCATCCGAGTCTGCTGCCAGCTCCACTGGCAGCTGGCAGGCTACAACATTCATATTTTCTTTCCCATTTTTTTATGTTCAGCAGCACTATTAGTACTTTTATTGTATTATTTATTTTGGTGTTTTGTAGAATTAAGGGCTTTTCAGGATATGAAAGATCCAGGATATGTGCACAGTAATTTATTCCTAACGGTCCTGCTCCTTCCTCTGTTATCAAATAAATAAAACTAAGGTGCATGAGGCATGCAGTTCTTGAGATCTGAGTCATAAATGATTCTTTGGAGTGTGGCCAAGCATGAACCTAGTCTCTGCCTGCAACTCTTTAAAGCAGCTGCATTTTTCTCCAGGATGATGAGCTGTTTCTGCAGTTGCCATATATTTCTGGGGAAAAGATGCTTATGCATTAAGAAGGTGGAGTCCCAGAATAAAAGTCAATGATCCATTTTTATTTTCATCCAATCCAACAGTCTGTAGAGATTCTCAGTCATCCACTTCATGGTCTTCTTGGGTGAAAAGCAAAACTTCTCACCCTTCTTTGATGAGAAGTGAAACTTCTTCAAAGAAAAAACAAGAAAGTCCAGTTACCTCCTGAAAAAGCACCTTTGGGACATCCAATCTAGCATATTATCTATCAGGCCTGCAGCCATCTTTTCTTTTGGATCTTTGGCCTGCCACACTTTCTTTATTCTACTATGTGATGGATTTGTGGGTGTGAAGGCAAGATCTTGAACTTTCAAGTGGGTGGGGGAAACCTGGAAGCTTTCAGATTTGGGTTGTCCCAGATGTGCCAACATGGCTCTCTTAATAAATTGGAACTTTGAAGAATGCTTTGCCTCGGACTCTGATTTAATTTTGGATGCTATCTGGAACCCTGACACTATCCATTTCCATTCCCAGTATTACGAGAAAACCACTAGAGATGACGTAGACATTTTTATTAATTGATAATTACTCTTGATAAGTGGCAAGAAGAACATATGGCTATTTATGTCTGGCTATTTATTTATGTCTGATGGTTCCTAAGAATGAAAGGGGTTCACATACTCCCTCCTTGTGGTCAATATGTTTTGAAATTTTAGGGAGAACTACGGAGAACTCTCACAAGCTGGTTGTTGAAGGACTCCTCAAATTGCTGACGATTACTCAAAACTAAATTGGTGAGTGATTTGCCACATTGTTTTATCCAGTTCTGCTAGTATCTTTGATGCAACATCCACATTAAAAGAATCCAACCTATGTCTTAGAAATGGCTGTTTTTCACAATTCTCAGTCTTATCCCCTCCTTTCCATTAGATAGCTTTTGCTGCATTCACACAACACAATTAACCAGCTCAGTTATGAACCTGGTATATACGTTTGTCCCACATGCTATGCCTTGGTTAATTGTTGGTTTGTGTATTGTTCTACCAACTCAATCCACATGGTTGATCTACCTTTCAGTAAACTTCCCACATCGAGAAATTGGATCAATGCAGGAACAATTAAAGCCCACAGTATGAAGGAAGTCCTAAACTGGCGGGAAACCATGTTTCCACATGTCAACAATCACAGGGAATTTCAAAACCTGTAGAAAAAGAGAAACTGAAACCAGGTAGCAATAGTTGTCACAGATTGTCTACTCTACTCTGGTTAGAGATAATACTGAGCTAGAGGCACCAATTGTTTGGTCCAATGGTAGACCCTTTGAGGCTTTCAAATTTGCTCTACATTCCTTCACATCAGTGTCCATAAAACTTAGTGATTTGATGATATCTGGACTTAAACTCCCAGAATTCCTCAGTCAACCTAGCTGGCTGGGGAATTCTGGGAGTTGACATCCAGACATTTTAAAGTTGACAAAGTTGAGAAACATTGCTTTACAATTTTCCTTCAATCCCAAAGACTAGAAGACTACTAACTCCTCTACAAGCTAGCTTTATACTTTGAAATATGAATGACCGTTTCTCAACCTTCCCTGGATATGCATTTCTGTTACTGGCCTGATACAGGAGTCTTGTCAAACCAACAAAAGAATAGGAGCAGGGGGGGGCTACTGCGGATTCGCCCGAGTTTTGGAGAACCCATAGCTAACGTTATGGCTGGTTCGGAGAACTTCAGATCCCACCCCTGGCTGGCCCCACCCGCCTCTTCCACCCCATCCTGCCACTCCCAGTAGTCTCCACACGGTCCATTTTGGATGTATGGTAAGTGCAGGACCCACGCAGAGACTTGGGGAGGGGGAAAAACAGGCCTCCCGGAAGGCCTCTGGAGCCCGGGGGAGGAAGTTTTCACCCTCCCAGAGGCTTAAGGAAAGCTTCCTGAGCCTGGGGAAGGTGAAAACACCCCCTACCCTGCTCTGGTGCAGGAGGCTGACTAGGCCATGCAGACCCAGAAACTGGGCAGAGAACACATGGCTGAAATTTTTGAAGCCCACCCATGAAAAGGAAATGCTAGGGAAATTTAGTTATTGTAGTTTTTTGTTACATTACTACAGTGACAATGTATTTACTTGGAGGAAATGTAGATTAAACAGTAAATAATTACAAGCATTTTAAAACAGAGGTAGAACTGTCCCATTTTAGTTACACACTCTTTCTAACCCTAGCAATCCCAACTTCTCTTAAAAACAGAAATCTTAGACTGGATGACAGCTAATTAAACAATCTTTAGTTGAATAGTTATTTGAATTTTACCCTATTTAAATGATTAATGCAATAAATCTAAATAAGTTATATTTATTCATGCAGGTGTATTTCTGAGATATTGAAGAGAATGTGAGTTGGAGTAGAATTAAATAAACAATATCTATCATTTACTATTTGAAAGACATTTAAAATATTTTCTTTTGGAGGGTTTTGCTATGGCAAGATGCCATAAACAAAACCAGAGCTAAGGAGCTCTCCCTGCCAATTAATCAACTTAAATTGAAGTTGATTAATCTGCCTAATGGATTGATGGAAAGTGCAATATTTGCAATTCTGCTATAAAATAAATCTAATTATGTTCCTGATGGATTTCTTCTGGAAAAAATGACATTAAGATTGCAATTTTATATACTATTCTCACTGTTTTAATCTTCTTCACCCATTTACATTGCACAAAATGATGCCCAGAGGGGGATGAGAGACACACACTTCTTCAGGGGACCATCGACCCAATTTGGATTCTAACTAAATCAAAATTATACAGGGACTAACATGAACTATTGAATTTAATGCTAGATTCATGTCTTGAATTAGAAAGAAACTTTAAAATTCTCTAAGGATTTAAGTGAATATAGTTTACTTCGTTGTACTTAATTTAGGCCAAAATCAACCAGCTCTAAGCAGTATACAAGAAAATAACAACATAAAAACAGAACACAACACAGGTAGTTCAATGCATGAAGAGTTCGAGTTAATACTGGTAAATGTGTATATCCCTCCAATCACATCCTGGTATAATTCTGAATATTGGATGGGTTGGGAAGTTATCCTAGATTATATTTTTGTATTGTACTCTCAGCCCATAGTGATATTACAAGGAGATCTGAATGCTAGGTTGGGTGCCTCTTTGTATGAGTTCACCCAGAAGAAGGTAGTCCCAGGAGAGTTTTTTGATAACCTCCCACAGTGGCACAGAGACTGCAAAAGTAATGCTGCTGGCCTGTTCCTAGTCTCCAAATTCTGGAAGGTAAGGATAAGAATTACACGTATCCTTACACATACCACTCGGCCAATTGAAGCAGTGTACTGGATCTCTTTTGTGTATCTAGAGATAAAGTCTACTTCTTCTCGGAGGTCAGAGTACACTTTAGTGACATTAGCGATCATCAGCCTGTAAATGTGATATTGCGAGGCTGCTCAGATTTAATACCATATAACAGTGATGGCTAACCTTTTTCCCATCATGTGCCAAAAGTTGGATGAGCACGGGTGGGGGGGGGCAACACCCATAATGCTGTGCGAGAGACACCCCCCCCCATTTTTGGTCTCCCTAGGCTCCAGAGACTTTCTAGGAGCATGGGGAGGATGAAAACAGCCTCCCCCGACCACCACCCCCCCCGAGGCCCTCCAGAGGCTTCAGGAGGCTTCCCTGAAGCTTCCAGAGGGCAAAAAACAGCCCTACAGCCAACCCGGAAGTGACTTTTGGTTTGTGCATTGAGCTGTTTTTTGCCCTCCAGAAGAGGGTGAAAAATTGCCAAAAAAGAAGGCCAAAATCAGCTGGCCAGCACGCACATGTGCGCTGGAGCTGATAGGGCACACATGCCATAGGTTCGCCATCACAGCCACATAACATGCTTGACAGTTGTCTCATCAAAAAAGTATGTAGAGGTGACCTAAAATAAAAGGTTAATTTGGGCCAAAGTTCATACTAAGGCAATATCAGACTGCCTTAAAATAGATAATGCTACTAAGTGGGCTAAAACAATCATATGCTACTGTCTGACTGTCATCCTTCAATGCATTCTCTAATCTTTGTAATATTCTGAAGAAACACCTAACAACTAAACCTGCTACAAAAAGAGCCCACGTGGGTGGACCCCAGTGGTGGGATTCAAATAATTTAATCAGTTCTGTGCCCTAATGACCAGCTGAGTAGGCGTGGCTCGGTGGGCATGTGACTGCATGGGCATGGCCAATTCAAATGTCACTCAGGTTGATGGGTGCTTCGCCATAACTGTTACAATGTAACTAGTGTTAACCAGAGAGGCAGTTTCTGTAAGCAGGGCAATAAAGATCAGGCTAGAAATAACACCAGAATGTTTTCTTCCTGCTTTCCTTACAGGATTAGCTCTGTAAAGTGGGGAAAAACAATGAGATTTCTTCCAACAACTGGTTCTCCCGAATAGGTGCAAACTGGCTGAATCCCACCACTGGTGGGACCCCGTCTAACACAGGTAGTCCTCAATGTATGACCAATTTAAAGTTATGACAGATTCCCCCCCAGAGATACAATCGAATTCCAGAAATTCAACAGCCAGGTCTCCCATGTGGGGGGACTAAATTTTGGGCACTTGGCTATTCTCCTACATTTATGGTCATTTGCAAAATTCCACAGTCACATGGGCCCAATTTATATTTTTGCCCAAAACTGGCATTTACTTCCAGTTTTCAGCAAAAACACCGCAGAGTGAAAAAATCACTTAACTGGTTCAGGTTTACTGAACAACCATGATGATTCACTTAACATCTGCGAAAACAAAGATCATAAAATGGGGGTCAGTCACATAATAATCGTAACATAATAACCATAATGGGTAAACATCATGATCATAAGTCACAGACCACCTCTATTTATAAAAGAATTATCAAGAACCAACAGTTGATCCAATCATCTCCATCTGTGCACAATATAGTGGGGATCCAACCACCCTATCCTGAGACTTAAGAGAAGATAGATAGATAGATAGATAGATAGATAGATAGATAGATAGATAGATAGATAGATAGATAGATAGATAGATAGATAGATAGATTAACGGAGTTGGAAGGGACCTTGTAGGTCATCTAGTCCAACATCCCACCCAAGCAGAGGACCCTACATCATCCCCAACAAATGGCACAATGACTTCAGGACTTTTGGTAATGCCAGTAGGGTGTGAGTTACATGAATATCAGTGACACAAAACAGCTTGCTGTCGTTCTTTTTTCAAGTGATGTGCTGAAGTCTCACTGTGTTGCAGTTCAACTCCACTTGTCACCCACAGTTTGTGTACAGAAATGGTATATTGTTGGTGAATTTGTCACCCAACAGGCTCTAATTAAAAATTTGTATACAAAAGCACATCTATAAGGAATATATATATGTGTATATATATATATATATATATATATATATATATATATATATATATATATATATATATATATATATATATATATATATATATATATATATATATATATATATATATATATATATATATATATATATATATATATATATATATATATATATATATATATATATATATATATATATATATATATATATATACTAGTATAGATCTATTTCAAGCTATTTAGCTCTCATCAGCTAGCCATACCCTTACTGGGATTTGAATGGCTAGCTGATGAGAGCTAAATAGCTTGAAATAGATCTATACTAGTCTCCCTTTATTTATATATATAAAATTTTGTAGGAAAAGTCATATATGGAATAAATGCAACATTCCTGAATTAAAACTAACAGTGGAATGCATATTACATGTACCAGAGAGAAACTGATTTGTATATCCATAAATTGGAGCTCTCAGTGGTCTTGTCATGTCTATATTTTCATTTTCTGACAGGTAGACTTGAAAAACTCAATGCCGCCTTTTATCCTCACATAAATTCACTAAATCCTTCATACTTTTATCACTTCCCTTCTGTTTCAGATAATTTTTATTTATTTTTTTCCTATTAAAAAAGGAATGCATCAGGGAACTAATGGTTCACAAGATTTTGCTGACAGGAATATGTGAGGGCGTGCTGTTTCCTTTCTAGCTTTTTAAAAAAAGGGAAATATTGATTATGATTTATAATTTCAGACTTGGACAAGCCTCTTTCTTTCATTTGCACTTTCTCCATGATCAGATAAACTGGAACATAACTATCCTTGGGACTTGGTTTGGCATTTGTATTTCTTTCAATTTTATTTTATTTATTTACTAGCTGTACCCAGCCACGGGTTGCTGTGGCCCAGTCTGGTTAAATGGAAAAGAAAGAAAAGAGAAAGCACAAGTTTCTAATACGTTTAATTTCACAATGCTTGTGGATATACAATATTTTTGTTGTTCCATTGTCTGTGCAGATATAGAGATTGTCTGGTTTGCTGACTCTAGAACATGCAACATATAATTGTCCATGTGAGAAACAATTTTCAATTGCTGGAAAGACATTGGACCGGGCACATTTACCAACAGCATACGAAGAAAGAAACATTCCCAGGGTGGTTCCCTCTGGGCAGGGTCATGCCGTTGCCAACAGCAGCAAGGTTCGTGAGGGTCTTGCCCACCTGGCGGGCCCTGCCACTCGCTGCACTGGCCATGGCTTCCCCGGCAGAGGTGGCCCCTGCATGGAAGTGAGCCACGGTGGCCCCTGCAAGAGCCGCCATGGAGGACGCTCCGGCGGACCCCGCCCTGGCAGCCTCCAAGCTCCCCGTGACGGGCAGCCTCCGGAACGACGGGCTGGATCGGGCCTCTCCGGACATGGGCAGGGGGACCCCAGTGTGGGAGGGAGGCTGGGGGTGTCCCCTATGGGTGTAGTGGGGTGATGGGTGGGTGTTGCCATTGGTCAGGCCTTGGGGCTGCTGGGCCGGGCGAGGCTGATTGGGGGAGACAGCACCAGGGCTGTCGGCCTTGTGAAAGTTGTTGAGCGTGTCCTCGGAGGAGCTGCGCTCAGGCTTCCCTAAGTTGGTGGCCTGGGAGAGCGAGACGTCCAGGATCTCGGAGGAGGAGAAGTCCTCAGTTGTAGCTCTCCGTGTCTTCGGCAATGCTGTTGTTGGAGCTGAGGCTGGCTGAGATCTGTGCCGGGTTCACGCTGGTGATCTGGAAGCCACTCTTCTTCTTCAACTGGGTTCCCACCGGACCCCCAACACCTCCTCCACCCTGCAAGAGCAGCGCCAGGCTTTACAGCGGAGGCGCCCCGGGAGGGCAGAAGGAGACTGAGACAGAGGCGGTGGCGGAGGCCGGGGGAGGTGGCATCGGCTGGGCCAGCAGGCCGGGCAGGAAGTCCTCCAAGCTGGCTCCATTGCTGCTGCTGCTGCCGGCCTGCCGAGGCAGCATCACAGGCTGCGTCATCTTCTTCCTCTCCCACGCCTTTGCCGCTGAGTCAGGTTGTTGCTGCTGCTGCGGCTGCTGCTGCATTGGGGCCGGCGGGAGGAAGGCCCAATGCCACCACTGATGACGACGACTCCTCCCTGATAGCCATGTGGGATATATAACTTTGATGTCTAACTAGAGATAGCCATGGGAACATGTGCTTTATTGACTCCCAGGGCAGAAGAGTTAAGGAAGCATCTTCACACTTGTGTATTGGTCAGAATCTGCATTCGGACAAAGGGGAGGGGTCATTATCAAGTAAAGACTATTTTCAAGAGTCTTTACTTTCTCAGGTTAGGAGAGGAGCCATTACAAATGGTAACCATACAATGGAACCATTGAAATGGAATCGCGAAATATTTAGTATAGCATGGGTTGCTTTTACGTCCAACAGATGGTGCTAGTTTTCAAAAAAGCATGTTTTTACCTGTCACAGGTTTTTTACCTGTGACATCTATATAATATAGGTATATAAAAACACGTGCGTATTCGAATACAACATTGTGTCAAAATTTCAAAGCAATCGGTGATAGATTTGGATAGCTTGTCAATCATGTACAAGATAACAGGCATAAGAATAAACATGAACACGAACATAGGAAATGGGGAACAAACAAACGGGGACAGTAGGACAGGGATGGTAGGCACGCTGGTGCGCTTATGCACGTCCCCTTTTACGAAACTCTTAAGAATGGGGTGAGGTCCATGGTAGACAATTTAAGGTTGAAGTTATGGGGATTTGAAGATGTAACAACAGAGTCAGGTAGAGCATTCCAGGCATGGACCACTTTGTTGCTGAAGTTGTATTTTCTACAATCGAGTTTGGAGCAGTTTACCTTGAGTTTGTATCCATTGTTTGCCTGTGCATTATTGAGGTGAAAGCTGAAGAAGTCATTGACAGGTAGGACATTGTAGCAGACAATTTTGTGTACTTTTCCAGCAGGCGCAAAAAACTTCCCCCAACTTGCTTTGCTGAACAGGGGGTGACGGACCCGCACCTCCACCACCAGCAATCAGGAAAAGGTCTTCACTCACTCCCTCTTGCAGCACGTCCCGATGCAAAAAATGCTGAGATCGGCACGCTTGGGGCTGCTGCTGCGATGTCCAGGGAGGCTAAACCAAGGTGCATGCTCCCGGAGCGCTAAGAAACTTTGTGCTCTTCTCCGCACTCTCCTCGGCTCCTCACAACTGCAATAGACGTCCAGAAATGGTGGGAGTTGTCAGGCTGGAAACCCAAGCCCCATTAGCCCCAAAAGCAGCTGCGCCAACAAAGAGCTTACTTACAGGCAGCAATAAAGAGCCAAGGGCTCTCTATAGGGCTCTTAGAGGCATGGTGCAGATGGGTGGGGCCTGAGGGTGAGCGAGCAAGGAGGCATTCCACTGCTGGAACCTGTTCTAAACAGCATGCTAGATTTGTGGAACCAATTCTAGTGAACCAGTTAGAACCGGCAGGAACCCACCTCTTGTTAGAGGACAATACTTCAGCTGACTGTTAGCTGCAGTTCAACAGTTCAAATCTCACAGGCTCAAGATTAACTCAACCTTCCATCCTTCTGAGGTTGGTAAAATGAGGACCCAGATTGTTGGGGGCAAAAGGCTAACTCTGTAAACTACTTAGAGAGGGCTGGAAAGCACCATGCACAGTATATATCTAAATGCTATTGCTGCTACTGCTATCGCTATCACTATCTATCTATCTATCTATCTATCTATCTATCTATCTATCTATCTATCTATCTATCTATCTATCATCTATCTATCATCTATCATCTATCATCTATCATCTATCATCTATCATCTATCATCTATCATCTATCATCCATCCATCCATCCATCCATCCATCCATCCATCCATCCATCCATCCATCCATCCATCCATCCATCCATCCATCTATCTATCTATCTATCTATCTATCTATCTATCTATCTATCTATCTATCTATGAGCTGAGAGTGCAGTAGTTAGAGTACAATACTGCAGGCTACTCCAGCTGACTGATAGCTGCAGTTCAGCAGTTCAAATCTCACCAACTCAAGGTTGACTCAGCCTTCCATCCTTCTGAGGTGGGTAAAATGAGGACCCAGATTCTTGGGGGGGGGAGGGGGCAATATGCTGACTCTGAAAACCACTTAGAGAGGGCTATAAAGCACTGTATATAAGTCTAAATGCTACTACTATTGCTACCCCATCCGGTTCCTCAGGAAAGCAAAACTCTTGAATCCATTAAGTTGAATGAAAACAAGTTGTTCTAGTACAGCAAGATAGAATCTGAAAAATCCTATGCAAAGCACAAAGCAGTTCTTCTCTTTCCCCAAACCCAATTGCCTCCCCCCCCCCGCCTCTGGACCAATCCACTGGCAGCCAATGTGATGCTGCAGGGTTGTTTTGAGAACACTGGGGTGCTGGGCAGATAACAGGTTAGTCTCAGGGCATGATGGCCTTGAAACCAGGCTGGAAGTAGCTGAGAGGGAGTTCGCTCTGTTTCCGAAGACAAACCCCCTCCCTAATTCCCAAGCAGTTAAAGCAAAAGCAAAAGAATGTGAAAAATGGCAGTAAGCCTTCCCCCACCCTCCCCCACCCCTTCCAACAGAATGGCAGGACACAATGGCAGTGATTCTTCTGCTTTCTGCCCTTAGAAGAACATCCAAGAGGCATCTCTTTCTCCAGGCTATGGATTCTTAATTAATGTTAGCATTCCTGCAATTTATGCTGCTCACGTTTTCAAGGTTTCTATCCTACATTTTCCTATTCTGTCTTGAGAATCTGATTGAGTGGAACAGTTGGAAGCAGAAAAGATACCCAAATGGCCTTACGATGGAAATTATCTTCCTTAGGCGAGGTGGTATAGAGAAAGGCATATATCATAAGACACTGCTTGTAAAAAATATATATCATAAAACATTGCCTGCAAAAAAAAAAAATATATACTAGGGAAGCATTTTTCTATCAGCTACATTCCCCAGAGGTCTTTAGGTCCTCTCCACAGGAGAGAATACTAAGGAATGAACAACTCAAAGTACCCTTTTTCCCCACTCTCACTTCCCTTTTTGAAACTCTTTCTTCCCTTTCCCCATTATTTGCTTGTTCAATTTATCATTTTTTGCTTGTTCAAGTTATCGTTTTAACTTGTTTGTTGGGTAATTCTTCTAGGGGCTCAGGGCTAATTACACATGGTTCTTTCCGTATTTCATCCCTGCAACAGCCCTTTGAGGGAGCTCGGTTCGAGATGGAGTTATTAGTCACCAGATGCAGCTTCATGCCTTTGGGGAATCAAGATACAAAACTGCATATGACTCTTTATGCATCTCTAAACATACCCTGAATTCTTAGGATGACTTTTTAAAAGTAGCTTTGCTAATAGACGTAGAAGTTGTATGCAGGCGAAAAGGAAGGTGGCAGGGTTGCAAATAGCACCCCAAATTAAATCAGGGTCCAAGGCAAAATATTGCTCAAAGTTCCAATTTATTAAGAGAATCATGAGACTGAGTTGACAGAAGGCAGGCAGGCAGGCAGGCAGGCAGGCAGGCAGGCAGGCAGGAAGGAAGGAAGGAAGGAAGGAAGGAAGGAAGGAAGGAAGGAAGGAAGGAAGGAAGGAAGGAAGGAAGGAAGGAAAGGAGAAAATGAAATAGACCTATTTTGTGTTAGTTCTGTCTGATGTGCTGTAGTGTAAAAGAGAACATTCTGTGTGGACTGCGATGAAAACTGAATTACCGATTTTGACAGCAGCTGTCAAATGTGAATGGCAAGTGCAAAGAGTGACAATGAAAGCAATTTGGCAGGATGTACCCAAGTGCCACCAGACCCCAAACTCCAAGGCCAATTTTCACTTGGTCTAATGCAAAACTTCCACTAATAGATTGGGCGTTGGTTCCTACCTGATATGCCCTTTCTCAGGATGGTGGAGACATCATCCAGGCATGGGTATGACTTCATCAGGATCCAATACGATTGGGTCTACAAGTATTAAAGATACTCCAGATGGTAGCAGCAGGAGGCCGCTATTGAAGGCCTGCAGCAATGCCCCGCTCAATGGCAGCTGCTATGATGTCAGCCATATCATTAGGGTTAATGGAAACAGCTCTGGGGGCAGGAGAACCCACATCTATGTCTGGGATAACACTACCATCCCCTTCAGAGTCAGAATCCCCTTGAAATCCAATTCCTTTGGGTTTAAAGGAGAAGCGGGGGAGGGAGATATCCCCATCGGTATCAGTGGAGAGATCCTCCATGGGATTGAAATTTGATGGAGGAGAAACCCTAGGAAAGTGATAGGAGTAGAACAATGATTGGATTTAGAAGTGGCCTTTCGTGGAGCCAGGTCAGAGGCCTTGTCAGGAACTGCGCTCGAAGTAGTCACATTTTGGGCCTCTTGAGGAGGAGTAGGCCTAGGGGCCTTAGCAGGTTTGGCAGCAGAAGGCTTGGAGCTATAAGCTCTTTTTTTGCTTCTAGGCTCAGAGGGGACCGGAATAGAAGGGACAACTAGAATTGGTGAATCCTCCCCCTGGGAAACCGTGGTCTCATTGGTCGCCATTACTCATGGTTACCAAAGCGTCCCACAGCGTCGTTGTAGGCTTCCTGCCTAAACAAAATGGCCACCACAGATTTTGTGCCAAAATCCAACTGCCGCCCAGGTAGACAGGGCCCTGAGGAAGGGCTGAGGTAGCAAACCGACAAGGCAGCTTATCGCCAAACAATTTGCTGCCTACCAAACGCTCTGGCGTCAGGAGCGGAATTGAAGCCGTACGAAGGACACTGCTGGGGCAGCAAGGAGAGGCAGCGGCGTGCAAAACACTTCTTGTGGCTGCCATGATTAGAAGCGGCTTTTCTGGTGGCGCAGCTGCAGTGATCATCTTGTCGGGTGGTGCGTCTGCAGCAATTGGCACTTGGCAATTGGCCTTTGGTGGCACGGCAGAGAGATCAGACTTTCGGGCAGCATGGCAGCGGTGGGAGACAATGAAAGGAGCCTGAGGGAAAACCTTGTAGTCTGGCTGCTAACGCTCTCCGCTGCTGAGACAGCAAGTCAGAGAGAGGCAAAAGCCTCCTAGAGGCTGCAACGCCTTAAAGGAGCGAAGAAGTAAAGCCAATCGAAACACAAATTTGAGAGAAAGCCAATTAGAGAATTTTGGAAAGATTTTAGAAATTAAGGGATTAAGTAGCAAGGAGAGATACAGAGACACAGCTAATCAAAGGATCGACTGAGTCTATTTCTGGGGAGGAGCCTAGTGGGCGTGTCTTTAATACTTGCAGACCCAGTCGTCTTGGATCCTGATGGAGTCATACCCATGGCTGGATGATGTCTCCACCTACTTGAAGAATGGGGAGCTTTCCACATCTCCCATCTTGCACACAAAGGCTGAGATTCTGACTGTGTGACTGGACTAATTAACCTCTTTCCGGAATCCGCTCAGAAAGGAAAAAGCAAGGAGAGGAGAAATGCCTCTGCAGTGAAAAGGAAATGGAAGACATTTTCAATCTCTTTATTGTTCTTGTACTTACAAAGCCATGGGAGAAGCTACCAAAAAGGTCCTTGAGTTGAGAAGAACATGAAAAGCAACAGCCAATTTTATCCACTGAAAACAAAGTACAATGTACAGCAAAAGAGAGAAGTAAGGCCTGGTCACATATTTGTGCCCAACCTTTGATTTCTTCGCAGTTGAAGTCTTCATCTCTGCAACCAGCTCTTTCAATGTAAAGTATGTCCCAACCTGTTCTATCCTCATAAATCAGCTACCAAAAGCCATCAATGTGAATAGAATAACAGAATTGTAGTCCAACCCCCTGCTTAGGCAGGAAACCCTACACTACTTCGGACAAATGGTTGTCCAACATCTTAAAAACATAAATAGTGACCTGGAATGAAGGTTTCCTAGGTTTAAATCTGGACTATGAAATTTAACTACACTTTTTCGTCCCAGTCAACCTAATGTTAGATTGACATTCATTGTGCTCCCTCTAGCTCCCTCAACCTTTCAAAGAAAAACATTTGTGCATATGAGTACATCAGTGAATATCCATCCATCCATCCACCCATCCTCTATCTATCTATCTATCTATCTATCTATCTATCTATCTATCTATCTATCTATCCATCCATCCATCCATCCATCCATCCATCCATCCATCTATCATCTATCCATCCATCATCTATCTATCTATCTATCCATCCATTCATCCACCCATCCACCCATCATCTATCCATCCATCCATCCATCCATCCATCCATCCATCCATCCATCTATATCTATCCAACCATCCATCCACCTATCATCTCTCTCTCTCTCTCTCTCTCTCTCTCTCTCTCTCTCTCTCTCTCTCTCTCTCTCTCTCTCTCTCTCTCTCTCTCTCTCTCTCTCTCCTACCTACCTACCTACCTACCTACCTACCTACCTACCTACCTACCTACATCATCTATCTATTTTGTCATTCGGTTGTGTCAGATTAGGGGTCAGATAAATAAATGCCTACACAACATTAAAGTCTTCAAATTAAGCTCAACCCTCATTAAAACAACTCTCTGTTCTTCATCTGTGTGGGATGCCAGGACTTCAAGTTCTTGTCTCATACCAACTAAATAGTCAGGTTCATGCAAATTTCCTTGCAACATTCTCCAGAAGTAGTTTGCCATTGTGCTCTTCCTAGACCTGGGAGAGATAGTGATTGCCCCAAGGCCACCCAGTTGATTTCCATGTTTATGGCAGAACCTGGGTCTCCCAAGTCTAATATCTTAACCTTAACCTTAAACGGTAGGACAGCAAACCAGATTTGCTGTCATACAGTTTTCTTAGCTGACATTTAAAAATGTTTTACTGCTTCTTTCCTGCAGGATATCTTTTCAATTTCCTGTCTGTATATCACCTGGAGATTCCTAGAGGTTTATCATCCAAGTACTAACCAGAACCAATCCTGCTTAGCTTTTACAAAACCAGTGATTTTCAGCTAGTGCTTAAATCTTTTAGCAAGGTTCATGCTGGAACCTTCAGTATTAGCTTTAACTTTTCTCTTTAGACTATGCAAGTCAGATTCCAGTGCAGGTATCTAGGAGAAGACGCAAATGATATCCCTCCTATCATGACATTATTGTATATGCTATCACATTTCTTGTTCTGTAGAGCCAAGGTGGTGCAGTGGTTAAATGCAGCACTGCAGGCTACTGCTAGATCAGCAGGTCAGCGGTTCAAATCTCACCGGCTCAGGGTTGACTCAGCCTTCCATCCTTCCGAGGTGGGTAAAATGAGGACCCAGATTGTTGGGGGCAATATGCTGACTCTCTGTAAACCGCTTAGAGAGGCCTGAAAGGCCTATGAAGCGGTATATAAGTCTACTGCTATTGCTATTGCTAAGTCTACTGCTATTGTAGAGACCTGTGACTTCCAGGCACAAATGTTTGGGAAGGCTCCAAATTGGAGTGCCAGGACTCTTAGAATTCTCCCATTAGCCTTACCAAATCACACTTCTCAACTCTAAATTTTTCTGGGGTGCTTAAAATCGGTAGAAAGCCACATCAACATTTAACTCCATAGAAACTGTATTCTTAACCTCCCTGGTCAATTTTGCACAGAAGAGGCTCTATCCTTCCCAGGGGAGGGAGCTGCTTCACCAGAGGCTCAGAGATCAGACTGACATTGGCTCTGAAACAATTACAACTCCAAAGAAGAGCAATCAATTGAAGCTAAGAGGCTAGTTTTGCAGCAGGGGCAATTTCAAGAGATGCACTCACTTCTGATCATTCTCCGGTCACTCAGGGATGGATTGGGAAATGTGGCTAATTCTGTGAAAGGGACAAAGTCAATAAAGAGGTTGGGGGCTTCTGGTATTCAGTCTGTAATGGCTTCAGTTGATCCAAATCAGAAGGCAGGAAAGAGCCATCAGTTACATTCCTTCCCCTCAGTTGCCTATTGTGTATATACTACAGTGGTGGGTTGCAGGCAGTACACCTGGTACGGGAATACCGGTGCTTGCCGGGGGCACCGGGTATTGTTCCAGTACGGTGCTCCGGAGGGCCCACCTGCCCGCCCAAGCTCCTTACCTGTATTTGAGCTCTTCGGCGCTTCTGCACATGCGGCATACGGCACCTGTGCGATGCTCCACCGAGCAGCTGGAGCATTGTGGAGGCATCGTGGAGGCATCATGGAGGTAAGGACACATGCGTGCATGTATGTGCATAATGCACACATGCATGTGGGGGACACTGGGCCCTATTGCACTGTACCGGTTGCAATGGGATCCAGAACCCACCACTGCTACACTAGCCCCATGATGGCAAACCTATGACACGTGTGCCAGAAGTGGCACACAGAGCCATCTCTCCAGGCACACAAGCTATTGCCCATTGCTCTTCCGGCCAGCTGGTCTTCACACACACAGAAGTGTCAGAAACCAGAAGAACAGCTGCCCAGTGTGCATGTGTGTGCCGGGAAGATGATCTTCCAGTTTCTGGTGTGCACATGTGCACCACAGGGGTCGGTTCCAGCAGACTACTACTGATTTGCTAAGGGTTGCACTATGCACACATGCTTGATGCACGCTGTGCATGCATGCGCAATACAACTAAAATGGATCTGTGCATGCGCAGAAGCAAAAAACAAGAAGACGGCGCATACACCGCTGCCGGGAGAACCGGTTCAGGTGTGTGACAGGCCTGTGTTGCTGCCAGTTCCAGCAACCCAGGCCGCCAAGCTACTACTGGTTCGGCCGAACCGGTCTGAACCGGTAGGAACCCACCATTGGTGCACCGGTGACCTGGTCTTCTGGTTTCTGATGCACATGTGCATGTGAAAACTAACTGGCCTCTGTGCATCTGTGTGCTGGAAACTGGAAGATCATCTTCCTGGCATGTGCATGTGTAGTGGGCAGCTGCTGTACCGGTTTCCAGCATGTGTGCACATGTGTGGTCCCGTTTCGGCACTCGGTACCAAAAAGGTTTGCCAAGACTGCACTAGGCAATCAAGTCAGTTTGGTTAGACTGGTGGGATCCCCACCTGAAATATTTGGGGCAGAGAAGAATGGGGAATAAACAGATAAAATCAAGATGCTGCTTCTCATGGCAGCCAAAGAAGATCTACCACCAAAGAGTCATCATTCCTTGTTCCCTTCCACTATGTGATCTATTCTACATAGTCATCTTTTAGCAGGCACCATTATAAATGGCACATCTTCCATACAGCTATTCTAAGGGAGCCCTGAGGGAGATGCATTTGAGGGGGATGTGATGCTGCAAATTGCTTCAGAGGATTACTTGGTCCCACAAAACTGCTTGTCCGGCTAGCAAATCAGGAAGGCTGTGAATGAAATCTTCAACATATCACATTTCCCTTCAAGAAGTAGCTTTATCAACTGTTCTGGTAATAGGGACAGGCTAGCAGTACTAGAAGATAAATGACATTTTATTTCCTCTTACCAGTGGTGGGATTCAACCTTTTTTACTACTGGTTCTGTGGGTGTGGCTTGGTGGGCATGGCAGGGGAAGGATACTACAAAATCTCCATTCCCTTCTGATCAGCTGGGACTCGGGAGGCAGAGAATAGATGGGTGCGGGGCAGTCAGAGGTGGTATTTACCGGTTCTCCGAACTATTCAAAATTTCTGCTACTGGTTCTCCAGAACTGGCCAGAACCTGCTGAGTACCACCTCTGCCTCTTACCATCATCCATCTCCAGAAAGACGCCAGAGGAAATCCACTGAAATCTAGTATAAGTAGTCCTGACCTATGACCACAATGGGGTGGGGATGGGGTGTCAGAATTTCTGTTGGTAAGCAAGCCAGTTGTTAAGTGAATTGCACTCAATTTTGCAACCTTTTTCACCATGTTGTTAAGCAAATCATTGTACTTGTTGAGTGCATTATGTGGTTGTTAGCACATCTGGCTTCCCCCATTGACTGTTTCTCAAAAGCCAACTGGGTAGGTTGTAGATGGCAATCACATGATTCCAGAATGCTGCAACTGTGATAAGTACCAGCCAGTTGCCAAGTGCCTGAATTTGGATCATGTAACTTTGGAGATGTTGCTACCGTCATAAATGCATGTACCAATCATAAATCACTTTTTCAGTGCCATTGTAAATCTGAATGGTCACTAAACAAATGGTTGTAAGTCATGAAGTCTCCCTCTAAGAGTGCCAGAATGGATTATGTCATATGAAAGTCTAGATAGTTCACCTATCCAAATCAGATTTCTTCATAAAGTTTGTTGTTTTTTCTATTTAAAAATCATCAAAATGGTATGGATTTATTTTAGGACACTTGCATGAAATCCCAGTCAAAATAGACAAACAACTCACAAGAAGAACATATCGTAAAGGCATTTTAAGCTTAACTTTTTCTAAAATCTCTAATATGTATGGAGTCATTAAACATCAAAGAGGCAGATACCTTATGGCACAGTCATCCTCACTCACATCTTCCAATGCCTGACAAAATGAATACATTCTAATGCATATCATGTTTAATATTTGTATTTTGGCAATGATCCTTCCAGTATTGAAGGCAGGGACATGTATGACTTTTTCCTAATGAGCCCATTTCTGTTTCAAATTGCATCACAAAGTTCAGAAAATGCAGACGGCGAGTGAACTCCAAATCTGATGCTAGCTGAGAAACTTGCAATGAAGTATTTGTATAAAATTTAAATAAATTTATCTGCAAATCTCTAGTCGCTAGCTAGACTTATTTATTTATTTGTCAAAGATGTACAAGATAGCAAGTATAGATATGAACATAAACATGAACAAGGGAAGTAAATACAGATAAACGGGGACAGTAAGACAGAGACGGTGTGCTTATGCAGGGGGCTTTACGGACCTCTTAGGAATGGGATGAGGTCCACGGTAGACAGTTTGAGGTTGAAGCTGTGATGGTTTGAGGATGTAATCAAAACACACAGCTCTTTTCTCACCCCACAAAGCTGTGATAACAAGAACAGAGCCGAGGTGGCGCAGTGGTTAAATGCAGCACTGCAGGCTGACTGCTAGATCAGCAGCTCAGCGGTTCAAATCTCACCGGCTCAGGGTTGACTCAGCCTTCCATCCTTCCGAGGTGGGTAAAATGAGGACCCAGATTGTTGTTGGGGGCAATATGCTGACTCTGTAAACCGCTTAGAGAGGGCTGAAAGCCCTATGAAGCGGTATATAAGCCTAACTGCTATTGCTATTGCTATTGCTAATGACGGAGTCAGGTAGAGCATTCCAGGCATTGACCGCTCTGTTGCTGAAGTCGCATTTTCTGCAATTGAGTTGAAGTGGTTTACCTTGAGTTTGTAACAATTGTTTGTCCATGCATTATCATGGTTGAAGCTGAAGAAGTCGTTGACAGACGTTATAGAAGACAATTTTGTGTAATTGTATTAAGCTGTAGCCATGGAATGATTAACATAGACACAATAATATTTTAAAAGGTTAAATCATGGCAATTGGGCCAAAGTTTGTTAATCTGAGACGTTTCATTGTTCATCCAAATAACTTCATCAGTCAAACTAAAATATTAGTTAGGCAGAGCGTCAGAGATCCATTGGAATGTACTAACTCTTGCCATACTAACAGCATCTCAAATTAACAAAATTTTGTCCCAAAGGTGCTTTTTTCAAGAGGCAACTGGACTTCCTTGTTTTTCTTTGAAAAGGTTTCGCTTCTCAACCAAGAAGCTTCTTCAGCTCTGACTAGATGGTGGGGAATGGAAGGATTTATATTTCTTGCATACAGCTGGTCATTTGCATTCTTTTAAAGAATCCTTGAGGCCACTTGGAGGTTTATATATGTCCTCAGGGTCACCTGAGTAGTGCAAATGGGTGTGAGCCTTCTTGAAGCTGCAGAAAGGTCCCTTTGCCACCTTTTTAAATACTTTTGGCCTGGATGATTGAGTCTTCATTGACATATTGAAATACATATTCATTGACATATTGAAATACATTTTGTTAGAAACCCCTGCAGTTGGTGCGGCTGTTAGTATATCCCAATGAATCTTTCACTTTCTCTATTTTTTTTTAAATTTGATGAACTTACTTGATGAGTAACAAAGTCTTCATTGACATATTGAAATACATATTCATTGACATATTGAAATACATTTTGTTAGAAACCCCTGCAGTTGGTGTGGCTGTTAGTATATTCCAATGAATCTCTCACTTTCTCTCACTCACACAGAGACAAGAGAATAACAGAGTTGGAAGTGACCTTGGAGGTGTTCTCGTCCTACTCCTTGTTCAAGCAGGAAGCCCTATACCATTTCAAAAAAAAATGATTGTCCAATTCTTCTTGAAACTTCTCCAATTATAGAACACCCACAGCTTTTGAAGACAAGGCATTCCACTGATTGATTGCTGTATCAGAAATTTCTTCTGAATTCTAGGTTGGTTCTCTCCTTGATTAGTTTCTATCAATTGCTTCTTGTTCTACCTTCAGGAGCTTTGGAGAATAGGTTTACACCTTCTTCTTTGAGGCAGCCCCTTAGATATTGGAACATTGCTATCATGTGTCCCCTTGTCCTTCTTTTCATTAAAGTAGGCATATTCAATCTCTGTACAATTGCCCAATTTCACAAATGAATTATTCCTTAGGGTGTGGCTATTGTTATTGTTCTTTGAATTGTAGCCTAATACATTCACCCTATTTTCTCAGAATTAATTCCTACTGATTTTCATGGAGTTTATTTCCAAGCAATGATAGTAGTCTTAGCTTTTGAGTTAATCTTAGGCGTTTCTAGCGAAGTATTACTCTGAAAAAATAAGGGAGAAGAAAGAATGACATTGAGGCTCTGATGAAAGGAGTTGGCTGAGAGCATTTGAACATTGTTGCAAAGTTAATGGAGAAATATAAAATATAATGTTCAGCCCAGGTATCCCTCTTCTTCAACCTCCAATGTTAGGAATATAATCTAATGGTTGGGTTGCCAATATATAAATCATGTAATAATGCTGTACCTGTTTCTTTAAATCGTGCTGTAAATGAGATTGGTTGCTGTTTCCTCAATCGGCCATAAAATGGAGCCAGAATCACTGTTAGATGCTGATCTGATCTGAATGTTTGGAAGCTGGCTGTTAGAAGTGCCGTATAGTGATCAGCGTGAGCTATTTTAAGTTTTGCAACTGCTAGCAAACTTTGTGTACAGGACTGTTTGTATGAATATGGACTATGTTATTTGGATTATCCCTTAACTGAAAGACGTTGATGACTGACTGTCTTAACCATGTATGGCTTGGACTGTTTGATGGACTCTGATACCTCTATTTCCACAAAAGTAAAAGCCTATTTAAACTGCAGTGTCTTTGTATGCTGGTTTGTGTGTTCTCCAACACCACTCTCACAACGCTTCTCTGAATGCAGCCGCTCTCCCAACGGGGAGCTTACTTAACACCCATCTTTTACTAGTACATCATAAATAGATTTTACAACCTCCCCTTCTTTTTCCTCAAAGGTTAATATAAGTTGGTTATAAATGGGTTTCTTGCAAAAAGGCAATTATCTCTGGTTCAATTACAGAGTTCCCCACTCAACAATAAATGACTTGTGTGAATATATTTTGTAACTACTTATTTTTCTTATTAGCATTTGTTCAATTGTTTATTGGAAGGATAACTCAAATGAGAGAGATAGAAAGAGGTACAAGAAGCGTGATGGCAAAGGTAGACTTCAGGCAGATTCTCCATTGTGATCCCCTCCAGATACATTGCATTATATACTCCACATGATGCCACAGTACGTGGCCACGTCAGATGTGGTGTAGAAAGAATATTTAAGTTCAACACATCTAAATGATGCTGAAACCCCTTATGCATCTGGCAATTGCTGGCAGAACTGGCCAGAGAAGAAAGCAATTCTATATGTGCCAGCGGTTGGAGAAATAAGCATGAAAGTATACTGTGCTTTTAACAGAATAACAGAGTTGGAAGGAACTCTGAGTTAGAATAGAATAGAATAACAGAGGTGGAAGGGACATTGGAGATCTTTCAGTCCAACACCATGCCTGGGCAGGAAACTCTACACCACTTCAGACAAATGGTTATCCAATATCTTCTTAAAAACTTCCAGTGTTCCAGAGAATTCACAACTTCTGGAGGCAACTTATTTCACTGATTAATTGTTCTAACTGTCAGGAAATTTCTCCTCAGTTCTAAGTTGCTTCTCTATTTGAGTAGTTTCCAACCATTGATTCTTGTTCTACCCTCAGGTGCTTTGGAGAATTCTTTGACTCCCTCTTCTTTGTGGCAGCCCCTGAGATATTGGAAGGCTGCTATCATGTCACCTAGTCCTTCTTTTCATTAAACTAGACATACCCAATTCCTGCAACCATTCTTCATATGTTTTAGACTCCAATCCCCTAATCATCTTTGTTGCTCCTCTCTGCACTTTTTCTAGAGTCTCAACATCCTTTTTACATTGTGGCAATCAAAACTGAATGCAGTATTCCAAGTGTGGCCTTACCAAAGCATTATAAAGTGGTATTAACACTTCACGTGATCTTGAGTTGGAGGTCTTCTAGTCCACCCTCCCCCCCAACCTCAAGCAGGAAACCTGTACCATTTCAGACAAATGGTTGTCCAATCTCTTCTAGTGTTGGAGCATTCACAACTTCTGGAGGCAAGTCGTTCCACTGATTTCTCCTTAGTTCTAGGTTGCTTCTCTCCTTGACTAATTTCCATCTGTTGCTGTCCTTTCATGACATTCAACAGTGTATTAGGAGTGTCATTTCAGACAACTTTTCTAGACATGAGAAGATGTTGAACCTGCTGTGACTGCATGTAGAATTATAAGCATAATGATGAGTGTAAAAAGGTAGGTGCTAACTTAGGAAAAAAATAAAGCAGAAAAAAATATAGGGATCACAACAAAGGCTGTGCAAACCTTAGACCAACGTTTCTCAACTTGGCAACTTTAAGATGTCTGGTCTTCAGCTCTCAAAATTCCCCAGCCAGCTTGCTCTGGGAGTTAGTTTAGACATCTTGAAAGTTGCTAAAGTTGAGAAATGCTGCCTTAGACTATCAATAAGGCTCAGCAACATGTTTTGTTTCATTTTTTTTATAGGGAACCAACTTACATTAATGAAAAGCAGAAATACGAATATCCTTCAAGGCAGTTGCCTCTCATTTCTTCCATTTTTAAAAAAAGTTTTTTATTTTTTCATTTTCATAACAAATAACCACATGTACACCGTTACATAACCAACATTATTTTATATTATTAGATATTACATCAATTTGTCTTACCATCAACCTCCAAGAATGATTTTTGGCTCTTCTGCTCTCCATACACCATATTTGTACCCTATCCATCTTCCTTCTCCCTCCCTCCCTCTCTCCTCCTCCTCCTCCCTACTTCCTTTCTTCCCTCTGTCATCCTTATCTTCTCTACTTCCCCTTCCTCTCTCCTTCTCCTCTCTCCCCTTTCCACTCCTTCTTTCTTTTCTCCTCTTCTTCCCTGTCCTCTCTCCTAACCCTCTCTTCTTCCCTTTACCTCTCTCCTATCTTCCACACTCTTCATCTCATTTACTTGGTGTATTTCAGCCTCTGAGCAAGCTCCATTTTATGTTGATGGCATTTATAATTTCATTTCAATAAACATCTTTAATTTTAATATCCTTCTCCTTTTTTTGAAAGAAAAAGAATATACATATATAGCAATTATATTTTAACCCCCTCCCCCATTTGTTCCACACACCCCAGGGGCGAATCCATGTAAAAGTGCACTGATACTGTCTCCAAGAATGCCTGCTCCAGAGTAAATGTCCCTATCCTGGAATATCTAGGGGGGTGGTACTGCAGAGGATGGGATGGGATGGGATGGGATGGGATGGGATGGGATGGGATAGAATAGAATAGAATAGAATAGCAATTTGAATAGAATACCAGTTAGAATAGTAGAATAGAACAGAACAGAATAGACCTTGTAGGTCATCTAGCCCAAACCCCTGCCCCAACAGGAGACCCTATACCATTTCTGACAAAGGCCAGTCCAGTCTCTTCTTGAAAGCTTCCAGAAATGAAGCTCCCACAACTTCTGAAGGCAACTGCTGTTCCATTGGTTGATTATAGTCACTGTCAGAAAATTTCTCCTTATTTTCTAGGTTGAATCTCTCCTTGATTATTCCTTGTCTGGCCTTCAGGTGCTTTGGAAAATAGGAAATCCATGGGAGTCCCAAATGAGGGTCTTCTCAATGGTGCACCCTTTCTTTGAAACATGTTGCCCCCACACCATATATATATTCATTCATTCAAATAAGAAGCGTAGAAGAGACAGATGGAAACAGAAACAGAAACCTAAGTAAACCCAAACTCTTATCCCATTATTGGGACTGAGTGAAAATATACTTTTAATGCTGAGATAGCAAGACAGAGAAGAGAGAGAAATGTTAATGTGTGTGTGTGTGAGAGAGAGAGGGGGGGAGTAATACCTGATGACAAAGTTAATCTTGCATAATCATCACAAGGTGTCCCTTTTCCACAATCTGTTTTGTTAACAGCTTGTCATCCACTGCCTGAAAGCAGTGTTATTGATTCCACAAATAACTCTCCTCTGAGAATGAGGTTGCTATGGATGACAACTCAATCTCCTTGGTTTTCCTCATTGGATCTTTTTTTCCTTGGGTTAATATTATTAGGCAAAACAAATATAAAAACTCTCCTGGGGAGGGGGGGGCTTGTTTTGGCTGGGCCGGTTTGCAGTTGTGGCTTTATAGTCTGATGCCTTTATTTTGCTTCTAAAAGCAACTTTTTAATCCTTATGCAGCCTGTAAAAGAAATTGCAACTTTCTGTATTTCAATCAAGACTAACCCACACAAAATTCAAACCTAACCTGTAATGATATTGGTGGTGATCTTGACAACATTAAGATGTAAAGATTTCAACTCCAAAATTTCCCAGCCAGCATGCTGCCTGTGGAATTTGGGTAGTTGAAGCCCATGTATCTTAAAGTTATTAAATTGGAAAAACACTGCTGTTGCTGCTGTTATTGTTGCTGCTGCTGCTGCTAATGAAATCCCTAACACTTTCAAGGATTAAAGCCTTAAAAACATGTAAAGAGTACGGAGATGGCAATCCAGTCTCTTCTTGAAAGCTCCCACAACTTCTGAATGCAACTTTTGTTCCATTTGGTTGATTGTTCTCACTTGTCAGAAAATTCCTCCTTGTTTCTAGGTTGAATCTCTCCTTGTTCAGTTTCCATCTATTATTTCTTATCTGGCCTTCAGGTGCTTTGGAAAATAGCTTGACTCCCTCCTCTCTGTGGCAGCCCCTCAAATATTAGAAGCCTGCTATCATATCTCCCCTGGTCCTTCTCTTCACTAGACTAACCATGCCCAGTTCCTGTAACAGTTCTTCATATGTTTTAGACTCCAGTCCCCTGGAGTCATTTTGGTTGCTCTTCTCTGCATTTTTTCTAGAGTCTCAACATCTTTGTTATAGTGTGGTGAGCAAAACTGGAGCAGTAATCTAAGTGTGGTCTTTCTAAGGCTTTACAGAGTGGTATTAGTACCTCACTTGATCTTGATTGTCTGCTGTTAATGCAATTTAGGATTGCATTGGCTTTTTTGACTGCCACCTCACACTGTTGGCTCATATTTAATTGGTTATCCACTAAGACTCCAAGTTCCCCTTCACAGTTACTGCTGTTAAGCCTGGTTTCACCCAGTCTATATGTATACTTTTGGTTTTTCTTGTCTAAGTGTAAGACTTTACTTTTCTCTACATTGAATTTCATTTTGTCAGATAGGGCCCAGTGTTCAAGTCTGTCAAGATCCATCTGGATCTTGAGCTTATCATCTAGGATGTTGGCTACTCCTGCCAGTTTAATATCATCCACAGATTTGGTAAGTTCCCCTTCTATTCCCTCATCTAAGTCATTTATGAAGATATTGAAGAGTACTGAGCCTAGGAGAAAACCTTGTGGTACCCCATTGCTTGCTTCCCTCCATGTAGATATTGTACCATTAAGGATTACTCATTGAGTTTATTTTTTCAGCCAGTTACAAATACATCTGATGGTGATGCTAGCTATCCCACTTGTTTCTAGATTACCAAGAAGTCGGTTGTGGTCTACTGTGTCAAATCCCTTGCTGAAGTCTACGTATATTATGTCCACAGTATTTCACTGGTCTAGTAAGATAGTAGATAAGATAAGAGAGAAGATAGCTTTTTAACAGCCATATTAAAGCTCTCGTTCTTCCTTCCAAAGAAGGCCTATTTAACTTCTTGAAAAGGGTAGCAATCTTTCTCTTTTTAGAGGGCTATCAACATATTATTTTTATCAGTATCAAATAAATGTTTCAATATATTAATTATACCCTAAGTGTTGCTACTGATTTTCACTGCTGTGTTGCCAATTTTTTAAATAAAAATAATGTCTATATTTGTATTATTGAGAGTTGCCTAGAATGTTCTGTGGAACATAACAAAACCACTTCAAATAAGTAACATAGAAAAAAAGGCATCAAACAAAGGTGATTTACTCATGAGGAAGTTCAATGCCTGGAATGCTCCACCTGACTCCATTGTTAAAGCTCAAGCCCAAACAGCTTCAACCTTAAGGTGTCTACCATGGACTTCACTTTATTCCTAAGAGGTCTGTAAAGGGGGTGTGCATAAGCGCACCAGCATGCCTACCATCCCTGTCCTACTGTCCCCATTTATTTGTACTCATTTCCTTTGTTCATGTCCATGTTTATACTTACACCTGATATCTTGTACATGTTTGACAAACTAAATAAGTAAATAAATAAGGTTCCAGTGAATTCAGCAAATAAACTGCCTAGAAAATTTTATACAAACTGCATTATGCCATTTCTACAGGAATGTGCCAGTTCATGCATCTGCTTTCCCCTCACTGTTGCAACAACTATGGGAAGACTTAGCTTCAAATATAGGGTCTCTGTCATTTTTCAGGGTTACTGAGGTTGTTATTCTCCCACTGAAGAAGTCCAAGGAAAGAAATGAGATTTCAATCCGCAGGAGAAGCATGGGGACTCTCAGCTTGTATTAGCTGATAATAATTGCTCAGGGAGCCCAGACGTTGCCTGATATGGTATGCTGACACCTCCACCCCCACCTACACACACACACACACACACACACACAGACACACACACACTCTCTCCTAAGTTTGCAAAGTAAGTTGTTTATTCCTGTGCCAGTAGAAGGTGAAGACAAAACGTTCTTATCCTTCCTTGTCTTTCTTGCAATGAATGAGAGACGCCTTTGCTTTCAGCCAAATATCACCAGGAAGCCAGATCAGGGTTGGTAAAATGGGAATGGAGACCAGATGGTGAAGTAAATAGGAAGTCCTCTCCTTCAGCGGTTATTCTTGGCTCAAGGATTGCATCTGTGGGCAGAAGCTTGGCAAACATTTTAGATCTTCCCGCCGAGAGGATTGCAAGAATCTATTGTATTTCACATCAATCTTGTTACAACTGAAGGGTTGGAAGGAATCCAGTCTTATGGAGCAGTGACCATTAGACATTTGGTGATGCATTTCAAACCCATGCAATAAAAATACCCCAGAGGGTGTAATTTGCCTGTCATATCAAAGCAGTGGGCAATAAGATTACAGATTATAATACTAACTCTGAAAGGGTGTGGAGCTTCTTCAGAAATAGGTAAAGGTAAAAGGTCTCCTCACACATATGTGCTAAATGTTCCTGACACTAGGGGGTGATGCTCATTTCCGTTTCAAAGCTGAAGAGCCAATGCTGTTGGAAAATGTCTCCCTGGTCATGTGGCCGGCATGACTAAACGGCGAAGGCACACAGAACGCTGTTACCTTCCCACTAAAGGTGGTCCCTCTTTTTCTACTTGCATTTTTACATGTTTTCGAACTGCTAGGTTGGCAGAAGCTGGGACAAGTAATGGGAGCTCACTCCATTACATGGTGCTAGGGATTCGAACTGCCGAGCTGCCAACCTTTCTGATTGACAAGTTCAGTGTCTTAGCCACAGAGCCACTGTGTCCCTCTCTTTTCTCTTTTCTTCAGAAATGACCACCTGCAATGTTTACAGTGATAAGAAGCAAAAATGATTCAAACCATAAGAGTAGTGTTATATGAAAACCTAAAGACTTCCTTACATTGAACTTGAATGCTATTTTCCCTGGTAATATGGAGAGAGAGAAAAAAAATCATTACTTTTCCTAGATATCTTTTCAGTTGCCCAATCTAATCTCCTGCCCTGGGGTTGTATGACAATCTCCATCCAAGTACTAATTAGCTCTAGCTCTGCTTAGCTTTTTCAAGGTTCGCAAAAAAAATATCAGCTAATGCTGCCACTTCTTTACTTCAAAAGACTTCGTGTAAGTCAAGTGTTGGCTGGAAAAAAAATGGTATAACATAAGTCAAAGGATCTGGCATGGGGGTTGCCAAATAAGAAGCCAGAGTAGAGAAATCCATTCCAACTTGTTATTTGCTGCAGCAATAAAGAAGTGCACATCCAAGTATTTCTACACAGGAAGTGAATTCACTGCTTGCCACGTTGGCCTTTTATACAATATTCAAACCAAGAAGGATGAAAACAATTGGTCAAAACTGAGTACATTATCTTGTCTATAATATGTCATTGAGAGGCTTCAATTATAATGAATTACAATAGCATTGGTTTAGGGACTTTTCATCATAAAGAGTGAATAGTTCACCAATCTAACTGCTCAGCCAGTTTTGTCTGGTTCTGACTGTCAATCCCTGGACTTCTTTACTAGACATTTAATTTCATAACTCCTACACTTAGGTAAGAAAAACCAAAAGTACACATATAAACTGGGTAAAACCAGGCTTAATAGCGGTGACTGTGAGAAGGATCTTGGAGTCTAAGTGGACAACCAGCTAAATATGAACCAGCAGTGGGTAGTGGCAGCCAAAAAAGCCAATGCAATCCTAAATTGCATTAACAGAGGGATACAATCAAGATCAAGTGAGGTACTAATACCACTCTATAAAGCCCTAGTAAGACCACACCTAGAGTACTGCATCCAGTTTTGGTCACCACGCTATAAAGAAGATGTTGAGACTGTAGAAAAAGTGCAACCAGGATGATTAGGAGACTGGAGACTAAAACATATGAAGAACGGTTGCAGGAACTGGGCATGGCTAGTCTAATGAAGAGAAGGACCAGGGGAGACAGGATAGCAGTCTTCCAATATTTAGGGGCTGCCACAGAGAGGAGCGGGTCAAGCTATTTTCCAAAGCACCTGAAGGTCAGACAAGAAATAATGGATGGAAACTAAACAAGGAGAGATTCAACCTAGAAACAAGGAGGAACTTTCTGACAGTGAGAACAATCAACCAATGGAACAGAAGTTGCCTTTGGAAGTTGTGGGAGCTTCATCACTTGAGATTTTCAAGAAGAGATTTGATGGACAACCAGTGATCTTATTTCTAATTGTAAAAACTGATGCACAAAAGTTTGTAACCAAATGACATGCTTGATAAAATTGAGGAAAGTTTTTTGTATGTGTTGTCTTGTTTTTTATTTGTTTTAAAAATAGAAAAAAAATAAAAAAGAGAAGAGATTGGACTGCCATTTGTTAGAAATGGTGTAGAGTCTCCTACTTGAGCAGGGGGTTGGACTAGCTGACCTATAAGGTTCCTTCCAACTCTGTTAATCTGTTAGTCTGTTTCTGTTCCGCCACAGAAGCAAGTCTAAGTTTTAGTTTTAATTTTGCCCAATTATTTTCTTTCTTGCTCCACTGAACGTTACAGAATATGGCTCCCAACATTCTTCTTAACTGCAAGGGAAGAGCTCAGTCTTAAAAAAATATGCACACTTCTTAAGGTTTGCCTTCATGACCTGCTCAGACCTTCCAGCTCCCCCTCCCACCTAGCCACTAAGAAGAATTCAAGGAAGAAGACATCAAAAGTAGGTTGTCCTGCCTGAAGAAGTTTGAATATTTGTTGGTATACATAATATTTCTAAACTGGCCAATAACTGCAGTTCTCTGAGGACTGTGGAAAGCAATTAACAGCTTCAGATACCAGATCAAGCAACATAAAAACTAACAATAAAACTACAATAAAATCAGCAGCAAGAAAAATCTGCTGCAGATCCCAAGAACATTACCCTCCTTACTGCCTCCAATGAACATTTGGCTTATTTATTTATTAATTTGTTTATTTGATTTATTCTCCTCCCCAATCCCAAGACTACTGGATGTTTATGGGAAGGAAGCATGGAAAAGAAAACAGCTCCAGCAAAAAATGGAAAATAACAGAATTATAAAATCATAAAACCCAAAGACCGTAGCAGAGTCATCTATTGTACGTGTCACACATCAACCACCCCCAAAGCTCTTTGGAACACCCCTGCTTTCAATTGTTCCTGGAAGCCCCCCCTCATCACAGCTCTCTTCAGCTCAGGTAGGAAACTGTTCCAAAGAATCAGCTGCCATAGAAAAGCAGCCCCTTTTATTTTTACCTGTAATTTTAGAGGTGGGCTGTTGGGGGTTTGCACAGGTTCAGGTGAAGCTAAGGATCTGCCCAGTTCAGTGAACCTGCAAATCCCACCCCTGGCTGGCCCTGCCTGCCTTGCCCCTTCTCTCCCACCCTGCCCCGTCCCTCCCAGGAGTCTCCACAGGGCCTATTTGGGATGACAGGTAAGTACAGAGCCCGTGCAGAGGCTCAGGGAGGGTGAAAAAAAACGGGCCTCCCAGAAGTTCCGAAAGGCCAGAAACTGGCCCATTTCTGGCCTTCGGAGAGTCTCTGGAGCCCAGGGAGACTGTTTTCATCCTCCTGGAGGGTCAAAGAAAGACTCCAGACCCTGGGGAGGGTGAAAAACAGGCCTCCTAGAAGTTCCAGAAGGCCGGAAGTTCCAGAAAGCTGAAAACTGGCCCATTTCCAGCCTCCAGAGTGTGTCCAGAGTCCAGGGAGGCTGTTTTCATCCTCCCAAAGGCTTGAGGAAAACCTGCAGATTCTGGGGAAGGTGGAAAATGGGTCTCATGGAAGTTATGGAAGGCCGGAAATTCTGGAAGGCTGGAAACTGGCCCATTTCCAGTCTCCATACCCCGGGAGGCCGTTTTAGCCCTCCCAGAGGCTCAAGAAAAGCCTTCAGAGCCCAGAGAGGGCAAAAACTCTTCCCACCATCGTGCAGGAGGTGACTAGGCCACACCCACTATGACCATGCCTACCCAACAACCGGGCAGAGAACCTATTGCTAAAACTTTTGAAGCCCACCCCTGATTATAATCCAGAGTCAAAGGAAGGAGGAGTCTTTCCCAAAGGTACAAAGTGACAACACAAAATGGAATCTTTGTTATGCAGGAAATTGGCAAAGGTAGACACCTCCCCCACAGTATGGTGTGTCTTTTAATGGGGTGCAAATTATTATTATTATTATTTTCAATGAGGGGTTCTAAAAATATGTATTTTTCACCAAGAATTCAAATTTGCTGTTATTTTTGCAACCGCACAATGTTTAGCTTGTTATGGTAAATCCAGGTGTGATCATATGCCCCACAAATATGGTACTGTTAACTTTATCTTCTCAAAATTACTCATTATGCTGTAAAAATTAAAGTTTTTTTCTTCATGAATCTTATCTAGCTAAGCAAAAAAAATCCATGCAATCATAAACTAACAGCAGAAAGCAATTATCTGAGTTGCAAAACTGTTTAAGCGGGTTTCATCAAGTCTTGTTCTGATTCGATTTTCAACATCAGCCGCCGACTTGCTTCTTGGCCTCTGATATAACCCTCCCATTTCTCATGTGTCTGCCTCGGGGAACCTGTTTCATAGATCTAAATTATATTAAGGTAACCAAAATATCTTTACAATCCCCAAGGCATGCAACAACTTTTGAGCACCTCTAATGTTTGGAAGGTAAAGGGGACGCGGTGGCTCAGTGGCTAAGATGCTGAGCTTGTCAATCAGAAAAGTTGGCAGTTCAGCAATTCGAATCCCTAGCGCCGTGTAAGAGAGTGAGCTCCCATTACTTGTCCCAGCTTCTGCCAACCTAACAGTTCGAAAGTACGTAAAAATGCAAGTAGAAAAATAGGAACCACCTTTGGTAAGAAGGTAACAGTGTTTTGTGTGCCTTGGGCCTTTAGTCATGCCAGCCACATGATCACAGCAATGTCTTCGGACACTGCTGGCTCTTCGCCTTTGAAATGGAGATGAGCACCACCCCCTAGAGTCAGGAACAACTAGCACATTTGTTCGAGGGAACCTTTACCTTTACCTAATGTTTGGAAATTGAAAGTTGAAAAACTTGACATGCCCAACTCCAGAAGTTTACAGGGTATATCTAATAATTGTGCAGATAAATACTTTAGTCCAGGGGTACCCAACCTTCGGGCCATAGACCAGCACCAGTCTGTGGCACGCCAGAAATTGGGCCATGCAAACAAGTAAAGCCTCATCCATGCACACAAAAACCATGCTCCCTCCAGTCTGTGGAAATACCTCTCTCCATGGAACCATTCCCTGGCACCCAAAAGGTGGGGGGGGGGCACTGCTTTATCCTGATTTATGTGCATAGGTGAGCAGCAATACAGAAATTGGTCTGAAGGATTTCCTATGGTTCCTTGGGCCTGACAATACCGCATAGGAATGGTGGATTGCTAAGAGCTTCACCCTGGACAAAGGAATGAGGCAGATTATTTCCAGCTGGAGAAAGTAGAAGATGCTTTGATGCTAAACCATGCAAGACATAGCAACCAGCATCTTGAACTGTGTTCAGAAGCTAATTAGGCACCACTGCAGGGTTCGAAGCACACAAGTAATAGGTTCATCATGCTGAGGGTCAATCATCAACCAACAGACTTCAAGGGCAGCCCATGTTGTTAAAAATATAGAAAATGAGTGTTTCCAATAGACACATTCACACATATGAAATTTCTTGCTCTTATGATTTGTTTGAAGGAGCTCTCTGTCTTGTATGGAAGATGGTGTCATGAAATGGGGACAGGATCCGGTAGAAATGAAGCAGCAATCTGAGCTGCTGAAAGAAAGAAAAATGGAGGGAAATCATAATCAAGAGTACTGCAGAAAGTTTGCCGAAGAGGCCATGTAAAAATTTGTTAGCAGATTAAGAGAAGACTTGGAGGCTGGAGGCTGTGAGTCAACATGTACTTTGACCTTCACTCAGAGTGTGTGTTTGTATGTGTGTAGGTGTAGGTGATAGCCTCTGGAAAACCCACTCTGAAAGATACTCATCTCCTAATATCTTTTTTTTTTTTCATTTATACATTTTACTTTATTTTATTCAGGACAAAGTTAAAATAGAAAATACAAAACTAAATAGAAGTCCAAGAAGACATAAAAACACACAAAGCATAAAGCTATCAGAACATTTTAAAAGGTGCAGGAAAACAATATTATACACATATTATCCCCTCTAGTTGAATACTGATTAATATATTATTACAACTTTAGTTCCCACCCCTTGCTAAACAGGCCATCCCAAAAGTTTTAAACTACTAAATCTATTAACAACTTCTTGACCTGTCTTCCATATTATACTAGCTGGATACCTGTGTGCTTCACTATGAAAATGTCAGCGTTCCAAATATCATCCAGAATTAAATCAGAGTCCAAGGCAGAACTTTCCTTAAACTTCCAATTTATTAAGAGAGACATGTAGGCACATCTGTGGGAAACCCGAATCTGAAAACTTCCTGGGGTTCCCACCCAGCTGAAAGTTCATGATCTTGTCCCCATACCAACAAGTCCATCACATGGTCCAATCTTCCATTGCCGCACTGGCATTTCCACCCATCTAGTTCCGGTCAGGTGCAGAGGTGCAGAGACAAAGAATGACCTTGGGCTTCTAGAAAGGAATGTTCTATTATGACAACAACACATTCTACAATTCTACTCCTTACTATTCCCCCTCCCAATCACTACCTAATGAAACAGCATAGCAAAATGAGAGAGAGTGTGGCAGGCCAAAGATCATAAAAGGAATAAGGCTGAAGGCATGACAGAAACTATGTGATCGGGCTTAGTAATTAAAGAGTAGTTATGATTGGCACTTAAAGCTTGAAAATTAATGTAGAATGTGTAACTCCTTAGTATCAGAGTGTGTTAATATAAGGCAACTGGCAGTTGGAAAACAGTTATTTTCAGGTGGGGAGGGGGTATAGATCATCTAACTCCTTAGCATTGAAGCTTGTTAATACAATACTGTATAAGAAATACTAATGATCAGATGGTCATTTTGAAAAATCCCTTCTTAGCAAGCACACAGAAGCCGAGAGGAACATACATCTCAAATTTCAAGTTTGTGGGCTTTACACTTCTGGAGATTTCATGATGAGTGAGAGGTATTTGGCATATATATATATATATATATATATATATATATATATATATATATATATATATGTGTGTGTGTGTGTGTGTGTGTGTGTGTGTGTGTGTGTGTGTGTGTGTGTGTGTGTGTGTGTGTGTGTGTGTGTGTGTGTGTGCGCGCGCGCGCGTTATTGTAATCCACTCATAGAAAATTTACCATGGTGTCTTAACTATCCCAGATCATTCAAAAAGTTATAAAGAGATTATCCTGCGTCAAAAATTCATGTTTATTTCTTAATATCCTCTCTTGTCATTTGTTGTTTAATTATATGTAGTAAATTCAGTCTCCAGAAAGGGTCTGTCTTCAAGTCAGAGTGCAAGCAGAAGTACCAATTAATTGTAATTGTAATTAATCCCTGCATCTTCCTAGAGGAAAGGAATTTGATTCCCTCGCTTATAGCTGAGGTTGTAATATGGAGAAGTATAGACTTAAATTTTTGAACAACAGATGAAATCTACTTCACTGGCTCTTCAGCCGTGAGACTATCTTTTTGATCTGGAACTGGATCAAAGTCCTTTTGTGTATCTTTAAACAAAGGTAAGGCTTCAGATTCGATCATTCTTTGAATAAATATTAAAGTTTGATCAATTTTTTTGTGGGAAAAATTCAGCTAAAAGCTGCATATTTCCCCACCCTTATTTCTTAGATTTAAGACACTATTCAGCCAAAAATTCAATAAAAATAAACTCCAGGGGTGAGAGTCTAATATCTCTTCACACACACACCAAACATTGCCATGCTTTCCATATGGAAGAAACAAAGGTTATCCAGAACAATAGACATCAAAAGAAAACAAGAGGGAAAAAGCAATTAGAGTCCAGCAAGGGGTTGACTCAATAGCTATGATACTGGTGGTGGCTCAGTGGCTAAGATGTTGAGCTTGTTGATCAGAAACGTTGACAGTTTGTTAGTTCGAAGAACTAACGCCGTGTAATGGAGTGAGCTCCCATTACTTGTCCTAGCTTCTGCCAACCTAGCAGTTCGAAAGCATGTAAAAATGCAAGTAGAATAATAGGAACCACCTTTGGTGGTAACAGTGTTCCATGCACCTTGGGTGTTTAGTCATGCCGGCCACATGACTATGGAGATGTCAGCACTGGCTCTTCGGCTTTGAAATGGAGATGAGCACCACCCTCTAGAGTTGAGAAGGACTAGCACATATGTGCGAGGGGCACCTTTACCTTTACGGGATAGAAATAAATCAGCATTCAACCACTGATTAACTTTTAAAGCAAAAAGCAAAATAAAACAATCAAGTTATAAAGTGAAAGTGAAAAATCCAGCATGCTTAGAAAACAAAACTGCTTGATAGGAAGGTGGATATGCCCAGTGAATTTTCAATCGCTTCCAAAGGGAATTGGAATCATCAAGACTCCTCTTCTCCACTGGGTCCATGGCCATTCAGAAGTCATCTTGGATCACTCCTGAGTGCTCCCATTCAAAACCAGAAAGGAGCACTGCCAAAGAACCAGCCTTAGTAGTGAAATCAGCAGAAATTGGTAAGAGAGAAAAGAAACTCTTACTGTGAAGCAGCCATCTTGAAAGGGGAGCCTCATCTCCTAATTCCTGCCCAGTTTCCAGACAATGAACACCCATGCCCAAAGTAAACATCTATATCCACTGATTTCTATCCTTCCTTCTTGGGCTCATCCCATGCAATGAAGCCTAACTCCAAGTTAATCAAAGACCTGAGATGCTGAGATGCTTCTTAAAGCAACTTGTTAAAATGATGGTTGGTTTTACCATTTCAGGCTTAATGACCCAAAGCAATTGTAGCTTTGTCCAGCTCCATTCCTTCTCTACTTCTGACCCTGGTGTAACCCAAAGCAGTACCGCACCTTTCTGGTCTTTCCACTCATTTTTGAGGAATTTGAGTACCAGATAGAAAAAAGTTGTTCATGCTCTCAGAGTAAGTAGAATAAGAGAAAAACAGAGAGTCTTTTTCCTTCCTTCCTTCCTTCCTTCCTTCCTTCCTTCCTTCCTTCCTTCCTTCCTTCCTTTCTTTTTGTTAATGCATGCAGTGCTGAATTTAATACCTCGGTCAACTTTGGTACTCAGGAATCTAGCCTACATATCACTTTATAGAGTGACAGGCCTCATAAAGATGTCAATGTATTTGCTTTAAAAAATAATTAGTTTCCAAACTGGTAGGTGAGTGATTTGAAAAAGAGGAGGTAGGTGGAAAAAAAAGAGGTTTCGCCAAAGACCTCTACAGTCAAATGAGGACTTGAACTCCAAATATTTTAGTCCATCACTATCTCACTACACCTGTATGATGTTTAGTTACTTTATATTGTAAGAACCATATTCAGTTTAGTTTATAGTTTGCTGCATTGGCTAGAGCTACAAAATGGGTTAAATCGGTAAGCAAATTAAGTAATTCATTTGGGGGTGTTTTGAGATTAGAAAAATCCAGCCTATATGGTAAAAAAAGGTAAAGGTTCACCTAGCACATATGTGCTAGTTGTTCCTGACTCTAGGTGGTGATGCTCATCTTCAAAGCCAAAGAGCCAACGCTGTTTGAAGACGTCTCCATGGTCATGTGGCTGGCATGACTAAATGCAAAGGTGCACGGAATGTTGTTACCTTCCCACCAAAGGTGGTCCCTATTTTTCTACTTGCATTTTTACATGCTTTTGAACTGCTAGGTTGGCAGAAGCTGGGACAAGTAACGGGAGCTCATAAAATCAAATAAATTGCCCCACCTTGTCCCCAAAGCTATTGACCATTCCTTTTCTACAGCAAATCACATGCAAGTCAACTTGCTTAAACACAGTTTCCCCAGCAATGCCGAGGATAATGGGATTCATTAAAGTGTTAAATTAAGTTTTAAGATTGAGAGATCCTTTTTAACATTTCAAATAAATGAGTTAGTTTTGCTTGACAAAATGCTGTGAAGCTCTCATCTAAACTCCCCACTCAACTCATTTCTTTACATCATTTCCCTCTCAATCTTTAATTTTATGCACTTAATTAGCCTTCCCCCTCTGAAAAAAAGAGAGAGGGAGAAAGAGACCATTTTTGTCCATTATAATTCAATCAGCATTAATTCAAAAAAATAAGGTACAAGAAACTCAGGGCAGGCAGCGAGCTATAAGAAAAAGACTACAGATGAGCAGTATCAATGAAAGAGGGGCAACTGCATCCCCAAAAGAATGCCATCTACACAATCTTTTATTTGGAAAATATGTTTTTGGTTTGAACTCATTATCTTTATCTTTGAACTCATTGTCTTTGTCAACGGATAGTTTGTGTTTGATTAATTGCGATGTTGGAAGGAAGCCTGAGGGAGATACTGACCAACTCTGCAGATTCTCTAGTTTGGTGGTCAAGCAACTCTTTAACTACAGCCATAATGTCAGGCCTGCAGCTTTCTTTTGGATCTTTGGCCTGCCACACTTTCTATTATTCTACTATGCCTTTTTCTATTATGGGAAATGGGAGGGGGGATTGTACGGCGTTAAATGATATGTAGCCATAACAAAATTCTTTCTAGAAAGCCAGGTTCATCCTTTGTCTTTGCACCTCTGCACCTGACTGGAACTGGGTGGGTGGAACTGCCAGCATGGCAGTGTGAGATTGGAGCATGTGATGGATGTGTGGGTGTGGGGGCAAGATCTTGAACTTTCAACTGGGTGGGGAAAACTGGGAAGCTTTCAGATTTGGGTTTTTCCAGATGTGCCAACATGGCTCTCTTAATAAATTCGAACTTTGAGCAATACTTTGCCTTGGACTCTGATTTACTTTTGGATGCTATTTGGAACCCTGACACATAATATATTGAGCAAGCAGGGTTTCTTTCCCTGAACAAGCAGACAGTCTAGATCAGCCTCTCAAGGGTTGATCACCATAGATCAGCATTCATCCAAGCTCAATAAAAAGGATTTATGCCACCTGCCAATCACAAGGCCCAACCAATATTTCAACCCTCTTAAGACTGAGTTAGAATCGTTTGAATGAAAGACAACCTAAACTCAATAATTCTCTGAGCAGTGGATTCCATATTTACCCAGCCTTAGAGAATGGCAATGTTTTGGGGTTTTTATTTTATTGCATACATAGAAGACATTTATCGGTTTGCGTTGGGTGTGAATTTACTTATCTAATTTTGCATTTTCACAGCCATACATAAACTGAAACTTAGCAGTCATTCTGAATTCGCATGCATATGCATATATTCATGAAATAAACTGTTCAAAAGGGCAATATATTAGGTAGAGGCGCTTGCAAAAACCAGTATTTGCAAAGTAAAACACATGCACATTTTGTCTTGTGCAAAATTCAGAGTTCTGACCTCAAAGAGTGTGTTCTATCATAGTCATTGAATGCAGGGATCCTCTGCTATAGGTAAACTTCATTTTTTTTTCTAGAATTGAAGCTTCCAGAATACAAAATAGATTGTGGCATTCTGGAAAAGAAAGAGGAGGCTTAGCAAACAGTGGGACATTATGAAACACCAAGATTTGAACATCTGTAATTCATATTTGTGAAAAAGTACATCCAGTGGTGGGATTCAACATTTTTTACTACTGGTTCTGTGGGTGTGGCTTTGTGGGCATGGCATGGCTTTGTTGGCGTGGCAGGGGAAGGATACTGCAAAATCCCCATTTCCTCCCCACCCCACTAACCTGCTTTCCAGCTCCGTTCTCCTATGCAGGGCAACAAAAGAAGATCAGCTGGGAGGGTGGGGGGGCAGCGGGGGTGTGGCCAGCCTATTTGCCTGTTCTCCAAATTATTCAAAATTTCTGCTACTGGTTCTCTAGAACTGGTCAGAACTGGCTGAATACCACCTCTGAGTACATCAAAAATAGATACATGCAGTCCTTGACTTATGACCACAATTGAGCCTAAAAGTTCCCTTGCTAAGCGAAACCTAAGTGAGTTTTGCCCCATTTTATGACCTTTCTTGCCACAGTTCTTGAGTGGATCACTGCAGTTCTTAAGTTAGTAACACAGTTACAGTTGTTAAGTGAATCTGGCTTCCCCACTGATTTAGCTTGTCTGGAGGTCACAGAAGGAGATCACATGACCCTGGGACACTGTAACCATCATAAATATGGGTCAGTTGCCAAGAATCTGAATTTTGATCATGTGACTATGGGGATGCTGCATTGGTCGTAAGTGTGGAGGACAGTCATAAATGACTTCATTAAGTGCTGTTATAACTTCAGATGGTCACTAAAGGAACCTGTACAAATTTATTGCTGACTTTAAAAATAAGTGATCCCATTGGAAGAACCCAGCTTGATTTTCAAAGTGAAAATGTGCAAGAATCCAAAATCAACAGGATTGTCCCTCCTTAATCTACAACCTGAACAAAACACCACTGATCAGATAGCATCTTCCATTGTGGCTGAAATGGTATAGGGCAGGGTTTCCTGTTTGAGCAGATGGTTGGACTAGAAGACCTCCAAGGTCACTTCCAATTCTGTTTCTCTGTTGTCATCACAAGGCAGAATTGTCATGGAGTCCTGGACAGCTATGTTTATGGGTGAGTGGGGCAAAAACAGTCAGAGGGCAGTGTGATCAAAATCTATTTCTTTTGCACCTGCATTAATGTCACATTTATAAATTAATGGATAGAGCATCATTCAAAGGATGCAGTGGCTCAGTAGCTAAGACACTGAGCTTGTTGATCAGAAAGGTTGGCAGTTTGGTATTCAAATCCCTAGTAACAGAGTGAGCTTGTCCCAGCTTCTGTCAACCTAGCAGTTCAAAAGCATGTAAAATGCAAATAGAAAAAAAAATAGGGACCACCTTTGGTGGGAAGGTAATAGCATTCTGTGCGCCTTTGGCATTTAGTCATGCCAGCCACATGACCATGGAGAAGTCTTCAGACAGCGCTGGCTCTTTGGCTTAGAAATGGAGATCAGCACTGCCTCCTAGAGTCGGGACAACTAGCACATATGTGCAAGGGGAACCTTTACCTTTATTAAAGCATCATTCTCTCAGCTGTGAATGCCATCTTGATATTTTTAACCTGTTTTCAAGTTGTCCCTATGACAAGCCATGAGCACAATGCCATTGTTCTAACACAATCCTCTACTCTTCTCAGTTGCTGAATCTTGCAAAACATGGGACATTTCATTCAAGTTCTTGCCCAGTGTGGAGTAAAGTTGGAAAATCTTACCAAGAATGTTGAAATTGCATGAATCTCATAAGAAAGGACTATAAATTAATCTTGATTAAACTAACATGATTAATTTTCTGGTGACTTAGCATGTTGTGTGAAACTGGGCTATTTCCTTACTCTAGTATATTGTACAAATCAGAAAACGGATTAATTTGGTCATTTTGTTAATTATGGTGAATGAACCCCATTCTTATCCTCTGCTCTGAAACCTCCTACTGGAATTTGGTTGCAGAAATGAATTTAGCTGGGCTAAGCTGGGCTTTTTATTTTCATTACTGATGATGCATTTCTCTTTCATCAAAATCTAGCCACATTTTTTTTGTATTTTTGCCTGCTTATCCAAGGTTGAATTCTTTTCATATTTAGGTAACTGATAGATTAAATATTAATTACCGTGTTTTTGGAGTATAAGATGCAGCTTTTCCCCTAAAAAAAAGAGGGTGAAAATCTGGGTGCATCTTATACTCTGAATACAGCATTTTTGGCCTCCTGAAGCCCCACCCCCTTTGCAAAAATGGCCGTGCATAGCCTTTAGGAGGCTTCCAGAGTGCTGCTGGGGGCTGAGGATCGCAAAAATGTAAAAACCGGCTGACTTTTGTTCATTTTTGCCCCCCATCCCCCAGGAGCACTCTACAAGCCTCCTAAAGGCTATGCAGCCCTTTTTTTGACAAAAAATGGGCCATTTTTTGTGAAAAATGGACCGTTTTTGGGAGGTCTGCAGAGTGCAAAAACTTTTTTTTTGCCTCTTCAAAATCTTGGAGCATCTTATACTCCAGTGTGTCTTGTATTCCAAAAAATATGGTACCAAGGAGAAAACCACACTGCAACTCATACTGTAACCAGTACTGCCAGCTGCCTCATATTCACTCACACTGATGATATTACCTAGCTGGGAAATGAAATGTCCACAAACAAATAATTAAGCTCAGAAAACACCAAAGACCCAGTGGTGGGTTCTGGATCCCGGTGCAACCAGAATGGTGCAACGGGGCCTGACGTCCACCACACAAACATGCACAGCAAACGCGCACAGTGCTCCGCAACACCTCCACGACGCTCCAGCTGCTCAGCAGAGCATCACACAGGTGCAGGACACTCTGTGTGCATGTGTAGAAGCCTGAAGAGCTCAAACCCTGGTAAGGAGTGTGGGCAGGTAGGCCCTCTGGAGCATCCTACCGAAACGGTACCCGGTGCTCCCAGCAGGCACCAGTACGCCTGTACTGGGGCGTACTGGTTGTAATGCACCACTGCAAGGATCCCACAGTTAGAAAGTCTCATCCTCCTGATTCAGTAAGACTTTCAGGAGGATGACAGAGCAGAACATTAGTTAGAACTGTAACATATCAGAACAATGAACAGACTGAAGATCTATTTCATTGTTAGTGATGCATTGTTACTTTATCTACAATTCTGTGCATTTTTGCCTGCTTATCCAAAGGTTGAATTCCCCCCCTCTCTCTCTCCGTATTAGGTAAGTGATAGATCAAGTGTGCAAAAGACAAATTTCTTTTAGGACAGGATCCTTAAAATATATGGTCTTTCAAAGTCTACTAGTCTGAGAGTTTCTTCCACATGGCTAAGGGAGAGAAACAAGGAATCAATAACTAGGAAAGCTGATCAAAGGAGAGAAAAAAGGAGATTTACTGGGCTAATATTGAGAGGATTAAGATTGTGACCCTGGTCGTGTCTATGAAAAGCAAATCACATTTAGTTTAGTGGTGCTTATTCCTACAATATACATACAGAATTTCAAGTGAAATATCTAGTCTACACCTACACAAAGTTTTAATTGGCCATAAATACAGTAAAGAGAAAGAATATCCTTGCTTACTCATTGAACATGAACTTTCAACAGAAATTGAGTTTGAAGAAGGCAATTCGCCATTTTGTAAGGAAAAAGGTCAGAAGAATAAAACTTAAGTGAATGAGTCTCTGTAATATGTTTGTAGCTATGTGGATCTAGGAGAATAACAATAAAAATAAATAGAGACATTAGCAGCAGAATGCCCGTTAATAGGACCAATAAAAATTTACAGAACACTACCTAGAAATTTTCATTGGATTTTTTTTTTTTTTTTTTTGCTTTTAATTTGAATGCTATGTTAAATACAATATTGGGGAAAAAATTGAGAGGCAGGACAGGTTTATTATTTATTTAGTGTATCATGAGAACATGATAGAAGAGAAGTAAACATATACACACAATTCAAAAAATTATGTACTTCTATAGGGGTATGATGGGATGCAGTAGCTCAGTGGTTAAGATGCTAAGCTTGTCGATCAGAAAGGTCAGCAGCTCAACGGTTCAAATCCCTAATGCCATGTAATGGAATGAGCTCCTGTTACTTGTTCCAGCTTCTGCCAACCTAGCAGTTTGAAAGCATGTAAAAATGCAAGTAGAAAAATAGGAACCACTCTGGTGGGAAGGTAACAACGTTCCATGTGCCTTAGGCATTTAGTCATGCCAGCCACATGACCAGAGAGACATCTTTGGACAGCGCTGGCTCTTTGGCTTTGAAACGGAGATGAGCACTGCCCCCTAGAGTTGGGAACAACTAGCACATATGTGCGAGGGAAACCTTTACTTTTACCTATGGGAATATAGCAATGGTATCATAACTGGGTGTCTAATTCAACTATCCAGGTGATTGCCTTTGGTGGTGTTTCATGCAGATCTTCTAGGGGACAAGAGAATGTACATTGTGTGCGATCTTGCACAATATGTTTAACAGTTTGCATATCAGCACTACAATCACAACAAGGGGAATCTGTCCATCCCCACTGATACAGAGCAGAGGCACTTCTTTCAGTATTACACCTAATTCTATTCTATTTTGACCAGACAGAGTGAGACATGTCAAAAATAGGTGGTTTGGTAGAGAAATCACTAATGGTCAGGCCACAAGAAGGTAGCTTGGACCATTCCTCTCTCCAGACATTCTCAGGGTTAAACTGGGTAGATTAGCAATAACAATAGCAATAACAATTTCATTTAGATTTATATACCACTTCACAGTGCTTTACAGCCCTCTCTAAGTGGTTTACAGAGTCAGCCTCTTGCCCCCAACAATCTGGGTCCTCATTTTACCCACCTCGGAAGGATGGAAGACTGAGTCAACCTTGAACCTGGTGAGATTTGAACTGCCAAACTGCTGGTAGCTGGTGGGAGAAGTAGCTTGCAGTGCTGCACTCTAACCACTGCGTCACCATGGTTGTAAGTCAATGGCTATTTTCCATGCTCGCCTATGGAACTTCAATCTTGTGATGGGCTGTGCCTTGACCATAGCCAAACAAGAGCTTGTTGTCTTCTAATGTGGGGCAGTAGGTTATTGCTAGGTACTGGTAACCAGCGCGTAGGATGGGATTCAATGTGCCAGAGATGATCATCACCTGTGCAGGTGATATGCATTGTCCAGCAGAATTGGACATCAAGCATTTTGGTGTGGGCAGTGTTAAGCCACTGGCACAATATTCAGTATATTGAATATTCAATATTCAAGGCTGTTGTTTGTAGGATGTTAGCATTAGCATCTCCAGCCAGTCTGTTCAGTAAATTGTTGCAGCAGGACAAGGTTGGAAAGTTGTACAAATCCCAAAGGAGAGGAAAATGTAAAATTAAAACCGAACATTTTTATCCAGTGTCCTGAGAGAATGTGTGGGGAAAGGGGGAATCCCTATATGGGGAAAGGGGGAACACCCTGTTTTCTCCAAAATAAAACCTCCCTGGATAATAAGCCCAATTGGGCTTTTGAGCACATGCACTAAAATAAGCCCTCCCCTGAAAATAAGCCCTCCCAAAAATATTTAAATGCATGTGCAGCTGGTGCCCACCATTTCCTTTGGTTGCATGCTGTGCAAACAACATGAGGTGAGGTGGCAAGGCTGGAGGGGGGAAGGGAGGGAGGAACATGCCCCATACACCCCACATGCCCTTACCTAATGGCCACTCCTGCAACCCTTGCCACAGCGCCCCTTCTGTCACGCTAACGTCTGCCACAAAAAGGGTGGTAGGCCCAGTGTCGCGCCTCTGTCCCCACTCCTTACCTACCGCCATTTACTTCTGCAGCTGAGTGATGCTTTGATTGAAAAGTGTCCATCAGCCATAGCAACGAAACACAGCAGCAGCCATGAGGTGACAAGGCTCGACACCTCTTGCACCTCAAAAATAATAAGACCTCCCCAAAAATAAGGCTGTGCTTATGGGGGGGTAGAAAATAAGACCCTGTCTTATTTTGGGGGAAACACAGTATTTAGGTTTTATAAATGAAGTTTCAAGGAGGAGGTAGAGAGAACAATTTGAGAATGAGTAGAGTTACTCCTTGCAGTAACATAGCTAGAAGAGAAGATTACAAGGGTCTTCATTATAGAAGAGTTTAATCCTTCATATTTGTAACGGTATAATTGGATTTGCCTTGAATTTTAATGGAATGTTTTAGATCCGCTCAGGCACTGTTCTCATCTGCCTGAGCACTTCAAATAGGAGAGGCTGCACTGAAAATTTAAATTTCAACAAAATGGCTATTCTCAGAAGGTTATTTGAATGGCCAACATCATTGGAGCGTGGGGTTTGTTCCAGTGGTGAAATTCAATTTGTTTTACTAGTGGTACTGTGGGCATGGCAGGGGAAGGATACTGCAAAATCCCCATTCCCACCCCACTCTGGGGCCAAGCAGAGGTGGTATTTGCCAGTTCTCTGAACTACTCAAAATTTCCGCTACCAGTTCTCCAGAACCTGCTGACGTTTACCCCTGGTTTGCTCTCTGTTCATATACAGTATCTTCTCTGCCAGTGTTGCTGGAGCTGTGGTTTGTCTGAATGCCAAGATTGGCTTAAACTTTTTGAAGTCACCTACAACATAACCATCAACAACATACAGTGTAATGACTCTCATAGCCCTATGTAGGATAGGGAGGCAGAAGGCTAGCAGAGTGCATCCATGAATACCAACTAGCAGTCAGAAAACTCATTAATCTAATAACGCATGGTCAGACTCAACCCTGGTTTCAAAAATGCTAGAAGCTAGAATCATGGAAGCTATGCATTCAGACAATTCATCTCTCAATTCACATAGAAATAAGCCACATTAACACACCATTCAAAAGAGGGAATAAAAAATAGAGGAAACAAAAACATGAGAATACACTTTCTATCAACCAAAACATAGGTAAGCAGGGATTAATACGAGACAAACAATCAAGCAGAAAACAATACCATAAGCAAGGAATTACTTTACCAAGGAGAATACTATACCCCATGAACACTGACAGTTACATTATATAAACACGGAGCAAACCCCATGCTCACTCACATTGATGATCTTATTTTGTTGGATATTGAATTATCTGGAAGCAAACTATCAAGCTCAGAGAGCACCAAGGGTCTCACAATTAAAAAGCCATGTTGAACAAAAAGGTTGACCAAGTAGAACTTTAGTTACAACCAATCGGCTAATAAAATAATAATTTAAAAAGCTCTAGTCTGTTTCTACCCATACTTCCCTAATTTCGAGGAGGTTCAAGGTTCATTTTATTTATATGCCGCCCTATTCCCTGAGGGACTCAGGGCGGCTCACAAACCCAAAGGGAGGGGCGAGGTAAACACAAAGAAACTACAACAGAAAAGGTACAGGGGAATTTAAAAAACAGCCAACAGTCACACGATTCGAGAGGGGAAGGGAACTCATCAACCCCAGGCCTGCTGACACAGCCAGGTTTTAAAGGCTTTTCGGAAAGCCTGGAGAGAGGTGAGGGTCCGAATCTCTGCGGGGAGTTCGTTCCAAAGGGCCGGAGCAGCCACAGAGAAGGCCTTCCCCCAGGTAGTAGCCAGATGACATTGGCCAGTAGATGGAACCCGGAGGAGGCCTAATCTGTGGGATCTAATGGGCTTTTGGGAGGTAATTGGCAGCAGGCGGTCTCTCAAGTACCCAGGTCCAATACCATGAAGGGCTTTATAAGTGACGACTAGCACCTTGAAGCGTATCCGGAGACCAATCGGTAACCAGTGCAGCTCGTGGAGGATAGGTGTAACGTGGGTGTACCGAGGTGCACCCACAATCGCTCGCGCGGCTGCATTCTGGACGAGCTGAAGTCTCCGAATGCTCTTCAAGGGCTGCCCCATGTATAGCGCATTGCAGTAGTCCAGTCTTGAGGTCACAAGGGCATGAGTGACTGTTGCAAGTGCCTCACGATTCAGGTAGGGACGCAATTGGTGCACCAGGCGAACCTGGGCAAATGTCCCCCTGGTCACAGCCGACAAATGATGTTCTAAGGTCAGCTGTGGGTCCAGGAGGACTCCCAAATTGTGAACCCTGTCTGAGGGGCGTAAAATTTCACCCCCCAGCCTGAGTGATGGAATGCTTAGCCAATTTTTGGGAGGGAAACACAACAGCCACTCGGTCTTGTCTGGATTGAGCGCAAGCTTGTTTACCCCCATCCAGACCCTGACAGCTTCCAGGCACTGGCACATCACATCAACCACTTCACTGAGTTGGCATGGGGGCGGACAGATACAACTGGGTATCGTCCGCATACTGGTGGTATTTTATCCCGTGCCGCCGAATGATCTCACCCAACGGCTTCATGTAGATGTTAAACAGGAGGGGGGACAGGACCGAACCCTGTGGAACCCCATATTTCAGGGGCCTAGGGGTTGACCTCTGTCCCCCAACCAACACCGACTGCGACCTGTCCGAGAGGTAGGAGGAGAACCACCGAAGGACAATGCCTCCCACCCCCACCTCTCGTAACCGCCGCAGAAGGATACCATGGTCGATGGTATCGAAGGCCGCTGAGAGGTCAAGAAGCACTAGGACGGAGGCATGACCTCCATCCCTGGCTCTCCAGAGATCATCGATCAGTGCGACCAAAGCAGTTTCCATGCTGTAGCCATGCCTGAATCCAGACTGAAAGGGATCCAGATAATCGGCTTCATCCAAGGACCGTCGGAGCTGAAAGGCCACCACTTTCTCAACAACCTTCCCAATGAAGGGAAGGTTGGAGACTGGACAGTAGTTATTCAAAATGGCTGGATCTAGAGATGGCTTCTTCAGGAGGGGTCTCACCACTGCTGCCTTCAATGGTGGGGGAAAGAAGCCCTCCCGAAGGGAGGCGTTCACTATCACCTGGATCCAGCCCCGTGTCACCTCCTTGCTGTTCGTGACCAGCCAGGAGGGGCACGGGTCCAGTGCACACGTGGCGGCACTCACCGCTCCCATGGCCTTGTCCACTTTAGCTACTTGCTATATTAAGGGCTGTACCTTTTAGAATGAGACAACTCTAACTAAAAATCCTTGGAATTTCAGACATGGTATATTTGAAAAACACCACGTTGGGGAAGATATTCAGTCCTATATGTCAAAAATAGGCAATCTTCCATTTCACTTAGGGTCACTAGACTAATTTCAAAACCCTTCTATATATGGTTAGATCTGCTAATAGCTTTCCCTTCCTTTCATAGTGACCTAATGCTCAAAAGAGAGACAGAGGGGAATAAAATGAGAGTATTGGAAAGAAAGTTTAAAAGGTGTTTGATTCCTGGAACATTTGCTGCCAACATTTTATCCCTGAAAAAATGTGGCATCTCAGCCAAAATAAAATCAATTGGATGGATCGATCAAGTTGGTTTTGATTTTGAACACTGAATTGTCTCTACAGTAGTTTAGGATATTCCGTTCAAATCAAATCTTCTATTGCTAGTGTCCAACTCAGGCTACATCCAGAAATGAAACAAAACTAAAACTCCAGCAGGGAACAACTAGGGAAGAGTGTTAGAAAGAGAAGCACTAAAAAGGAACAATACGAAACTATACAAAACCGAAAAGCATAAAATTGTTGGATGCTCTATTTCTTTTTCTGTCTACCTTCTATCTCCATTCATTCTACCAATCTTAAAAGCTGTGGGGGTGGGGGAGGAGGGATTTATCTGCCTAGCCACCTGGTGCAGAATATTTCCCATAGCTATGGTTTCATCTATTTCCATAGATTGTAATGAGAAAGCAAGCAAGGTGAGACAGTGAGCTGCTTGAGCAATTACTGATATTCGATCATAATGTATGTGATCAGACACTATCGCTATCTCCCTCCCTGGTATTCTTTCCCAAGTAATACGTTTGGAATTAAGGATGAGTTGCAATTATTTCTGTCAGTAACAAGAGCTTCTGAAGAAAAAAAGAAGTGATAAATTTCAAGTTTTATCAAAGCTGACAGCGAACATTATTGGAGTTGCATTAAAACTGGCACACTGTCAAACTCTAAAGCCTCTCCGATCGCATCTTTCCCTTCAACACCCTGAAAAAGTGGCAATCCAGGCTTATAGAAAGCCAAGCTCCGAGAGGAATCATGCTGTCTAGGCTCACAATAGACCTAACAGAACAGCTTCATTATTAGCCAAGATTATTTATTTAAAAATGCAGTGAGATCACCAAATCTCATAGGATTTGGTTACAGTAGAGTTGTAACTTTCCTGATTTAGCCTAATACATGAATATATTCAACAGGCTTCGGAGTTGAAAGGATTAGCTGCAGAGGTGGTATTCAGCCAGTTCTGATCAGTTTTGGTAAACTGGTAGCAGAAATTTTGAGTAGTTGAGAGAACCGGCAAATACCACCTCTGGCTGGCTTCTCCCCAATCTGCCTTCAGAGTCTAAGCTTATCAGCTGGGTCTTCTTTTGTTGCCCTGCACAGAACGGAACTGGAAAGCAGATTAGTGGGGTGAGGAGGGAATGGGGATTTTGCAGTATCCTTCCCTTGCCACGCCCACCAAACCACGCTCACAAAGCCACACCATGCTACAGAACTGGTAGTAAAAAAAAATTGAATGCCACCACTGATTAGCCGATGCCATCACTGTTGCTTGGCAGATGCTTAGTTGGGGACTCGTTTCATGTCCCTATTCATGTGCCCATTGAAGTGGGACCTATTTATCTTGTCGCATTTGCATATTTTCAAACTGCTAGGGGTCAGCAGGAGCAATGACAGGAGCTCACCCTGTCACACCCAGCACTCAGGTCTCGAACAAGATATGGCACTGAAAAAAACACAGCAGAAAAAACAATTACTACCAACCTGCCTTCCATTGAGGACCTGTATACTGCCCAAGTCAAAAAGGGGGCTGAGAAAATAATTACGGACCTCTAGCATCCTGGACATAAATTGTTTCAACTCCTGCCCCCAAAACAATGCTGCAGAGCACTGCACACCATAACAACTAGGCACAAGAACAGTTTATTTCCCAAACGCCATCACCCCGCTAAACAAATAATTCTGTCAACACTGTCAAACTATTCACTAAGTCTGCATTACTATTACTATTAGTCTTCTCATCGTTCCTATCACCCACTTCCTCCCACTTATGACTACAGGACTGTAAGTGGAAATTTTGAGTAGTTCGGAGAACCGGCAAATAGGTTGACTCCACCTTGGCTGCCTCCCAGCCTTCCAGCTGATCTTCTTTTGTTGCCCTGAAAAGGAGAAGGAGCTGGAAAGCAGGTTAGTGGGGTGGGGAGAAATTGGGGATTTTGCAGTATCCTTTCCCCAGGAGTGGGGAGGGAATGGGGATTTTCCCCTGCCATGCCCACAAAGCCACGCCCACAGAACCGGTAGTAAAAAAAATGAATCTCACTACTGGGCAGGAGAAAGTGACCTGCTGAATGGCCGGAAGGCATGCCGGCACTTTAAATTGCATGCCTCCTCAGCCCGCCATAGAGCAAAACATGTCCTGCTTTATGGCCAGGAGTGGGAGGCATGCTGGCACTTTAAAGTGCATGCCACCGCCCCAGCCATACAACGGGACCCACTGTATGGCCGGAAGCCAGTGTGTCCCGCTCTATGGCGAGGCGTAGAAATAATAAAAAATAAAAAATAAAAAAGTGCCAGCCCGCATGCCAGCAGAGGCGGGTAAAACACACACACACACACACACACACACACACACACAAAATTACTTATAATAAAACAAATTACAATTACTTACAAATAATTTTGAATTCCTCCCCCCTGCAACCCATATATCTTCCAGCTGTGTCAACTCTCCTCTTGTCCGCCACAATGAAAATGTAAAAAGAAAAAGGCAAGAGCTGCTCTAGGCTAGCCAGGCTGGGATAGTTGCTGCTAGAGTTACCACGTGGATGATTCTGTTTAACTATTTTAAAAAAGCCTCTAAACAAAGTGCCCTCTGCAGGAGGAGGCGGGAGAATCGCATGCCTCCTTTGCATAAGGAATTTTTCGCCTTTTAACCCTTGCTTAACTCTGAGCAAGGGTTAAAAGGTGAAAAATTCCTTATGCAAAAGAGGCCTGTAGTTCTCTCACCTCCCCCTGCAGTTAGCACTAAGCAGACTCAGAGTCATCCACTGTGACTCTGGAGTCTGGCAGCAACTACCTTAGTCTTTTTCCTTTTAATTTTTCTTTTCCTCATGACACTGGTGAGGCCCCGCCTCCCCTGCCTCCCCTGACTGCACGTCCCTGATCATATTATTGTGCCAAGTACGATTTATGCCATTTGCATTGTAGTTTTCTATGGTTAGAAAAAAGGGCAAATGCTACACTACAAATCATTAGAAGGGAAACTGAAAGCAGACTCTCCAATAGAGGAAATTGTGGGTGAGCTCACATCGGACCTACTGCAGACCATTTGACCTTATTGCAAGAAGAATATTATAAAATAAAAGAAATACATAGAAAACAGGCAAGCCAAAAGATCAGGGGATTAGAGTTGGCTCCTACAAGGAAAGATTGCTGTGTTCAAGGTTTTATATTTGGAAACAAGGGAGAGAAAGGAGACAAGATAGTGAGAGCTAAATCAAGCCCAGTCTGCAAAACAAAGCTAGAAGGACTCTTCTTTCCCAATAATAGAACTCAAGGTCATCCCCGCATAAGAGGGCATTCAAGAGGACTAAAATCCCGAAGAAAATACTGTAATTTTAATATAATAATCTACTTGCCCAATGCCATACATTAGAAGTAGTCTGCCTGGAGCCCTACAGAGGTCTTTGGTTTCAACTCCCAAACCCTTGTCAGTGAGCATTCTGGACAGAGCTGAACTCCGTAGTATCCAGGGGACATCATGGTGTCTTGCTCTGTAGCACAGCAATTTGAAGCAGTTATCTATTTCCCTTTGCAGCTGCCAGAACTGATGGGTATCTCATTATATTAATAGCTATTAATGTGGAGGAAGCGGGGGTGGGAGAGTTCTCAGCTAATCCTCCAACAAGGTAATGGAGAATGCCGAGTAAAACAAGACAGAATATTAAATTTGGCTCTATAATGAGTGCAGCGAGTGGCAATTTCTTCTAATGCTTTCCTTCACACACCCAAATGTTTATTTTATAAGTCATAATCTTTCTGTTTGCTCCATGGATTTTTAAGTGCAAATAGCCAGGGTGATCAATGGAACTGAAAGGTCTCAATGGGTCTCCAAGGAAAAATGATCTACACTTAGCCTTTCCAAATTGCTGGACTACAGTTCTCAGAATTGTCAAATCTTAGCCCTAAGTCAAGACTTAAGAATTCCGAGAAGTACAATTCCAAGACATTTGGTGGAAATCCCACTGGGAAAGGCTAGTCTTCTCAGATCAGAGGCCACCCAGATGAGGGTTCATGTACTTTAAAGGTAAAGGTCCCCCTCGCACATATGTGCTAATCGTGCCCGACTCTAGGGGGCAGTGCTCATCTCTGTTTCAAAGCCGAAGAGCTAGCGGTGTTCGAAGACTTCTCCATGGTCATGTGACCAGCATGACTAAACACTGAAGTCACACGGAACGCTGTTACCTTCCCATCAAAGGTGGTCCCTATTTTTCTACTTGCATTTTTACATGCTTTCAAACTGCTAGGTTGGCAGAAGCTGGGACAAGTAGCTCCGTTATGTGGCGATAGGGATTTGAACCACCAAACTGCCGACCTTTCTGATCGACAAGCTCAGCATCATAGCCATTGAGTCACTTTCCATGTACTTTGATACTCAACAAAGAAAGAAAATGAGTGCATCAGGCTGTAGGAGTGTTGGAGATTTCTACCACATATTCTACCAGGAATGGATTTTGGTTCTATTCAACCAGATTTTAGAGTAGCACAAATTTTATTTATTAAATTAATTTTATTCATTAAATGGACATGCCAAATAGATAAAGTTCTCCTACTGTTTTGCCTTTCCCTGATTAAATCATCTGCAGCCAGCTTTAAAAAAGAGGGTATAGTGGTGAAGGAAGCAGATCGATAATAGTTCCAATTTCTGAAATAGAGGTTATATTCAGGGAAATGTATATTTCAAATGTCTGCATCCCAAAAAACCAGATATACCTTTCTTGGCATATCAGCAGGTACATCTCTTAAAACAGGTTCTTGAGCTTAGGAGCAGAGTTTGAGGAAAGGAAGTTCTTTATGGACTAAAGACAGAAACTTCTAATTTTGCTGCCACTTTTTGTTTTGTCTTCTTTGAAAGGTGGAAGTGGTCCAAGTGGAGAACTTGGTCATACAGAAAGGAGAATATGAATGAACCTGGTTTTGCAGCACTGTTAAGGTATCCTTTACAACTACAGAGTCCTACCTGTCAATGATTACTTCAGCTTCAACCGTAATAATTCATGGGCAAACAAACAATAGATACAAACTCAAGGTAAACCGTTCCAAGCTTGATTGCAGAAAATATGACTTCAGCAACAGAGTGGTCAATGCCTGGAATACTATACTATACCTATACCTAATACTAATACTATACCTAACTCTGTTGTTACATCCTCAAACCCCCAAAACTTTAACCTTAAACTGTCTACCGTGGACCTCACCCCATTTCTAAGAGGTCTGTATGGGGCATGCATAAGCGCACCAGGGTGCCTACAATCCCCGTCCTACTGTTCCCATTCATTTCTAATGTATATACTTACACCTGCTTATACTTATATGTTTATATGTTATATTCATACTTATGCTTGTTTTTTCATACATGCTTGACAAACCTAAACAATCAAACAAACAAACAGAGTTGTCGTGGGAGCTGCAAAATTCTCAACCTGGCTTCCAAATAGATTCTATATGAGTTGCTGTTTTCAGAGCTTGCAAGCCCAACATTCGTGTTTTGTAAAAAAAAAAAAAAAAGTGAAAGAATAATTTTTTGATGAGATAGAGGTGGCCACCGACTAATCAATTAATTCATCAAACTCCTTTTTAAGAGCCATCTCCAGGAAGAGCAGTAGGAGAAGATGAAAGTGTGATTCCTAAAAAAAGAACCCATGTTTAAGAAGTTCATCTTGGACCATGTGGACCCCAACTGAGATCTCCATTTATTTAGAGACTCTTCAATGGCTTTGATCCACTCTTCTCTGTCAATTTCACTTTCCTTACAGTGGAAATAAAACAAATGGAATTCAGTCTTACACTGCCTTCAATGTTTTAAAAAGGCCTGTTGTATGGAACTGGAAGGGGATATGGTGGCTCAGTGGCTAAGACCCCAAGCTTCTCAATCAGAAAGGTTGGCAATTTGCTGGTTCGAATCCCAAGCACCACATAATGGAGTGAGCTCCCGTTACTTGTCCCAGCTTCTGCCAACCTAGCAGTTTGAAAGCATGTAAAAATGCAAGTAGAAAAATAGGGACCACCTTTGGTGGGAAGGTAACAACCTTCGGCATTTAGTCATGTCAATCACATGACCACAGAGATATCTTCAGACAGCACTAGCTCTTCAACTTTGAAACAGAGATGAACACCGGCCCCTAGAGTCAGGAATGGCTAGCACATATGTGCGAGGGGAACCTTTACCTTATGGAACTGGATGTTTATGAACGTTTAGATTTTTACAACTATGTATAGAGGTTGTGAAGACCCTGTGATCTTCTAGACCAGGGGTGTCAAACTCATGGCCCGTGGGCCGGATGCATCACATGCTGGCCCTGCCCAGTTTAGCAAAGGGGGGGGGGAATCTTGATATGTCACGTGATGCCGCCTTGATGCCGCGAGTTTGACACCCCTGTTCTAGACATTTTATTCTAAGCCAGAATTGGACCATCTCTGGCTGGGGGCTCTGAACACTGTTGTAGAAGAGAAACTAAATATGATAACTGGTATTCTACCAGTTTGGACTGGATCGCCTGAATCGGTAGCGGAAATTGCGGGTGGCTCCGCCCACCCATGCCCGGCTCTATGGCATCCCATTTAGGCCCTTTTTTTAGCCAAAAGTGCATGCACGGAAGGATCTGTGCATGCACTCATGCTCACATTTGGAAACCGGTAGGGAAGGTATGTGTACACCACCCCTGGTCCAGCCTTCTCACTGTTGTCATAAACTCACATAAATAACCATCCAGTAAGAGAAATGCTGTTGCCCTCAGAAAGATGGCTGTTGCTTAGCAGTGATACAAACAAAACTAAACACTCTACAATTATCCTGTGTTCCCCCTTAAGCCTCCCTGAGTCTGCTTGCTTTGCCTTGAGACTTTTTGGCTGCACTAAGATAAACAGATAAAATTGGTATTTGAAGCAAAACATCCAGAAAAACAAACTGAACGTTGAATTCATTTCCATCCCAACTATTTTTCATTGTAAACTAGGCTTAGAGGCCGCAATCAGAATAGCAGAGTCACAGAATACATTGTGTTTAATCTTTTTCCAGTGTGTTGTTCATATATTTAAAAATCACTGCATGTTTCTTTTCACCTGACAGTAGAAAAGATGGATAGCTCCCTTAAGTTCACTCCATGCAGGTGGATGGGGGTTCAGCTTGTATTATTCTTACAGTAGTTGATGAAACATGAGAGAGGGAAGAGAGAGAGAGAGAGAGAGAGAGAGAGAGAGAGAGAGAGAGAGAGAGAGAGAGAGAGAGATTTTATGCCTACCTTCACAAATCTGCTGATTTCCATTAGAAGAATTCTATTCTCCTTTTATTTTGCAAAAAAATCCCAAAGTGGTTTGTAACATGAATTAAAAATATGTTCACATTAAATAGGATTAGAATGAAACAAAAAAGAACAGAGAATTAAATACTAGGAATCTGCAGTGGATTTGAACAGATCCTGAGTAAAACTGGCTGAAATTCCCCATGGATTTGGGAAGGAGCTATGATCAATACTAGACCTAATTTGTCCAGGACTTGACATCCAAGTTAATTTTTTTAGAAGATAGTTTACAGAACTTGCTACTTTGCTTTCAATTTTCTGCATATGAAAAATGTCAGAAGGGGGAAGTACGGTAAACAGAAAGGGAAGGGTAGAGTGACAGGTAAATTGTTGTTCTGTTAAAATTATAACGGAATAACAGATTTGGAAGGGACCTTTGAGGTCTTTTAGTCTAATTCCACTGCCTGAGCAGGAGACCCTGTACCATTTCAGACAAATGGTTCTCCAATCTCTTCTTAAAAACCTCCAGTGGTGGAGCACCCACAACTTCTGGAGGCAAGCTGTTCCACTGATTCATTGTCAGGAAATTTCTCCTTAGTTCTAGAGTGCTTCTCTCCTTTATCAGTTTCCATCCATTGCTTCTTGTTCTGCTTTCTAGTGCTTTGGAGAATAGATTGACCTGTTCTTCTCCTTCGTGGCAGCCCCTGAGATATTGGAACACTGCTATCATGTCTCCCCCAGTCCTTCCTTTCATTACACTAGACATACCCGATTCCTGCAACCGTTCTTCATATGTTTTAATCTCCAGTCCCCTAATTCTCTTTGTTGCTCTTCTCTGCATGCTTTTTTAGAATTTCAACATCTTTTTTATACTGTGGTGATTAAAACTGTAGGCAATATTCCAGGTGTGGTCTTACCACACTTATGTGTTTTTACTAGCAAAGAATAAGCACATACTTAAACTATTATACAAAATTCAACATCTGTTGAATTGATGGGATTTTGGAGATCTAGATAGATTCTTTGCTGGTCTTGCCTTGTTTAAGCAACAGATGAAATTGTGACTAGATTTGTTTTGTTTTTTTTAAATTCTTGTTCTCCTTTCAAACTTTATGCCAATTTCCAGATCTTTTTCATTTTCTTTTTGAATGTATTCACTTCTGATTCTGATCTTGTCTTTAAACTGAGAGCGTTCTTCCATTTTTTTAAAAATAAAAAAATATTATCTTATATCTTATCTTAGAACTTCTTAAGGAAAGGAAAAGACTTTTGTTCCAAGCATGGAAAAGAACAGCCCTACTAAGAATATTCAGTCAAAATGTTTTCAATAAACAGTGTTCTGATTAAACACAACACAACATATTTTCATATTTTCCAATACAAAGTCAAATATGAATTCAAAACAAGCTACCATGGCCCTTATCCTAGGACCAAAAATACATGGAATTGTAGCAGTGGTGGGATTCATTTTTTTTACCACTGGTTCTGGGAGCGTGGCTTGGTGGGTGTGGCTTGGCGAGCATGGCAGGTGAAGGATACTGTAAAATCTCCATTCCCTTCCCACTCCAGGGGAAGGTTACTGCAAAATGCCCATTTCCTCCCGATCAGCTAGGACTAAGGAAGTGGAGAATAGATGGGGGTGGGGCCAGCCAGAGGTGGTATTTACTGGTTCTCTGAACTACTCAAAATTTCCGCTACCGGTTCTCTAGAACTGCTCAGAACCTGCTGAATATCACCTCTAGATTGTAGCCTGCATTGAGTGCTACCTACCATGAAATGTTTTTTTAAAAAAAAAGCATTGTGCAAGAAGATTGTAAAAGCTAGAGATAACATTTACTTTCATTGTTTACTATGGGAAAACTGTTTACTCAAAAAATAAGAAAATCTAATATATAGATTTATGTATGTCTAGTTGTTCTCCATGTTTGGTTATTATCCATTAAATTGTTGCTTGGGTACTATTTCACAGACTGTTGTGATGTCTGAAGAATCTTGATTATTGTGCATCTCCATCCCAAAAAACCTGGCTGAATTTTGCAACATCCCCCAAAACAAGAACCTGCTTTATGAATGACTATGAATGCTATGGTTTAAAAACTGTAGCATTAGCCAAACTCCAAAGCAGCTTTGAAAATATTATTTTCATTTCAGAGGTGAAAAAGGATAGGAACATGTTTCTCTTCTAAGAGGACAGGCTGCAATCGATCAACAATCAATGTGCAGCACATTTTTTAAACCATTGGAATACAGATGTAGCTCTTGCTCTAAACTTTAATTGAAGCAATAAAGAAAAGAAGAAACTTAACATTATGCCAAAATTAAACGCTTGTGATTTATTTCAATCATGGTTTGTTAATATAATTTTTGGTTCATTTTTAAATGTTACAAACATATTGATTTTCTAACCCTGCCCAGAATTTTGGAATTGTGCAATGGGTGTGGGCCAGGTTGAGCAACTAGTTGGAATAGAAGACCTCTAAGGTCCCTTCAAACTCTATTATTCTATGTTCTATGTTTACCTTCCCCTTTCCCTTCTCCCAACAGTCTAAGCTAGTGTTTCTTATACATGGCAACTTTAAGGTGTATGGAATTCATGGCTGACTGGTGAATTCTGAGAGTAATACTAAATCAAAAGTGGGTAATCCTAGTTGCAATCTATGTACCAAATAGTGGAAAAGAACATTTTTATTTTTAAAAAAACTTACATAATACTATACATGATATGGAGTGTGACAATCTTTGTCTTCTAGGAGACTTCAACGCAATAATAGATTTAAAACATTGGATTATAAAAGCAACAGAATTAGGAAAGGAGTAAGAAGGATTCTGTCTAGAACCTTCTTTAAAATGGCAGAAGAGTTAAACATACAAGAGAGAGAGAAACCAGGGGAAAAACCGATACACATTTTACTCTAACAGACACCAATCCTGATCCAGAATTGACATGGTCTGGAAGTCGATGGAATTAAATACTAATTTATGAGGTAGAAATAGACTCAAATTTATGGGCAGATCACAAACCAATGAGAATCAGCTGGAAAGGGCAAAAAAGTACAAGATGGACTCTAAACTGATTTATATTAAATGATATAGAATTTAGACAGACGTTAGAAAAACAAATGGGACTCTTTTTTAAAAAGAAAATAGGAAAGAAGATACTTCACCACAAAACCTATGGGACAGTGAAAGCATATATGAGAGGTGTTGCTTTATAGCAAAGAAAAATAAAAGAAAGAAGCAACAACCAAGAACTTTACATTTTCCTCTCCTGGATCAGGGATGAAATCCAGCAGGTACTGACAGGTTCTGGAGAACCGGTATGCTCTTAGGGAATAGAACCTGCCATTCTTAACCTGCTACATGGTGGCCTCCATTCATTTCATAGTTTTCCGAAGGAAAGATAGAAACACAAGTCAAGTAGATCTAATTCTGTCAGCTGTCTTGTTGGTTGGAAGAACTGCATGAGGATAAAAAAGATGGAGAGAAGTCAGTTGAGGCCTGCAGACTGGAAGTTTCTTGGATGGGAAGCGAAAACATCTTCAAAGAAAAACTGGAAAGTCTAGTTGCCTCTTGAAAAAAAGCATCCTTGGGACACACAATGTAGGCCTTGTGACTTGTTTGATGAGATCCATCTCACATCTCGTCCCCCCTTCATTTCAAAACTGTCTTATTTATTTGCATGTTTAAAGGGGGAAATCCTGGTTGTAGGTGGGCCACTGAGTCAACACTGCAGATTTCATAACTCTGTGACATTTGGAGAACATCTTGCTTGTAAATAATTATTACCATGGACATATTATTTCAGCAGCTCCCAATAACGGCTGCAGAGAGTACCTCACAAAATTACAATGTAATTGAAAAATCTTTCATTTTGTCTACCTGTTGCTCAGGAAATGTTCATTATTGAATGACAAACTGAAATGCAGCAAGATCAATTCTATGTCCTTTAGAGATGAGAGAAAACTTTTTCCCTTTCGCCCATTCCTTCTGAATATTACTGTCCCATTATTCTTTTCTTTTTGCTTCCCTTCCATAACAAATTATTCTATTTAATACTTGAGTAAAAATGCTAGAGGGTCTCCTTTTTTCTCTCCCTCTCCAGCACATTATTTACTATCCTCCACCCCATGCTGAGAGCTCTAATTTCTTTCCATTAATTCCAAGCATATAGTTCAGATATATCCAACTTTCTACTCAGTGTAGGAATACTGTGAAAGCATCTCTCATGGATGGATCAGGGGTGAAATCCAGCAGGTTCTGACAGGTTCTGGAGAACCGGTAGCAGAAATTTTGAGTAGTTCAGAGAACTGGCAAATACCACCTCTGGCTGGCCCCACCCCCATCTATTCTCTGCTTCTCGAGTCCCAGCTGATCAGAGAAAATGGGCATTTTACAGTATCCTTCCCCTGGAGTGTGGAGGGAATGGAGATTTTACAGTAACCTTCTCCTGGAATGGGGAGGGAATGGAGATTTTACAGTAACCTTCCCCTGCCATGCCCACCAAACCATGCCCACCAAGCCATGTCCACAGAACTGGTAGTAAAAAAAATTGAATTTCACCACTGGGCTGGATTATGGAGATTCTCAGTCATCCAGGTCATGGCTGTCCCAAAGGTGCTTTTTCAAGAGGCAATTGGACTTTCTTTCTTTTTCCATAAAGGCATTTTACTTCTCATCCAAGGAGCTTCTTCAGTTGGGACTATCCAAAGAATAAGTTTCTTGGATGAGAAGTGAAATGTCTTGGCAGACAAAGAAAATCCAATTGCCTTTGAAGAGGAACCTTGGGGTGATGGATGGATGGTTTGCCTCTGCTTGAATACAGTGAAGGGAGTTTGCTCCTCTCTGGATCCACCATCACATGACACCATCAGCAACAGCTGATGAATATTTATTTGTTTGTTTGAGTTGATTTGTTTGTTTGTTTAATGTATATGCTTCTCATCTTGCCTAAAAGTGACTTAGGGAAACTTATAATCAATAAACATCATTCACTTAATCCTCCAAGGAAAGATTGAAGGCAAAGGAGGTCCAGGCATAGGAAGAACATCACAGCTTCAAAATCTAAGGGACTGATGTGGACAAAGCTCAACAGCACTTTTTCGTGTGGATGTTGATAAAAATAGGATTGCCAATATGATCACCAACATCCAAAGATGGATATGGCATAAGAATAAGAAGATCAGTACTGTTTTGAACTGGTATAGCAATAGCACTTATATACCGCTCCACAAGTATATGTACAGCACTCTCTGAGTGGTTTAAAATGTCAGTATATTGCCCCCAACATTTTGGGTCCTCATTTTACCAACTCTGGAAGGATTGAAGGCTGAATCAACCTTGAGCCAGTTAGGATCGAACTCCTGGCGTGTGGGCAGTGTTAATCTGCAATGCTGCATTTGAACCACTGTGACAGAGGTGGTATTCAGCAGGTTCTGACCAGTTCTGGAGAACCGGTAGCAGAAATTTTGAGTAGTTTGGAGAACCGGTAAATACCACCTGGTATTTGGAACTGGTCCTGCCCCTATCTATTCTCTGCCTCCCGAGTCCCACTTGATCAGGAGAGAATTGTGATTTTGCAGTATACTTCCCCTGCCAAGCCATGCCCACCAAGCCACACCATGTCCACCAAGCCACGCCCACCAAGCCATGCCCACAGAACTGGTAGTAAAAAAATTTGAACCCCACCATTGCACTGCACCACCAGGCCTCATGGTATAACCATTATCTGTCAGACGCAAGGAACCAAAAGCAATGCAACACTTTGCATGGTTACTTCAGAGTAGTTTATTTATTGCTTATTCACACTATTCACCTATAGACAGAACCACAGCACTTATCAAACAGCAGCACTTATCTGCAAAACTATATACTGTGAACTGCTAGCAAGGGTCCACCATCACCCTCTCCCTGCTTACCAAATATTCCAAGCCATCTTGTCTCTTTGCTTTCTGTGAAAAAGCCCCTCCCTCCTGCAATTCTGGGACACATTTCATCACATCATCTTACTCAGTATCATGCTCTCTGAAAATCTGATAAATATTCCATCCATCTCCTCATTCAGTTCATCAATACCCTTTCTGAAGTATGGCATTCAACTAGAGAATTCCAAAGTTGAATATTATTTGAGATAGATGAAGCCCCTTAGTTTTATTGAATTGTGATCTGAAGTAAACTGCCTCAGGTATCATGAAATTAAAAATCAAACATGCTACTATTCATTAAATTCCTAATATGCCAAAACTACAAAAATACCTCTGAGCTATCTCATATACTTCATGAAATAAATATAATGCTTTTTCTTCTTCCCTCCTTATGAATTTCTTAAAAAAAACATTTCTCCTCTCTTTTAACTCCTCTTTTCTTTTCATTTATACTTTACATGAATTGACAAAAATTGGAAAGAAACCTAGTTCAGTATTAACATCACCTACTCAAGGAATAATATATTTCACTGGACCTATCCCTCATACCTTAAATTTATATTAGCATTTGTTCCGGGTTCCTCAAATTTTTGTAAGTGTTGAAGGCTATCCAGAGTGAAGTCTATTTATTTATTAGAAACATTTCTAGGCTATCTTTAAGAGCAGCTTATCCATAGAAAATGGATAGGACATTATGAAACCAACATTAAAACCAACTTAGCACTAAAACTGAAACATCTGTATAAAATAGAAAAATCAAACTTGATTCTATTTTGTTCCTGGAGCAAACCACCCTTGATGAATGGGAAAACATGATAAATAAATTATTCCTTTGAGAATTCCCAAAAGTTAACTGTGATAAAGCCTTGTACCTTGAATTCCAGGGTGTCGGAATTTAAAAGAAAAATAATAATGAGTCTTACCTAGGTAGGCGACGCAATAACCATTTTTCCAAGTTCTCTGAATGTCTCACTAGGTTTTAGAACCCATGTCACTTGGATCTAAGACCATATATGGTCCCTAACCTGGTATGTAGGGATGTGGTGGCTCAGTGGCTAAGATGCTGAGCTTGCCGATTAGAAAGATCGGCAGTTCGGTGGTTCGAATCCGTAGTGAGCTCCCATTACTTTTCCCAGCTTCTGCCAGGCTAGAAGTTTGAAAGCATGTAAAAATGCAAGTAGAAAAATAGGGACCACCTTTAGTGGGAAGGTAACAGCGTTCTGTGCTCCTTCCCTGTTTAGTCACATGACCATGGAGATGTCTTCGGATAGTGCTGGCTCTTCAGCTTTGAAACAGAGATGAGCACTGCCCCCTAGAGTCAGGAATGACTAGCACATATGTGCAAGGGGAATTTTTACCTTTACCTTTAACATGGTCTGTAGTGGTAAAGCTCTCCAGTTCCGATGAATTACTTTATTCGTTTTCCTCACCGTCTCTCCGCATTATATCCAGTGGTGAGTGCCTCTCCCCTGTGTGAATTGGATACATTCATAATATTCTCCCCTTCTATGTCTCATTTCCAATTGAGAGACTTAGCATTCATCGCCCTTGCCTATCAGTTGATTTTCATGTGGAAGTTCTCTTTTGCCCTTGATTCATGCCCAACAGAAAAGAAATCTCAGCAAACCAAATGGCTACCCTGTTGCTTAAGAAACTAAAATTTACTGAAGGCTCAGATGCTCCTAATCCCCCCCAAGCAGGGGAACGGGAGGGAAATGATTGCCTCAATTAATTATAAATGTTTTAATTTAAATGTCTAATGTAGACGATAGTCAGATATAAAACCCCAAATGGCCAGGGTATTTTATGAGTCCTGAAGGATCGCTAACTGCTTATTCTCCATGTTCCTGCGATAACACGGAGATTCTGCTCATCTGCACTCCTAAACAGAAGCCGAGGAAATATTTGAAAGGAACAAGAAAGGAGGGGGAGCTGCATTTTCTTTTGCATAAGCAAGTTAGGATACATGCCAAGCAGTTCATTTTCTGGCTGAGAATTGTTTCCATTTGCAGACAGGCTTTGGAGAAGAAAAAAAAAACAGAAGAGATGCACACAGTAAGCCGTAATTTCCAAAGTGCACCCTGGGAGTTTTCCTGAAGTATATTGAAGACTTCTCCAAGTCTTCCCCCAGGAATGAGGACTGCCCCCATGTGGTCATCAGTTATCTGCCATTATCCCAGCTTGCTCACGATTGGCAATAATGAGTAGCTACAGGAGAAGTATGGCTTCTGAGATAGAATCCGCAGGTTGCATCCATATTTTATGCATTGTGGGTAGAATAAATGGAAAAAGAGATCTGTGCCTCTACTTCCATTTCATTCCCAAGCTCCAAGATGGTGTCTGTATTCACCACTATAAAAAACCATAAAGCACTATAAAAAAGATGTTGAGACTCTAGAAAAAGTGCAGAGGAGAGCAACCGGGATGATTAGGGGACTGGAGACTAAAACATATGAAGAACGGTTGCAAGACATGGTTAGTCTAGTGAAGAGAAGGACGAGGGGAGACATGATAGCAGTCTTCCAATATTTGAGGGGCTGCCATGGAGAGGAGGGGGTCAAGCTATTTTCCAAAGCACCTGAAGGCCAGAAAAGGAATAATGGATGGAAATTGACCAAGGAGAAATTCAATCTAGAAACAAGGAGGAATTTCCTGACAGTGAAAACAATCAACCAATGGAACAGAAGTTGCCTTTAGAAGTTGTGGGAACTTCATCATTTGAGACTTTCAAGAAGAGACTGGACTGCCATCTGTCAGAAATGGTGTAGTGTCCTTCGTGAGCAGGGGGTTGGACTAGATGATCTAAAAGGTACCTTCCAACTCTATTAACCTGTTTTGTTCTACCATACACATTTATCTTTGATTATCCTTTAAGGGACTAATCCCTCTTCTGGCCCAGTGTCAGATCTGAAAGCCATCTTTTGCATTGGGCCTTCAGGCCTGCCATGTTTTCTGCTGTAGGAAAATGGGAGGAGGGTTATATGGAATGTGGGAGATATACAGTCTAAATAACATTCCTCTCTCAGAGAGTCAAGGACACCTTGCCCTGCAGCTGCGATGGTGTGACTGGGATGCATCTCAAGTTTTGGACAGTGCCTGATTGGGCCATATGATCCATGTGTGTGCTGGGCAGGGACTTGAACTTTCACTTGGGTGGGGATAACCTGGAAACTTTCAGATTTGGGTTTTCCTACATGTGCCAATATCACTTCCTTAATAAAATGCCATCAAAAGTGTGTACAGTCAAGGCTATGGTTTCCCCAGTTGCAATGTATGGCTGTGAAAGTTGGACCATAAGAAAGGCTGATTGTCAGATGAACCTCCAAGTGGCTCAACGACTCACAGAAAGAGTGTTACTGACTAGATGACTACTAGAAGTTCTTTCATTCTCCACCATTCAGTTGGAACTGAAGAAATTTCTTGGATTAGAAGCAAAAACATCTTCAAGAGAAAAAAACCCATTAATTACATTTTGAAAAAGCAACTTTGGGGCAACCATGACCTGGATGACTTGAGAATACCCATAGACATATAGCTTGAGAACATTATAAAAATATCCTAGATCTGGAGGTTATTGGAGAACTTTTACTGCAATATATCTCTCTGGTGTGATCTATGAAGGTGTGGCTCATTTAGAAAGCTATTTTGTAATTGGTTTTTGTTGAAGAAGCTGTTAAAAGCTTCCAGAGGTACAAAGGATATTTGGGGAGGGGCGAGACAAGAAATTCAGTCATAAAGGGACCATACTTTCTCTAAGTGTTGTGGAATTCTGTAAATATGCCTGTTAGAGAAAATTGCATGCAAAAGTAATTACAAATTTCCATGCTACTGGTATTCTTTTTTAACTGCAGGCAGATGTAGAAATTGGACAGAAGGGCATTTATATAATAATCAACTCTTATTTATTGTGCTTCTCTTATCTTCTTTTTTTAATGAACTTTGTCTTAATTCTTGTTTTATTTAGGGGATTATTTTTCCCGATATTTTTATTTAAGACTTTTCATGACTCTCCCGTGGCCAAGGCAATGCAACTCATGTAAGAAAATTCAATATCCTTGGAACTGATATCCCTTTAGTCTTGACTGAATTTCTTCAATTCTTCCAGGCTGAGGTTAAAGAGAAATTTGTTTAAAATTAGAATATAAATGTTTATTTTTTTATTATATTAAATATATCAGAGTGTAAGCTACAAAAGAAAATGAAAATAGTGGGAAAATAGGGAGGCAGAAAATGGAGAGAAAGAAGTGTAGGATAAAGGGGGAAAGAAAGACAAGCATTAACTTTGGACTCTTTTCAGCACAGTAGAATAAAAATAATAGCAATAGCACTTAGCTATTAGACTTATATACCGCTTCACAGTGCTTTTACAGCCCTTTCTAAGTGGTTTATAGAGTCAGCATCTTGTCCCCCAACAATTTGGATCCTCATTTTATCTAGGTTGGAAGGTTGGAAGGCTAAGTCAACCATGAGCCAGTGAGATTTGAACTGCCAAACTGCAGCTAGCAGTCAGCTGAAGTAGCCTGCAGTACTGCTCTCTAACCACTGTGCTACCTTGGCTCAGTAATATTACAGCTTTGACTTTTACTTTTGCATACTTAATATGCCAAAGAGGTAGTGCAAGATTGGAAGATACAGAGAGACTTGTCCCATAGCTAAATGTCTATAGAGATTCTCAGCCATCCAGGTCATGGTTGTCCCAAAGGTGCTTTTTCAAGAGGCAACTGAACTTTCTGGTTTTTCTTTTGAAGACATTTCACTTCTCATCCCAGAAGCTTCTTCAGTCCCATGATCTCCGGATTCGCTTCAAGGTGCTAGTTGTCACCTACAAAGCCCTTCATGGTATTGGATCTGGATACTTGAGAGACCGCCTGCTGCCAATTACCTCCACTAGACCAATAAGATGCCACAGACTAGGCCTCCTCCGAATTCCATCAGCCGCCCAGTGCTGACTGGCGACTACCCGGAGGAGGGCCTTCTCTGTGGCTGCTCCGACCCTGTGGAACGAACTCCCCATGGAAATTCGTACCCTCACCACCCTCCAGGCCTTCCGCACAGCCCTTAAAACCTGGCTGTGCCGACAGGCTTGGGGCTAAAGACTTGCAGCCCCACTCCGAATGGTATGATTGTTGTGTTTTTAGTAGTGTATGGTCTTTTTGTTCTGTAATTTGTTTGTTTTCCCCCTCCCTTGAATTGTGAGCCGCCCTGAGTCCCCTCAGGGAAAAGGGTGGCATACAAATAAAGCAAATTCCAATTCCAATTCCATGGAATCACCAAGAGTCAGACACAACCGAATGGATAACATCATCATTATCACCTAGTCCTCAATTTACAACAAGAAATTCGCCGGACATTTCTGTTGCAAAGCCAGACAATTGTTAAGTGAATTTTGCCCCATTTTACAAACTTAATTGCCCTACTTGATAAGTCAGTTACTGCACTTGTTAAGTTAGTAAACACGGCTGTTAAGTGAATCTGCCTTCCCCGTTGACTTTGCTTATCAGAAGGGGATCACATGACCCTGGGACATTGCAATCGTCATAAATTTGAGACAGTCGCCAAGCATCTGAATTTTAATGGGGACGATGGAAGTGTCATAAGTATGAAAAATGGTCATGAATCACTTCTTTCAGTGTTGATGTAACTCCGAAGGGTCACTAAGTGAACTGTTGTAAGTCAAGGACAACCTGTGCTACAGGCAAAATTAGGCAGATTCTAACTGTTCACTGATAATCCACCGCTAATCATAATATATTATTTTGTATTTTTATTTTTTTTAATTCTTCTTCTTAATGCTTTTATTTGTAATGCTGGTCTGTGACCGTAATAAAAATTGATCGACTGTAAATAAAAACCCTCTTTATTAGTGATGCAATTCATAAGCAATGTTCCCAGCAGCCTTTTGAAAATAGATCTTCTTGTCTTCTTTCCCAAAGCAGCTTTTGATTCTCTTTTTTCTTCTTCATTTTTCTCTCTGTATAAGGTAAAGGTTCCCCTTCCACGTATGTGTTAGTCGTTCCCGACTCTAGGGGGCAGTGTTCAGTGTTTCAAAGCCGAAGAGCCAGTGCTGCCCAAAGACGTCACCATGGTTATGTGGGCATATTTAAACACCGAAGGCACACAGAATGATATTACCTTCCCACCAAAGGTGATTCCTATTTTTCTACTTGCATTTGTGCATGCTTTCAAACTGTTAGGTTGGCAGAAGCTGGGACAAGTAATGGGAGCTCACTACAAGTAGCAGTGCTAGGGATTCAAACCGCCAAACCTCTGACCTTTTTGATCGACAAGCTCAGCATCTTAGCCACTGAGCCACCACCTCCCTCTTCTTTCTGTACAGACCTTGTCAATATGGAGAGAGGAGGGGAAGAGAGGGAGGGAGAGGGAGAGGGAGGGGGAGGCGGAGGGGGAGGGGAGAGGGGGAGGGGGAGGGGGGGATGGGGGAGGGGGGAGGGGGAGGGGGGAGGGGGGAGGGGGGAGGGAGAGGGAGAGGGAGAGGGAGAGGGAGAGGGAGAGAGAGAGAGAGAGAGAGAGAGAGAGAGAGAGAGAGAGAGAGAGAGAGAGAGAGAGAGAGAGAGAGAGAGAGAGAGAGAGAAATGTCTACCAAGCAAAAGAGAGAGGTTGCTTTATAAACCTGTTAACACACTTGGATTCTTAAAGAAAGTCTATATAAAATTGCTCTGGCAAAGGATTAGGTCACTTCAGAAAGCACTAAACCTCTCTTGCTGCTAACCAACATTTGTGCTAAGCATTTTATCCCGGGTAGAAATTTCAAGAGGATTAAGCCACTAAATCAATTTTTTGCCATGGTCTTCAGTTTCGGATTTACAAGGCATTCTCATCTTTAGCAGACAGAAATCCTGACCGTAATGGGTTTTATTTGATACTTCTTCCGGGAATAAAATTAGAGGTTCTAATTAGCCAAGAGTTTTCCTCCCAACTTGGTAATCAGTGTAACCTCTGATTAATCCATCTCTTGATGATGCAAGAGAGAGCAAAGAAAGACTGGAAATCTGTGAAAATATCAGCTTCTTTTCTGTTGTATAAAAAGTTGCCCCAATCTGCAGATTTCATGAATCAGATTAAAACAAAATACGAATTTTCTTTATATTTACTTCTTTAGAATACAGTAGGAAGTCTAACCAGTCTTAACCCTTAACCACAGATGTACTACACTAGTACGTGGCTACACTATTACAGACATGAGGTCCTAATGAACTCTGTAGCAAAAAGACACGTAATGTTTTCATGGTTGAATCTTAAAATTGATGTATGGAGCAGTAAACCCAAAAATTTATTGATCTCTATCAAATCCACATCGCGCAGGTCACTTGTTTCTCAAGCCTTGAACTTCAACCTTTCTTCTCTAATTTTTACATTGGTCCACTGAATGATGGCGCAAATAATTTCTTTAGAAGATAATAATTTTCAAATCTCTAGGGGAGTAGGTGAATTTCCGAGATTTCTAGCTGCTGACTGTAATCCAGGTAATTGCACAACAATATTGTGACTAGCGGTTCTGGATCTATTGCTTCCAAAAAGTGCAGAAGACCATTTGAATTTGTTCTTGCCATATAAATTATTGCACGATGTAGATTGTACCTAGTCATCCATTTCATTGGGAGCTTCTTCATTGCTGATGTCACAATAGATGGCGGCAGCAAGTTCCTCATCGTCAATTACAAAATTTTCTTCACAATCCAATTCCACTTCACTCAGATCACTCTCTGTTTCTCCATACCACTTTAGAACAGTTTCATTGAAGTTTGGATCACCAAATTGCACTCTTTTTGTAACAAAAAAGGGTTAACAATAATCTGTGGTCAAAATAACCAAAACTCAAATTCAAATGCTGCTACCGAAAACTCCAGATAACTGATGCAAGCTCGATGCTGCATACACTCTTATTGGTGGGAAAACAAAAGCTATTCAGAATGATCCATTTCTAAAAATAGGGGTGTTCAGAACATTTTGGAAAACTGACTCCAGAGGATGGCAGAGAACAGGAAGGCCTGGAGGAATATTGTCCACGGGGTTGTGATGGGTCAGACATGACTTAGAGACTAACAACAACAACAACAATGTTACCAATAGGATGTGTTTAAATCCATCCATGGTCACTAGACCTGCAAGCTTTGTGGAATTTCATGAGTCTGAAAAATTAGGGCAGCCTTGTGCCAAAATTTGCCAATCTTGAAACTGGGGAGTTGATCTTGTTGGAAATAAGCAACAGAGATACTCTATTGTGCAAGAATGGAAATAAAAAAAACTGAGCATTACAATGCTCTAGGTCTCCATACTCCTTGTAAAAATGAACTGCTACCGCTCAGTTGAAACTACTAGAAGTTGCCTCTCATGTGTCACTAGCAAGGAAAGAATGATTGTCTTTTTTTATCACTGTAAGCATCATTTTTTTTAAAAAAAACCTGTGTGATATACAATATCTATCAAGTAAGCCTATTAAGTATTATCTATTAATATTAATATTCCTATATTAATATTAATCAATATTAATACAGCTGTGGTGATACATTGGATAGAATGCAATATTTCAGGCTACCTCTTCCCACTGCCAGGAGTTTTATTGTGACTAGCTGAAGGTTGACTCAGCCTTCTAACCTTCCAAGGTCAGTAAAATGAGGTCCTATTGCTAGCTATTGATATTGCTATTACTGGTACTATCCAGAGGTGGGTTCCTACTGCTACGGTACAGTTTGGCCAAATAGGTAGTAACTCTGGTGGACATGTGACTGTACCAGTTCTATCCTCGGTGACATCATCTTGATTTTCTGTTCTGCACATATGCAGAACAATCTTCATTGAAAAAAATGTATTTTTCCCTTTTTTAATGTTGTGCGAATGCGCACAATTTTTGGGCACCAAACAGGTAGTAATGGCAGCAGGAACCCACCCCTGGTACTATCTATATTATTATTGTTAAGGTTCATTACATAGTCATCCAGATATTTAAACTGGATTTGGCATTTTTACCTACCTATCAAATCCTTCCCAAGAACCTAGGAAAGGCTGGTATTGATGTTTGATAACACTAGAGGTATTAGCATGGAATGTAAGATGTCCCAAGTAAAGTTGCCCTTTGCAATTGACTGGTGAATTTGTCAATGGCAATGATGTTCAATTAGTATATTATTAATATTACTATTTATATGAATATCTATTTTGCCTAGTAAGTAAACATTCACTTAAGTTATTAGCAGGGGTGGACTTCAAAAATTTCAGCAATGTGTTCTCTGCCTGGTTGCTGGGTGGGCGTGGCCATGGTGGGCGTGGCCTAGTCAGCCTCCTGCACCATGGGAGGGGGGCTGTTTTCATCTTCATCAGGTTCTGGAGGCTTTCTTCGAGCCTCCGGAAGGTCAAAAACTTTATCCCTTGGCCTCTGGAGGGCCTCCAGAGGCCAGAAATCAGCCCATTTCCTTCCAGGAGGCCCATTTTTCCTCCTCTCTGAGCCTCTGCGTGGGTTCTTCACTTACCTTGAATCCAAAATGGGCTGCGTGGAGACTCTTGGGAGGAGAGGGGTGGGGTGGAAGGGGTGTGGCCAGCCAGGGGTGGGATTTGGAGGTTCTTCCATAACGTTAATTACAGGTTCGCCCCTGGTTATCAGCATTTTCCTTTTCACTACCTTTCAAGAAAAAATCACATAATAAAGGAATAAAAACTTGCAGTGGATGTCCTTGTCCCAGGAATTTTCTCATCTTGATCCTGGTGTCTTTTGCAAGACACATAGTTCCTACCAAGCTTCAGCTGAATCTCGAGCCCTGCAATTGTTCTGAAGGCATTGAAAACTTTCCCTTTTTGCCTCACACAGTGCGCTCTGGTTCATCCAACTTGGCAGAAATCTACTCCCTATAAAATCAGCCAGGAGCAAATTGTGGCACACCCCTAATGCCAAAGTGGACACCCTAATAGCACTTTCAAAGAGACAGCCTGCATTTTCTCCTCCATCGGCTCCTCCTGCAGATGAGAAGTGCCAGCAATTTCAGACAAAAGTGTCAAAGGGGGTTGGGTGAGGGGGGGAAGAGGGATATGAAATGGTCTCTGCATGAATGCCAAGCTCTCTCATCTAATTGCAAACGGGAAGGTAGTGCATTCACATGCCAGCCATCTGGTTGGGTTATTAGCAATTTGCTTCACTTCTGTAGCAAATTAAAGGGAGAGAAAACTCAGGGATTGAGTTGGGTCCGGCTCCCTGCTTAGACTACTAATAGGGGTAACTATCAAGAAGTTCTTTGAGTTATGAAAAATGAAGGATGTGTCTTTCTCTCCAGCTGAAGAACACAACACATGGGGATCTTGTTTATATAGTGTTGGGGGGCAGGGGTCTAGATAGCTAGAACTAGCTAGGACAGAGCCTATGGATCAGTGATGGTCCAGGAGCCCATAGCTATACCGGAAGGTACAACTGAAGCTGGGCAAAGACCTCCTGGCCATAGTGCTCATTGACCAATCAGAATTTTGTGTTGCTGTGGTAGGTGAGAATCACCTTGGGAAATGGAGGTTGTCTAGAGAAAGATGTTGTCATTTAAAAAGGGAAGGATCCCACAGGTATATAATAAGCAAAGAAAGAAAGTTAGGAACTGATCAGATGGTAAAAAGAGATGGTGGGAGATTTGTACTTTTGGACCGGTAAGATTCTAGCCTTACAATAAAGTAGGATTAGCTCATCTTGTCATGTTTCCTGTCTATCTGGGAGGCTGACAGTTTCCCACAAGCTAGCCTCCCATATTCAGGTAGATGAGCCAGAACTGAGGATTGCTGATCTTGAAAGCTAGTCCAATGCTTCCAATCATGCCTCCTTCTTCCATTGACTATGGCTATTTGTTCACGGCTACAATTAGGAGCCCCATCTTAAAGGTAAAGGTTTCCCTCGCACATGTGTGCTAGTTGTTCCTGACTCTAGGGGGGTGGTGCTCATCTCCGTTTCAAAGCCGAAGAGCCAGCACTGTCCGAAGATGTCTCCATGGTCATGTGGCTGGCATGACTAACTGCCAAAGGCACACAGAATGCTGCTACCTTCCCACCAAAGGTGGTACCTATTTTTCTACTTGCATTTTTATGTGCTTTTGAACTGCTAGGTTGGCAGAAACTGGGACAAGTAATGGGAGATCACTCCATTAGGCGGCGCTAGGGATTTGAACTGCCAAACTGCCAACCTTTCTGATCAACAAGGTCAGTATCTTAGCCACTGAGCCACCGCATCCCATCTTAATTTCAGCCATATAAGCTTCTACTTGAGAGACCGCCTGCTGCCAATTACCTCCAACAGACCGATTAGAGCCCACAAATTAGGCCTCCTCCAAATTCCATCCACTGGCCAATGCTGACTGGCGACCACCCGGAGGAGGACCTTCTCTGTGGCTGCTCCGGCCCTCTGGAATGAGCTCCCCCTTGAGATTCGGACCCTCACCACCCTCCAGGCTTTCTGCAAAGCCCTTAAAACCTGGCTGTTCCGACAGGCCTGGGGCTGATGAGTTCTTGTCCCCACTCGAATGGTGTGGCTGTTGATTGTTTTTAAATTGTGGTATTGTTTTGTCCATGTCTTTTTTCTCTTTTTTTCTTATTTGTACCCCCCCCCCTTGACTTGGGTTGTGAGCTGCCCTGAGTCCCTTCTGGGAATAGGGCGGCATAGAAATATAATAAATTCAATTCAATTCAATTCTAAGACTGCCAGCAATTTTTAAGTAGTGAACTGTAATATAACATCCCTGGATGCTTTGGACCACAATTCCTAGAAATCCCTTCTCTAGCTGTTGGCAACACAAATGAAGTTGATCGGTACAAACCAAGTGAAAAGCCCCAAGTAGCTGATATTTCATGCCCTATGGTGAAAGATGGATTTTAGAGGTCACCTCCTCTTGTTTCATAAATCTCTACCCTGTCCAGCTTCACCTCTTTGTAAGGTCATCTGCCTTTCCAACTGATCTTATAAGTATATGCTCTCTTCATTCACTTTCATTTAAGAGGAAGTTCCTTTTAGACATGGTGGAAAATTAGTTGCCATGGTAACAAAATCCCCCGAAGAAAAGACGCGGGGTAAACATCCGGTTGATGTCCTCTGCTGTAACGTGAAAAGATTGAAGACTCGGCAAGTTTACATCAGAGTAACGTATGAGGATTATCCTGATAAGGAAGAACCTGTTGAGAATTGATACGGTGTTTCAAAAGAAACTAAGATGAATTCCTGCATCTCTTCACTGCCACTTGCGCCGTATGGAAAAGTTCATTCCTTGGGTTTATTATGACATAAAGATGCTCACTAGATTTGGTTTCTAAGCAACTGATACTGCCTTTGTATCCCATATTTTCATTTTTTTTTAATTTTGCAAATTTCACCAGCCTTCTTTGCACCTTATAACGTTGGGTAATTATTATTGCAGATTCTGAAAAGAACGCTTGTTTATCTCAGCTTTGCTCTCCATCAGTGACACTCCTGCTGATAAGCTCACTGAACATTACTGATGTAGAACAAGCATTAAGAAAAGGGGAAAAGAACACATGTTGCGTTGACGACATTCTGTCAGTCAGGAATTAAAACTCTGTTGTATCATTTCAGAAGGGAAGAACATTCTTTAGTCAATTCCTATCTAAGAGAAGTCTCTAGGAAGTCTTGAGGTGCTTATTTTGCAGGACTGTTGGGGACTGAAGATTGAGAAAACAAATAAATACATCATTGTGGTTTGCTCTATGGAACATTGGGTGATGCTTCTATATATTGGTAAACCCCTCAAAAAAGAATTCCCATGAATTCCCATGCACAATAGCAACAATCTGGGTCCTTTTCTTTTGCTTTCACTTTCACTTATGAAAGCTTCCTACATTTTAATAAAGAGATATAAATCTTTTAAAATGTTGACAACAAAACATATCTTGTATATCTCATTTTTATTATTCTTTTCCTTTTTTCCTCTTTCTCCCCTTTTTACTCATCTTTTATATTTTTCTTGTCTCTACATAGTAAACTACAGAGAGATTTTTGGAGAATTGGAATTGGAATTGGAATTGATTTTATTTGTAGGCCGCCCTTTTCCCTGAGGGGACTCAGGGCGGCTCACAGAAAACTGTTTGGCAACAGGTACTAAAATGAGTTTTCAAAACCAGGAAATGAAGATAGCACTAGAAAGAAACACAAATGGATTCTATTACTATGTTTCAGAAGGAAGGAAAGGAAACTACAGTTAAGCTTTCAAGATTACATTATTTATTGCTATTAAAAACCTATAAAGTTGAGACCCAGCATGTTTGTAGAGAATATTTCTTGACCTGTTGACTTGACAATCAGCCTTTGAAGGACGGATATTCTATCTGTGAAATTAATAAATGATAAATGACAATGTAAAACAAACAAACAAATGACAACCTGCAAGAATTGTTCAACATTATTGTCAAATCCCACATTTTTTATCCCTCTTAAACTAAAATCTAAGAACTAGGTTTGTGGTTGTTAGTAGCGAAGTTGTGTCCAACCCATCGTGACCCCATGGGCAACATTCCTCCAGGCCTTCCTGTCCTCTACTATCCTTAGGAGTCCATTTAAGCTCATGCCAACTGCTTCAGTGACTCTTTTGCCCTCAATCTTTCCCAGCATGAGGCTCTTCTCCAGGGAGTCCTTCCTTCTCATTTGGTGGCCAAAGTACTTGAGTTTCATCTTCAGGATCTGGCCTTCTAAAGAGCAGTCAGGATTGATCGCCTCTAGGACTGACCGGTTTGATAACCTTGCAGTCCAAGGGACTCACAGAAGTCTTCTCCAGCATCATAGTTCAAAGGCCTCAATTCTTTGGCGATAAACTTTTCTTATGGTCCAATCTTCACAGCCATACATTGCAATTAGGAAAACCATAGCCTTGACTATACATACATTTGTTGACAGGGTGATGTCTCTGCTTCTTAGTATGCTATCTAGATTTTCCATAGCTTTCCACCCCAGGAGTAAGCGTCTAGGTTGTGTGAATGCATAACCTAAGAACTAGGTTATGCATTGTCAATTCTTCAAAGATCTCCCTGTCAAAGAAAGTATCATTTAATTAACTTTGACTTTATTGCTCTAATTTCAGAATAATTCAGAAATATATTCCTGGGAGGAGCCTACTGGTGGAAGCAGCAAAAAATCAGCTGCCTCCGAATTCCTGGCTACGTACCTGTTTAGAGGATCTTCCATCTGACGTCTTATCAGGTTTTCTTATCCTTCAGGCAAGAAGGAAAGAAGAAACTGTTTTGCTGGCAAATGCTCTTCGATTTTTGCAGCTTTTGTGCTTGCAAGGAAAGGGGGGCTAGCCCAAGGCAGAACGGCTGTCCGTGCTGGGAACTTCAAACTGCCTTGTGCAGGACAAAGTAGGTCTCTCCCACTCTGCTCTAAGTTTTGTTTGATTTAATCTTATCACGAGCTGAATCCGTTTACTGCGAGGACAATAATTGCTTATCAACATTTTAGCTTCTTCTCTTTTTCTCCTCCGAAAAATTATTTACTCAGAGGCTTTTAAAATGGCGCCGAGCAGGCTGGTTTCTCCGGTAATAACGAACACTTTTTGCTAATGCTCACAAGACTTCAAAAGAATTCAAAACAAAAGAGATAGCTTATCACATGTTTTGGTTTCACAATAGAAGAATTTTACTCCTTCATTAACTTTGTTTATTTGGAAGTTAAATGGTGATGAATCTGCTGAATGGTCTTGTTACAATGTTTACTCACTGAAAGTTTTGCCAAGCCTTAAACTTCAAAATAAAAGCCTCCTTTTTTAAAGCTGCTTATTTAGGCAATAGAGTTTTATTAACTGCAGGCAGATAAATTTTGAAATGGCCTCAAAACCAAATATTAACTTGAAGTCGTCACCCTCTACTTCCAGGGGCACATCCTCAGTGCCTGGCACAAAGCTGCAGCCTCCGCTTCCTACGCCCCCTGCTGGGGATGTGTTAACGAAAGAATTTTTTCTGAGTAATCTAAGCGAGGCTCTTAATGCACAGACAATTAAAATGGAAGATAAATTTAGAGATAATAGAGAGGAGAGAAAAGAGGAAATAAAAGAAATGAAAGAAGAAATTAAAAATGAAATTAAAAGTGAAATAAAAGGACTTAAACAGGAGTTGTATGAGAAATTTGAGGCTAAGGTTGATAAAATTAGAGACGACATGCTGAGTCTTGTAACTGTATTAACAGAACATATTTCTGGAGTGGAAGATACTTTAGAGGTTCTTAATGATGCCAATGCTAACTTGACATTGAAAACAGAGGTGGTGGAACAAAAAGTGGAAAATGCTGAAAAAGAAATTATTATGATACAGTACCGACAAATGGAGTTCGCATTAAGAGTAAGGGGGCTGCGTGAGGAGAAACAGGAGAACCTGAAACAGATCCTATCGGAAGCTTTTGACCGCCTGATGGGAAGACCAGGGACCAATCAAGGCTGGCAAATTGACAAAGCTTACCGCGTCAACTCCTGGCTGGCAAAGCAGAAGCAGCTTCCTCGAGACATTGTTATATATTTTACTACAAGAGAGTTTAGAAATATGGTACTGCAAGCATCTTATAACACTAAGCTTCAAATTGGCGGTCAAGACCTGGTTGTTTTGAAAGAGATACCACCTCCAATGTTAAGAGCCAGGAGAGACTACGCTTTTTTGGTCGAAGAACTCAGAAATCGTCAGATACAGTATAGATGGGATGCACCATTTGGCATCATATTTACATTTGATAAGCAAAGGTACCGCCTCAACTCTGTATGGAAAGCCCGAGATTTTTATTATAATATATTGAAGGCCGGACACCCTGCACCATCTGGACCCAGAGAAAGACCACAAGAAAGACAGGATAGACAGCAAACTACACAACCATCAGACAAGATGGAGCATCTTTCTTCTCTAGAAGTGCAAGGTGCTATGGAACCAAGACCTAGCCGCATGACTACTAGACGTATGGAGAAACAAGCTAAAAAGCAACAGCATCAACAATCATCGGCCATCGATCAAGGATCTACAACAACAAATCTGGAAGCAATGGGAGGAGCTAGACCTAAGGTTAAACAGGCCGTGCAGGAAGCTCTAAAAATGCTTCAACCAACCAAAAATGACAACTAAGATTTTAACATGGAATGTCAATGGACTGAACTCTCCACAGAAGAGGAAGAAAATATTTCATTATCTCAAACAGTTTAAGAACGATGTAATTTGTTTGCAAGAAACTCATATCAAGTCAACTGATCAAAAATATTTGATCAACTCAAAACTTGGTCAACATTTTGCAGCTTCTGCTATGGAAAAGAAGAATGGTATAGTTGTATACTTAAGAAAAGATATGAAAGCTGAATTAATAGAAGCAGATCCCTTCGGAAGATATATCGCTTTAGACTTAATCTTAGAAGGGAAAAAGACATTACTTTTGGGAATTTATGCTCCCAATCAACAGCAAGATAGATTCTATAGAAATCTTCATGCTAAATTAGTACAGTGGGACTATAGTTCCTGTATACTATTGGGTGACTGGAATGGAGTGATAGACACTAAGAGAGATAAGAAGATTTCCCGCCTAAATACCAAGATGCGAGCAAAGTTACCCAAATCTTTCTTTGACATTATGGATGATTTTGAATTGAGAGATGTTTGGCGAGAAAGAAATGCAGAGGAATACGACTTCACTTTCTTCTCGGACAGGCATCAATCCCTTTCAAGGATTGATTTTATCCTAACCACTAACGATTTGCTTTCTAGGGTCAAGAAAACAAAGATTGCAGTTAGGGTCCTTTCTGACCATAATCCAGTTTGGATGGAGTTGGGAAGGGTAGTGCAGGCAAGAAGGTCTTGGAGATTGAATGAAAACTTATTTAGATATGAAAAGTATATTAATGATTGTAAAAAATTATTATCTGAATATTTTGTTTTGAATATGAATAAGGGTACATCTATGGAATTTGTATGGGACGCAAGCAAAGCGTATATGAGAGGAGTTTTGATGAATATAAATAAAACACATAGAAATAAGCAAGGGTTAAAACGAACAGAACTGGAAGAGGAAATTAAGAGAAAAGAGCTGGAGTTAACAATGAACCCAGACGATACAAAGGTTAAGGAAGCTATTAACATATTAAAATCTCAATTTGACATGTTGATCTCTGACCAGGTGGCTACTAATCTATTATATGCAAAACACAATACTTTTTGTAATGCAAACAAACCTGGCAGATGGTTAGCTTATCAGATTAGGAAAAAAAGGAAAACTCGAAATATATCTAAACTGTTTTACAGAGGGAAGGAGGTGTTTCAACAGGAAGAGATTCAAAAGGCTTTCTGGGAATTTTTTACAGAACTGTATAAAGGGGATAAAATTAATGGTTTAGACATAGACAAATATTTAGACAAAGAGAAAATACCTTCAGTTAGAGAAGAACACAGGCAAAAATTGAATCAACCAATAACCTCGGGAGAAATCCTGCAGGTAATTAAGCAATTAAAGTTAGGGAAAGCACCAGGTACAGATGGCTTGACAGCGGTTTACTATAAAAACTTACAGTTAGAAATGGTAGAACCTCTTAGAGAATTATTTAATATGATTCAAACGGAAGGTAAAGTCCCTCCATCTTGGAAGACAGCGTTTATATCTTTGATACCCAAAGAAGAACAAGATACTACTCAACCCAAAAATTATAGACCTATTTCATTACTGAATGTAGATTATAAAATTTTTACTAAAATATTAGCAAATAGATTAATGTTGGTCATTCAACAATTGATACACACGGACCAAACAGGTTTTATACAAGGGAGACAGATGAAAAGTAATGTTAGATTAATTATTAATGCATTAGAATATTTGGGAAAGAACAACCAGATCCCTGCTGCGTTTATATTTTTGGATGCTGAGAAGGCCTTTGATCGAGTTAACTGGCAATTTCTGTTGAAGATACTGCAAAAAATGCAGATAGGAGATAATTTTCTACAGTCAATTAAAGCAATATATCAACAGCAAACAGCACAAATTATAGTCAATGGAAGTCTAACAGACTCTTTTCAAATTGGAAAAGGTACAAGACAGGGCTGTCCTTTGTCCCCATTATTGTTTATTATAACTTTGGAAGTATTGCTGAATAAAATACGGGGCTTGGATGGTTTAAAAGGGATCAAGATTAGGCAGCAAGAATATAGAGTCCGCGCTTTTGCGGATGATTTGGTCATAATATTGGAACAACCGCAGGAATCTAGTATGGTTTTAATGAATATGATTAATCAATATGGTCAAGTGTCGGGCTTTAAAATAAACTTAGGAAAAACCAAAATATTAGCTATAAATATGAATATTAAACAAAAGGAAGAATTAGGAGTGATGCTAGGATGTGAGGTAGTTAAAAAAGTTAAATATCTTGGAGTTAACATTTTAACTTCAAATGGGAAATTATATAAGCATAATTATGAACCACTTTGGCATAGCATACAGACAGAGATGAAAAAATGGGAGAAATTGCACTTATCTTTGCTGGGTAGGATAGCGGCAGTGAAAATGAACATTTTACCAAAATTTTTATTTCTCTTCCAAATGCTACCTATACTTAAAAAAGATGCGAATCTTTTAGAATGGCAGAAGGGTATCAACAAATTTGTGTGGGCAGGAAAGAAGCCGAGGGTAAAGATGAAAATAATGCAAGATGTACGTGAGAGAGGAGGATTGAAACTACCTAATTTAAAAATATATTATGATGCAGTGGTATTATCTGTAATTAGTGACTGGATTCACTTAACCAATGATAGAATATTGAACATTGAGGGACACGATCTGGTATTTGGTTGGCATGCTTACCTGTTATTCAACAAAAAATTGGATAAGAACTTTAAAAGTCATATTTTAAGAAATGCTTTATTGCGGGTCTGGAAGAAATATCAATATAAATTAAATGACAAGATACCCATGTGGGCAATTCCTAGACACGCAATTGAAAATATGAATACAGCACAAAAACAGGACAGAATTACCTACAGACAGCTTCTTACCTCGGAAAGGGGGGTATTACAATTAAAATCTTTAGAGGTATTAAAAGAGGAGAAGGTAGTTCAAACATGGTTCCAGTATGGGCAATTACAGGCTAGGTGGAACATAGATCAAAAAATTGGTTTTATTCAAGTTGAGGATAATTTGTTTAAACAAATAAGAGATCAAAGCTTAATGCATATAAAGAGGATATATAATGTATTGATACAGATGGATTCGGAAACAGAATTAGTTAAAGATTGTATGATAAAATGGGCTCAAAATATTGAGGAACCAATAATGTTGGATACATGGGAAAGAATCTGGGTAAGAAATGTGAAATTTACACAAGCTCAAAATCTGAGAGAAAATTTTTACAAGATGTTCTATAGATGGCATTTAGATCCTAAAAAGTTGGCTTCTATGTATCCGAATGTACAGCCTAAATGTTGGAGATGTGGTTCTCTCGATGCTACATATTATCATATATGGTGGACCTGCCAAAAGGTTAAAGCATTTTGGATAAAAATATGGTGGGTCATGCAAAATGTTTTTAAAAGAAGGATAAAGTTTAGTCCTCAGTTATTTTTACTAGGTATATGTATTGACTTTACAGTGGTAGAGACCAATTTGATTCTGCACCTGATAACTGCAGCAAGACTGTTGGTGGCGCAATATTGGAAGAAGGAAGACTTGCCTACAATTCAAGAATGGACATTGAAAGTAACAAACTTAGCTGAAATGGCTAAAATATCGGCATATCTCAAAGATCATTCAAATGAGAGATATAAACGAGACTGGAAAAAATGGATTGACTATATACAAAATAAATACGGGACTAAGAAATTCCAGTTAGCCTATGCTTAAGATCAGAAATGATTTAAATTGTTTAAAGTTAGTTCAGTAAGAAGAAGCTAAGGTCAATCTAGAATGTCATTAATTTCTTTATTTCTTTTTTCTCAATAGATTTTAGACTGTGTTAGTTAAAATTCTATACCGTGTACGGGTTCTGGGAAGTCAGGGGGGGGGGAAGGAGGAGGGGGGGTGGGGGGGTGGAGGGAGGGAGGGGTACACACACAAAAAAAAAATTGTACTTCAATGTTTTAATGATTGACAAATGATGACATATTTGTGTTTTTTTTTAAAAGAAAAATAAAAAAAGTTCTGTTGAAAAAAAAAAGAAATATTTATTGAGGTCACATAGCTTGCCTTTCCATATTTGATGGACCTATGCAATTGGTTTCCAGAGCAATCTGGAATCTCTTTTTCCTCCTCTAACAGTCTCTGTTTCGACATCAAGCTATCATTGTGGCTAAGGTGGCAAGAATTAGATCATCAATCAATGGGCTAATTAGTCAGCCAGAAATCTTTTCGGATTTAGGTCTGCGCACAGGGTCTGACTAATGACTTTAAGATTCAATTGGAGAGGGATGAAGTGCTCCATGAAAGGAACAAGAAGGGATTTAGGCTTTGAACCAACTTCTGATGAACACAACCATTTCTAATTGACAGTGGGATTCTTTCTTTTGTCTGAGTTGCCCGTAATGCTAGCGGTTCATGAGATGAATGTATAAGCATGCACATGGCAACCTCTGGACAAGGGGCTCATAAGAGCATAACAAAGACTCTGTTTCCATTTTTGACAGGCGTCATTGGTTTGTTAATGCAGACAGGGAGAAGAGCAGAAAGTATGAGTGGTGGAGGCAGTGCACATTTTCTTAATGCCTTGATGAGAGTGGAACAAAAAGCAAAATAATAGAATAACAAAGTTATTAGAGATTTTTTGATCCAACCCCATGCTCAAACAGAAGACCTTATATCCATTCCAGACAAATGGCTATCCAATTTCTTCTGAAAAATCTCCAGTGATGGAGTAACCACAATTTCTGGAAAAAAGTCAGTCTACTGGCTAATTGTTCTCATTGACTGGAAATTCTCTCCTTGGATCTCTCTTTGTTAAGCTTAACCTTTATTTCTTGTCCTGCCCTCAGGTGCTTTGGAGAATGTTGACTCCCCCTCTTCTCTGTGACTGCCCCCAAATATTGGAAAACTGCTGTCATCACACTAGACCAGGGGTGGTTGCTGCTGGCATTATTGCTGGTTCGGTGTGCTCCGTGCATGTGTACATTTGCAAATAAAAAGGTCTGTGCATGCACAGAACCTAAAAACAAGATGGCACCACCATAGGAGAACTAGTTTGGGGGCATGGCAGGCCTGGGTCGCTGCCAGTTCCAGTGACCCAGGCCACCAAGTTACTACCTATTCAGCCGAACCAGTCCAAACCGGTAAGAACCCACCTCTAGATTAGACATACCAGTTTCTACACTTGGCACCAGCTGATTTTCTTTGTGGTGGTTAGGTTCCTGCCTAACTTTCTTAAGGATTATCTTTTAAATCTGGCAGGGCGAGGGGGGGAGTTTTGCAATGAGTACACTGCAAAACCAAATGTTGGTCTGTTCTGGCAGGTGATTGTGGATTAAGAGGAGGAATCTCATGAGGTTTTCCATGGAGAAATCAATTGCCAGATCAGCCATACCAGGGGTCGGCAACCTTAAACACTCAAAGAGCCACAAAGGTCCTAACCGGAAGCCCTCAGTTCAATTCTGGAGCCATACGGATGTCCGGTTCCCCACCATAGAGTATCCTCCTAGTGTGGCATCCTTTTTTCTCTACCTGTCCTAGCTGAAAGCCCTATCGATTGTGGAGCCAACTGGTGACAGGGAGCCTCAGCAGAAGGATGAAAAAGCCACATGCGGCTCCAGAGCCACTCCTGGTCGACCCCTGAGCCATACCAACCATACAAGTCATGTTGTGAACAGGCCGGTTCCCCCTCCCCTCTTGGAAACTTTTTTTGACAGAGCCTCCCAGAGGTTTTCAGCATTTCAAAAGTAACCCCCAGTTCAGAAAAGTTTCTTCACCCCACAAGAAAAGGCTGTGCCATCTACCTTTTCAACGTGCACTTAAGTGTCAAGCAACGCAGCGGATTCAGTTCAAAAATCTTTTTAAGTGCTCCAATTTGGTCCTACGTGAAATCAGAAAAGGAATCGAAGGACGTCTGGCCAGAAGAAATCTTTTGATGTGTAAATTACACCGCCTTGGATAATGGTCCTTCTTCCAGACATGATGGTATCGGTCTGAATGAAAATGACCACTGTAATGTCTCTGCTCATTTAAATCCCCTTCCTTCTCATTCAGAGGGATTGTGCGTTTTCTCTTGCCCGGGCAGTGAGAATTTTTCAAACCAAGCCACTTCTGGCTAAAAATAAAAGCCCCCACCCCACCCCTGTAGCAAAGATAACACTGCATTGTGTCTGCTTGAGGTCAAATCGCCTTGTCACCCCTTCCATCCATGTAACAAGCAGGCCAAGCAAAGTCTCTCTTATCTTGAATCTGAGCATTTATGTCTACTTCCCCTCAGCTCTGGGGAGCCTTTAGAGAGTGCATTAAAAGGAAGGAAAATGACTTACATTTGGATGTGTGAGCTATTAGCTAAAGCTACCGCACAGATGCCTTTAAATGCAGTGATGTCTTTTCAAATAATGACCATCTTCCACCATTTTTGTTATCTTGGCATCAGCTGGAATGGGTTTAATTAAGCAAAGTTCCTGGAAATTAGTAAGATAATAATAATCAGGGGTTTCCCCCCTCCTCTACTTCTGGCCTGGAAACTTGAAGGAAAAAGATTTATGAAGCATCATGATGTAGATTTAAGCAACCATGCCCGTTAAATTGATCAATGGCTTAATGATATTACTTTCTTTGTTTATTTTCTCTTGTATTTATCTTCTGCACTTGACTTTCTTGGTAACCACCTAGAGTTTAAAAAAAAGTGAAGGTTACAGTGGTGAAATCTAAAAAAAAAAATTGCCACCAGTTCTGTAGGCGTGGCTTGGTGGTGGGGGGTCATGTGACTGTGTGGGCGTGGCCAACTTTTTTTCACCTTTAAAAGCATTTTTTTCCTGCCGGTTCAGGCAAATAGGCAGGAAAAAATGCTTTAAAAGTGAAAAAAAAGAGCTTCCAACAATTGCAGAGATTAGCTGTGAGCTGCACAATCGTCAGAAGCTTCCCCCCCTCTTTTTAAAACATTTTTTCCTGTCTATTCGCCCAAACCAGCAGGAAAAAAAATGCTTTAAAAAGCAGAAAAAAAGCTTCTGATGATCGCATGGCTCACAGCTGAGCTGTGCAATCCTTGAAAGCTTTTCTTTTTTTTTAACTACCGATTTGCAACAGCAATTGTCCCTATAGGTTCGGCTGAACTGGGCCAAACTGGGAGGATTTTGCCCCTGGTAGGTTACGTAGGAACTTAGCACCCACCCTTCTCCTAGGAAAATGATATCTTTTAGGAAATATTAAAAGGGCAGAATATTTCCCCTAAAAGGGAAGCAGAAACTCACCCCCACTCCACCTTTGTCAGTGGGCCATTAAGGCCTGAGCCAGTCTTTTCTACATAACAAAGATTTAAATTTTAATTTACAAATTACATTTGTGCAATTATAATTGTTCTGCACATGTGCAGAACCAAAAATCAAGATGTGGCCCCGTAGGAGAAGCATTTCAGGGGCTTGGCAGGCCTGGGTGACTGCTGGTTCCAGCGACCCAGGCTACCAAATCACTACCAGTTCAGCTGAACCAGTCCAAACCAGTAGGAACCCATCTCTGGACCATAAAATGAAACAAGAGTTGTCTCTTGGAGAAAGAGGCAGTGAAACAGCTGCATAATTTTAGATAAGACATCATTCTTTCCATTACCAGCATCAGTCCTCCTTTGATGACGATTGGTGTGGGCATTCAGTTCAAAATGTGTAAAGCAGAGCTTCTGCATTATGAGGGGTTTTACTTATGATGGGGAGTGGGAGAGGAGCCTGGATGTCTATTTCAAAGTTCTCCTTTTCCAACATTCATGAACATTAGAATTCATCAGGTATCTGGTAGCACCTTTTCCAATTAGTCATTGTATTACAGGCATAGGCTTTGATCAAATGTGTAATTCACAAAAGGCGCTACCAGACTTTCTGTGTTTTCTTTTTTTCTTTTTTTCTTTTTGGGCTAATAGACTAACACATCTCTCTTCCTATAATATGATGAATTGAAAGTAGACTGTTATTTCTTTGCTGGGATATATTCCATCACAGAGGGTCTTTGCACTTTCACAAGCTTTTATCCCTTGAAAAAGTGTCTTCTTCTAGTGCCTGTATCTTTAATTCAGCCCTGAAAATTCCCTTTCTATTTCTGGCTATCCCGCCAGGCCTGGGGGTAAAGACTATAGTTTGCCCCCGCCCGAATGTTGAATGAATGTTGTTTGATCTTAACTATATATTGTATTTTTATGTTATTGTACGTCTTCCCCTCCCATAAGTTGTTAGCCGCCCTGAGTCCCCTCAGGGAAAAGGGCGGCCTATAAATAAACGCAACTACAACTACTACTACTACTTTTGATGCTAATTTGAAATTGACTCTTAGAGGCAGCAGAAGGAGCTAATTGTTGGCAACTTTTTCTGTGAACCACCTTTCCATCATTTGCCACCTTGTTTGTTTGTTTCTTTGTTTGATTATATCCCACAATTATTATTTTTACAAATAACTCAAGGTGGTGAATATAGCATTCATACCTCCCTCCTCCTATCTTCCCCAGAACAATCCTGTGAGGTGGATTAGGTTGAGAAGGAGTGACGGGCCCAAAATTTTCCTGAAAGCTGGCTTTCACAGCTAAGGTAGGGCTTGAACTCACAGTTTCTTGCTTTCTAGCCTGATGCCTTTTATTTGACCTGGTAACCCACATCCCACCCAGGAGATGCTTTCCTTCCCTACAAACTTGAAATTTGGCAGGTAGGTTCCTCTTGGCTTCTAGCTGCTGGCTAAGAAATGATTTTTTGAAATGATCATCAGATCATTAGTAATTCTTATACAGTAATTAACAAGCTCTGATGCTAAGGAGTTCTACTCCCCCTCCCCACCTGAAAAGAACTCTGTTTCAACTGCCAGTTCCCTCACATTCCGTTACTTCAGTTCAAACAGCAGACATTCCACTCCTTCACTCAGGAGCAGTCTGTGGCTCCTTACAGTACTAAACGTCGGTACTTCACCAAAATGTCTACACCTTCCACCTATGGCACTGCTTCCAGACTCAAGGCAGTAGGAGTGATATTCCTCTATGTGTTTCAATCACTGAAAAACACTGATCCAATGGATTGAACTGGAGTGAACTGGATTTCTCCTGCACTGCCCGATCACATAGTTTTGTCACAAAGCACAGGTATCCAGCTAGTGTTCAATAAATAACAATAGAGAGACTGATGTTGCATACATGACTTGCAACCTTACCAGTTTTCAAGGGTAAGAACCCTTGGAAATTTCATATTATTTTGCACTCTGTAGGTTTCAAAGCAACTTCTCCAATTCCCAACCCTTACAGTATGCTGTTAGCATTCCAACTTCAGTATCTTCAGTAAATTCAGTACCTTCACAAGTCATTAGTCTCCAGACCATAACTCGAGACCACTGCCTAAGCCAGAGGTTGAAAACGATGGAGTGGAGGCTCTTTATGGCATCCTTTTTGATGTTCTTAGGTCTCCAGAATATAAGAGGTGGCCAATGTTGGGTCCTTTAATGCACTTGGGGAATTTGTGGGCTCAAAGTGGCATATAGTACCTTAAGACTTACAAATGCTCAAGGCATTTTTGCCGTTTCTTTAAAATTGTGTGTGCAGTGTGCAGCAGCTCCAAATATGCGCTAGGCTGCATAAACAGAAGGATAGAATCAAAACCGTGTTAAGTATTAATACCACTTTATAATGCCTTTGTAAGGCCACACTTCGAATACTGTTTTGGTCACCACGATATAAAAAAGATGTTGAGACTCTGGAAAGAATTCAGAGAAGAGCAACAAAGATAATCAAGGGACTGGAGGATAAAACATATGAAGAACGGTTGCACGAACTGGGTTTGTCTAGTTTGATGAAAAGAAGGACTGGAGGAGACATGATAGTAGTGTTCCAATATCTCAGGGGTTGCCACAGAGAAGAGAGAGTCAAACTATTCTCCAAAGCACCCGAGAGCAGAACAAGAAGCAATGGATGGAAACTAATCAAGGAGAGAAGCAACTTAGAACTAAGGAGAAATTTCCTGACAGTGAGACAATGAATCAGTGGAACAACTTACCTCCAGAAGTTGTGAATGCTCCAACATTGGAAGTTTTTAAGGGGATGTTGGGTAACCATTTGTCTGAAGTGGTATAGGGTTTCCTTCCTGAGCAGGGGGTTAGACTAGAAGACTTCCAAGATCCCTTCCAACCCTGTTATTCTATTCTATTCTAACTTCTCAAACCCACCTCCACTAACAGATCTTGGACTACAGCTGTCAATACGTTTGATGCTGAAAACAGTTGTGAGTCCCTACAAAGCCACCCTGAAGGAATTGTGGAAAATGTAAATGGTAGATAGAAGGAGTTCACTGGACTGAGATTTCTGCTCTCCTGTGTGTAATCAAGAAGCCCCCAGACAAGCATCTGAACAAATGCATGACATACATTTTTCTTGGTTTCTTTTTTCTATGGAGAACAATGTCTATTTGGAGAGCTTTGATCTTTGTACCTTTGCATATCTGGGTGGGTTAAACATTCATTTTCATGCAATCATGAAGTTTATACATCCATTCTGTACACCCACCCAGACTCTCTTTTGAAACATTTGTTCTGCCCTCCCTGAGATCATCTTCGAAATAAAAGTTATGGCTAAAACCAAAGCTGCCTTTTCTCATTTCCTGGGAATGCCACGGTTTTGCCTCTTTGCTTTCAGGAACTTTGGCAGCAGTATAAAAACCAGCCTGTGCTAATCCATATAAATTCTGTTAATCATAGATATAATCTTTTAAGCGTGCTCTAATTAAATTACATGCCAGTCAATTCCAACTACATTAACTTAGCATCTGAGTTGAAATTTCATTGAAATAGTTGTGAGGGAGGGAAGGGAAAGGAAAGGAAAAGAAAAGAAAAGAAAGAAGAAAGGGAAAGAAAGAAAAGAAAAAGAGAGGAGAGGGAAGAGAAGGGAAGGGATGGGAAAGAAAGGGAAAGGAAGGGAAGGAAATTGAAGGGAAAGAAAGGAAAGGGAAGGGAAGGGAAGGGAAGGGAAGGAAAGAAAAAGAGAGGAGAGGGAAGAGAAGGGAAAGGAAGGGAAGGGAAGGGAAAGGAAGGGAATTGAAGGAAAGGGAAGGGAAGGAAAGGGAAGAAAGGGAAGGTAAGGGAAAGGAAGGTAAGGGAAAGGAAGGTAAGGGAAAAGATTCATGAAAAGAATATTGGGGGCCAAGGGGAATCAGACAAATTAATAGAACATGCAACATCTCAGTTCAAGCCAAGTCATTTCCTTGTGTTGTGATATCACACAAATGCCCAGGGATGGAGCTTGTACCACAATGTTGCTTTTGTTATTCTGATGAAAGACCCTGTGGATGTCACTGGTCTCATCATTTTCTGTTTCACAACCACATTCATACATTCATTTCCATATAATAAGCCTTGCTGGAAGAATCGAACTATCTTGTGATGTAGTATAATGCTTTGCTTTGCACTCTCTGAGCCTGAGAAAATGATGGCATTCTTGCAATGGGCCAAACCACAAACTGCTCACCCTTTAGCCTAATCTAATCTAACCAACTATCAATACCTACTGTGAACCTTCCTGTGCTAAATTTAGAAGAGGGAAAAAAATTTTCCTTTGAAAGCAAATATCAAAAGGTAAAGGTTCCCCTCACACATATGTGGTAGTCGTTCCCGACTCTGGGGAGCAGTGCTCGTCTCCATTTCAAAGCCGAAGAGCCAGCGCTTTCTGAAGATGTCTCTGTGGTCATGTGGCCAGCATGACTAAACACCGAAGGCACATGGAACGCTTTTACCTTCCCACCAAAGGTGGTTCCTATTTTTCTACTTGCATTTTTACGTGCTTTCGAATGGCTAGGTTGGCAGAAGCTGGGACAAGTAATGGGAGCTCACTCCATTACGAGGTGCTAGGGTTTTGAACCACTGAAATGCCAATATTTCTGATCGACTTAGACACTGAGCCACCATGTCCCTGAAAGCAAATATTACAAATTTGTTAATAATTACTATTAAACTTCAATTGCTTTCAGAGCCTTCACTTCCATGTTATAGTGATGGATGATCAAATTATACTCTGAAGAAAACTTTCCTACCTCACCCCTTCTCACAAGCAGGCCAAGTCAGATATATCAAGGTTATCTTCCACCGGTTACTTTTATACTGATCAATGGATGTTAGGACAGAAACATATGTTCCTCTGTCCTATTCTGTCCAAGGACTTGGCTGGAGAAGTGTCACCCAACTCAACATCTGCTCACAGTACGTTGTGGCCCATGGGACAAATGTGGACCACCAGTTTGTATTTTGCAGCTAGTCAAAGCAGTTTGAATTTCTCCCCTGTGGTAGCTTCATTTAAAAGGTCATTAAAATGGATGTCTTAAGATTTTGCGGTCTACAAAACATTCATTTCATCCTAATTAAAAATATCCAATGCCTCCAAATGACTGAAAATTTCACTCTTACCCATTCTGATGACAATGGTATGTTCCCAGAAGCCTTTGAAAGCCAAGAAAGGAGGAGAGAGAGTGCAAGAGAAGAATATAAAGATAAATTTCCAGGTTTGGGTCATCTTGTGATTGCCTCTTATTAAAGCAGAAGAGCAAAAAGTAGAATTTGCAAATATAGATGTACAGCCTCCACTAGAAACCAGCAAGATAGTATGATTTCTTTTTTTTAGCCATTAGCTTGGAACCTTGAAACACCTTAATAAAAGAATATATTGTTTCATCAAACTGTAATTTTCAATTATTGCTTTTTAATTCACTAGAAATAATTCCCCCTTTGCTATTCCTTTTTTGTTTCTTTTGCAGAGTTCATCTTTCTGATGGGAGAGAGGAAGGGAGAAGAGAAATAGAAAGGATTGGGGGAAAGAAAGTGACAGGAGGGAGGAAGAAAAGTGGCTGAGTGAGTGGAGGAAGGAATAGTGGAAGAAGTAAGGAAGGAGAGGGAGGGAGGGAGAGGGAAAGAAAAGGAGAGAGAACAAGAGGGAAAGGGAAGGAAAGGAAAGGAAGGAGGGAGAGAGAGGAAGGGAGGGAGAGAAGGGAGGAAAAATATCTTTGCAAGACTTTTTCTTGATTCACAACAATTTGGAAAACCAACCAGAAAACTGATTGTAAAACAGGTGATAATTTGTTTTACTATCAACAGTAAATTGTATAACAATTTACAGTATAACAATACACATGCCTTTTTAAATTAATTTTATTGAAGAATTTTATGCAATATTATAAGTCAGTGATGGCGAACCTTTTCAGTACCGAGTGCCGAAAAGGGCGTCCATGCATGCACACTCATCGGGGCCACAACCCAGAAGAGGAGCTGCCCAGGGGGCATGAGCATGCCGGGAAAAGAACTTCCAGTTTCCGGCACGCCCATGCGCACCAGCCACCTGGTCTTCCAGTTTCTGGCACGAAAGTTCGTGCGACAAGCAACTGGCCAGTGCTTATGCGCATGCAGAAAATCAGAAGACCAAGTCTTCTAGTTTCCATCACGGCTGATCACCATGCATGCATGCACACCAGAAACCCAGAAGAGGAATGGACAATGCCATGTGTGCCAGGCAACATGCTCTGCATGCCACTTTGGGCATGCGTGCTATAGATTCATCATCATGTCTATAAGAGATGAAAAGAAAAAGAGAAAAAGAGACTAATGACTAGGAAAATGACTCCTGTTTCCTAAAAGTTCTATAATATGAATCAATTGCTGGTTCCTTTTTTGTGTGTTTTTTTAAAGCTCCCCCCCTCCACATATAATGGAAAAAACATGCTGCCCCCCCATTAAATTTTCAGCAGAACAGGGAAGATGAAATCCCATCCCTGATCCTGACATGCTCCGCCTGACTGCAAATAAAAGGCCTCTAAGTGCAAATAATAAGGGGAGCCAGACAGAAAAAATGCAGGATCTAAATTCCAAATGGCATAAAGTGAACATTCAAATCATTTTTCCTGCATACATTATGAAATGCTCACCAGCTACATTACGATTTGGATTTTCAGTTAGTGCTTTTGCTGCTTCTAGAGTGTGGTGTGTATTTGAAAATAGTAATTTTAAAAAAATCTTAATCTCTTAGCAAAACTCAAGTTATCTTTAAATTCCATCTTTTTGGAATCTGGGTTTTGAAGGGGGGTGGGTTGTTTGTTTGTCAAGAAACATTTTGCTCTGGAGTTGGAGTTGTTTTAATTAAAGATAATAACCTTTTTCCTACTTGGAAACCACTCTTGGGTTTTGTGCTCAAAACTGAACAAAAATGAAACTTGGTTTTAGTTTTGATCATAGAAATGCCTTGAAATATTTAGAAATGTAAAGCAAAAAGATGAAGTTGTAATTTATTTTTTGTATTCTGCTGCACAAAGAAAGTTGGAAGTCACTATGTTTTTTTTTCCTTTCTTTCTCTCTGCACCTCTCTTCATAATTTGCAAAAGTCTAAAAGTCGGGTAGGAATAAAGGCATATGTTATATTGTTAATATTTCCAGGTTAAAGGAATGGCTTTAAAAAGCATGTAGCAATAGCAATAGCACTTAGACTTACTGTACTTTTTGGAGCATAAAACTCAAAAAAGAGGCTGAAAAACTGGGTGCACCTTATACACTGAATACAGCATTTTTTGCCTCCCGAAACCCCGCCCGCTTTGCAAAAATGGCCATGCAGAGCCTTTAGGAAGCTTTCAGGGTGCTTCTGGGGGCTGGGGTGGACCAAAATGAGCAAAAAAGGATTTTTTTGCTCATTTTGGCCTCCCAGCCCCCAGGAGCACTCTCCAAGGCTTCAAAAGGCTATGCATGCCCCTTTTTTGACAAAAAAATCGCCCATTTTCGCAAAAAATGGACCATTTTTGGCTCATTTTTGGGGGGAGCACCCTCCAGAACACTCTACAAGCCTTCTAAAGGCTATTCATTCCTTTTTTGGGGGGGAAACAAGCCCATTTTCATGAAAAACGGGCCCCTTTTGGGTGGTCTGCCGAGTGCAAAACCTTTTTTTATTTGCCTCTTCAAAACCTTTGTGCATCTTATACTCCGCTGCATCTTATATTCTGAAAAAAATGTTATATACCTCTTCACAGTGCTTTACAGCACTCTCTAAGCAGTTTACAGAATCAGAAGAAAAAGAAACAACAATTTGCAGACAAAAAAGCCAGAGGGATTAACAGAAGGATAGAATCAAGATCAACCACTAATACTACTCTGTAAAGCCTTAGTAAGATCACACCTAGTATACTGCATCCAATTTTGGTCACCACACTACAAAAAAGATGTTGAGATTTTAGAAAGAGTGCAGAGAAGAGCAACCAGGGTGATTAGGGGCTGGAAACTAAAACATATGTAGAATGATTACAAGAACTGGGCCTGGCTAGTCTAGTGAAGAGAAGGAGCAGAGAAAACATGAAAGCAGTGTTCCAATATTTGAGGGGTTATCACAGACAGGAGGGAGTTAAGCTATTTTCCAAGGCACCTGAAGGCCAGACAAGGAATAATGGATAGCAACTGACCAAGGAGAGATTCAACCTAGAAACAAGGAGACATTTCCAGACTGTGAGAACAATCAACCAATGGAACAGAAGTTACCTTCAGAGGTTGTGCGAGCTTCACTTGAGACTTTCAAGAAGAGACTGGACTATTTCTATTTCTATTCTATTTCTATTTATTAAATTTATAGGCTGCCCAATCCCGAAGGCCTCCGGGCAGCTTACAGAAATAAAATTTTAAGAAAAAGGTAAAAAGACAAACAGAAGAGAACAGATTAAAAGAAACACACCATACACCCAGTCTAAGTGGGGCTCGGTCAAGAGGTCAAGAGCCCCAGGCCTGCCGGAATAGCCAGGTTTTAATAGCTTTTCGGAAGGCCATGAGAGTGGGTAGGGTCAGGATCTCTGGGGGTAGTTCATTCCATAGGGCCAGAGCAGCAACAGAGAAGGCCCTCCTTAGAGGTGCCGCCAGCCGACATTGTCTAGCTGATGGCACCTGGAGAAGGCCCACCCTGTGCAATCTTATTGGTCTTAGGGAGGTGTGTGGTAGAAGACGGTCTCGTAGATATCCGGGTCCTGAGACATGTAGGGCTTTAAAGGTAATAACCAGCACCTGGAATTGTGCTCGGAGACCAATAGAAAGCCAGTGCAGCTTGCGGAGGATAGGTGTAGTGTGGGTGTACCTTGGTACACCCAGTATCGCTCACACGGCTGCATTTTGGACTAATTGTAGTCTCTGAACACTTTTCAGGGGTAGCCCCATGTAGAGCGCATTATAGTAATCCAGTCTTGAGGTGACAAGGGCGTGAGTGACTGTTTGCAGTGCCCCCCAGTCCAAATAGGGCCACAACTGGTGCACTAGGTGAACCTGGGCAAAGGCCCCCCTGCCCCCCCTGGTCACAGCCAACAGGTGATGGTCTAACATCAGCTGCGGATCCAGGAGGACCCCCAAGTTGCGGACCCTCTCTGAGGAGAGTAAATTTTCTCCTCCCAGACTTAGGGATGGACTAGTTGGGCTGTCCTTAGGGGGGAACATCCACAGCCACTCGGTCTTGTCAGGATTGAGTGCGAGTTTGTTCACTCCCATCCAGACCCTAACAGCTTCCAGACACTGGCACATCACTTCCACCGCTACGCTGAGTTGGCACGGGGTGGACAGATACAACTGAGTGTCGTCCGCGTACTGGTGGTATTTAATCCCGTGCCGGCGAATGATCTCACCCAGTGGCTTCATGTAGACATTAAATAGGAGGGGGGACAAGAGCTAACCCTGCGGCACCCCATAATTAAGGGGCCTAGGGGTCGACCTCTGCCCTCCAACCAACACCGACTGCGACCTGTCGGAGAGGTAAGAGGAGAACCACCGTAAAACGGTGTCTCCCACTCCCACCACCCCCAGCCGTCGCATCTCTTTTGGCACTTCATCTCCCGGAGTTCCTCGGTAAACCAAGGTGCCCTCCTGGATCCACTGCCACGGAGAGGCCGCAAAGGCGCAATCCGATCTAGCACCTCGGTCACCACTGTATTTCAGGTGGCGACCAAGGACTCTGTCGGATTGTGGCAAGAGTGTCAGGTATCTCCCCAAGCTCCTTCTGAAATCCCAACAGGTCCATCAGGTGCCTGGGGTGGAACCATTTAATCGGCTCCACTTTCCTGCAGTGGGGGAGTAGCTTCAGAAAATCAAGCCTCAACAGGAAGTGATCTGGCCATGACAAGGGTGAGATCTCTATTCCCCTTAGCTCAAGATCACATCTCCACTGCCCCGAGAGAAACACTAGGTCGAGCATGTGTCCTGCTCTATGAGTCAGACCCTAATTACCTGGGTCAAGTCCATGGTTGTCATGGAAGCCATGAGCTCCTGAGCCCCATCAGAGCATTCGCCTAGAGATGGCAGGTTGAAGTACCCCAGTACTATCAGTCTGGGGAACTCAACCGCCAACTCGGCTACTGACTCCAGGAGCGTAGGCAGGGCTGTTGTGATGCAGCTGGGAGGTAGGTATGTCAGAAGCAAGCCCACTTGAACCCCTAGGTCCAACTTCAAGAGAAGAGACTCACACCCCACAGTCTCCGAAGAAGGGATCCTGTGAGGAACTAATGATCCTCAGATAATAATTGCCACTCCCCCACCCCTTTTCTGGTGTCGTGGTTGGTGGAGCACTTCTGGGCACATTTCTGAGAGGGGGACTCCTCCCTCATGGCCCAGCCAGGTTTCAGTAATACATGCCAGGTCTGCTCCCTCGTCAAGTATTAAGTCCCGGACGAGGGGAGCTTTATGAATCACAGACCTGGCATTTAGCAGCAACAACCTGAGACCAGGGCCCTGGCTTCTCTTGCCACCAGGTTCTAGAGTTGAGCTTGCAGGGCCGGAACAAGGGATCGCTGTGACGTAGCAAGCCCTCCTTCCCCGGTAATGGCTAGCCCTGTAGCTCCCGTCATACCTGCCCCTCCCTATCATGACCGAAATGCTCCGGCCCGCCCCCATCCCCATAGACCCCCTCCTCTCTCCCATGGCTTTCGCTTTTCCGGGCAGGCCACACCTGCCATTCATTCTAGGATGAGAGGTAGGCCCGGGCTCCCATCCACTTCTGCTTATGCACTCAGTGGAGGAGGCACCAGGCTGCGCCCTCGGTCCTCTCATGTATGCACACAGCCACTCTCTCATACATATCCCACAATGGTCAATTTTAAAAATGTACAAAATACAATAGGACAATAGTATGAAATTAGTTAAAATTAAGTGGGTTCATTCGTTATCATTCACACCATATACACTCCATCCACAGAAAATTGTGCAAGTTTTAAAATTCTGCTCGAGCGGTTTCGTGCAGGTTCGGAGGCCGGAACTGAGGATGATGAAGGAGGGAGAGTTCCTCAATCCCTCTTCCCTCTTGTAAGTCCAGAAAGTGGAAGAGGGGCCTGAAGGCCCAGAGTCTAAAATAGCAGGAGTGATTGCAGGGGGGGGGGGAGTAGGCACCAGTTTGAAACAGGTGGTAAAGTCATGGCCTCGTCCCCACCGCTTCTCGTCGTTGACCCAAATGAGGCGCTGTTGAAGATGGTATCCCTGGGGGAGCAGTAGATGGCGCTGGCCGCACTGGCCATAGTAAGAAACAAGCAAAATGTCAGGCATGCAGCGGCAACAACCAAGCAAGGCTGCAGAAATGGTGGACTGCCATCAGAAATGGTGTAGGGTCTCCTATTTGAGCGGGAGTGTTGGACTAGATGACCTATAAGATCCCTCCCAACTCTGTTAATCTGTTAATCCAAGAAATATCTCCTACTCACCATAATTTCTGAGTTGCTGAGCTGCAACAGAAGTAGTGAAGTTGGGAGGGTCCCTTTTCTCAGCTTCTGATAACAGATGAAGACCTTTCCCGATCAACCCACCCTTTCAACTCTTCTGCTTTTCCCCCACCAGGAAAATTAGCACATGGTGTTTCCAAACAGCTGAGCAATTTGCCAAACAAATGACTCTCCTATTAGCTAATGAGCCGTGGGCTGACCTTCTACCGGCCTCTTCCTTAGGTAACATTTAGATCCTCATCTTTCTCTGTTTGCAATGTGTGTGTGTGTGTGTGTGTTTCATTCTATACAGCATTGATTAAAAGACATGAGCTGAAGCCCTCCACCCCTCATTTATGCCCTTCTTAATGAATTAAATGGATGCTCTGGATTTCCCCTTGCTATTTGAAGGAAACCAAAGGGAAAATTAAATGCAATCCTTGTTATCATCTCCAAAGACCACCCCCCCTCCTTTCCTCCTGATAGATATGCTGGTCTTAATCCCACTCACCCACCCCTTCCCTCACATTTTGCACCCCTCCCACACATTGTCACATGGAATTGAATCTGGCTACAGATGCAATTTTGCCTCGTTAATGATTATCAACCCCGATTGCAAAGAAAAAAAAAAGTGGGGGAAACGGGAAGGAAGCGCCAAGCATCTTAATTCTCAGAGCTCAGAAGACCTGGCCTTTTTTGGCTGACCAATCAAGGCTTATCAGGAAATCTCATATCAGCCACTTTGGGCAACTGGAGTATTGTAATGTTAGGTGGGAAAGACATTGGGAGCAGTAGTGGGATTCAAACTTTTTTACTATCAGTTCTGTGGGCCTGGCTTTGTGGGCATGGTGTAGCTTTGTGGGTGTGGCTTTGTGAGCATGGCATGGGAAAGATATTGCAAAATCCCCATTCTCTCCCTACTCCTGGGGGAAGGTTACTACAACATCCCCATTCCCTCCCTACTCTTGGGGAAAGGTTACTGCAACATCCCCATTCCCTCCCCACCTGACTAACCTGCTTTCCAGCTCTGTTCTCCTGTTCAGGGCAACAAAAAAAGATCAGCTGGGAGGCTGGGAGGCAGTGGGGGGTGGGGCCAGCCTGTTTGTCGATTCTCCAAACTACTCAAAATTTCCCCTACCGGTTCTCCAGAACCTGTCAGAACTGGCTCAATACCACCTCTGGTCGGGACGTGGGACAAAGAAATACTGCCTAGGTAATAGTAAGCTAAGAAAGACTTTAGAAAGAGTGCAGAGAAGCGCAACAAAGATCATTAGGGGCCTGGAGGCTAAAACATATGAAGAACGGTTGCAGGAACTGGGCATGATAGCGGTCTTCCAATATTTGAGGGGCTGTCATAGAGAGGAGGACGTCAAGCTATTTTCCAAAGCACCTGAAGGCCAGACAAGGAATGGATGGAAACTGATCAGGGAGAGATCAGGGAGAGATTCAACCTCAAAATAAGAAGGAACTTTCAACCAAGAGAACAATCAACCAATGGAACAGAAGTTGCCTCCAGAAGTTGTGGGTGCTCTATTCCTGAAAGCTTTCAAGAAGAGACTAGACACGCATTGGTCAGAAATGGTGCAGGGTTTCCTGCTTGAGCAGGGGGTTGGATTAGATGACCTACAAGGTCCCTTCCAACTCCATTATTCTAAATCCTAAAGAGACAGTGTAGCTTGCAGCTAAAGAGTGGGTGGCACAAAAGCCTCAGAAAGATTGCCACCTAAGATCTCTGGCTGTACAGGAGACAATAGGAGAATTGTACTTTCTGGCTTCCAAGATTTTATTAATGTAACTTTATAATAAATTAGAATGTAGCTCATTTGCTCTGTTTCCTGTCCTGGAAACCTGGTAAAGCAGGTGTAAAGCAGTGCTTTTCAAGCTTGACAACTTTAAGTTGTATGGACTTCAGTTCCCCAAAAGCCCCAGCCTGCAGGCCTCTATTCTGGGAGTTGAGCTTCCTACACCTTAAAGTTGCCAAGTCTAAAAACACTGGTATTGAGTAATGGTCCCTATTTGGAGATTTGAAAGCATATTATTATCTACACAACCATGAAATGACAGCCCGGAAGGGCAGTTAACCAAACTCAAAATGAAATAGACTGGCTCGAAAGAAAGTACTTATTTGCCAGAAGGGAAAATTAAAAAGATATTCTGGCTCTTTTTCTTACCTCCAAAATGGGTTGGTTTGTTTCCATCTACCATTTAAAAAAAAAAAAAAAAAACAAGAGCCTTACAATATAAGGGTAAAGGTAAAGGTTCCCCTTGTACATATGTGCTAGCCGTTCCCGGCTCTAGGGGGCGGTGCTCATCTCTGTTTCAAAGCCAAAGAACCAGCACTGTCCAAAGACATATCCGTGGTCCTGTGGCCGGCATGACTAAATGCCAAAGGTGCATGGAATGTTGTTACCTTCCCACCAAAGGTGGTTCCTACTTTTCTACTTGCATTTATACATGCTTTTGAAATGTTAGGTTGGCAAAAGCTGGGACACGTTAAGGGATTCATTTTGTTATGTGGCGCTAGGTATTCGAACAGCCAAACTGCCAACCTTTCTGATCAAAAAGCTCAGCGTCTTAGCCACTGAGCGTCCCTTACTTACAATATGCATGGACATAATAGGAGTCCTTCAGGAGTGGTATTAATAAGGTGACCAGACGTCCTGCTTTTGGCGGAACAGTCACGATTTTTCAAAATTTGTCCCGTGTCCCGCTGCGTGTTCAAAAAGTCCCGATTTAAAAAGGACGCTGTTAAAAAAAAATTTTTTTTAAATTCTCTGAAGTGTCATTCCCGATGTGGCCTTTAGAGGGCAATGGTTTCCCTCCCTCCACTCGGCTTGCTCACAGCCCTCCCTCCCCTCCTACTCTTCCAAACATTCGATTTCTTTCGATCTGGTTGCTTTTCTCCGGTCTCCTTTTGGTGCGGAGGGGGGGCGGGAGGGGAGGAGAAGATCTGTCATTTTCCTTCCTTTAAAAAAAAGGGGGGACCCAGGATTTATTGCAAATAAAGAAATCCACCCCAAATGGATTGGGAGGCGGGATGGGGGAGGGGAATGGGAATTAGAGGAAAGGGGAATTTTCCTCCTGTGCCTTGGATTTTATTTATTTATTTATTTATTTATTTATTTATTTATTTATTAAAAAGTTGCTTTTCTTGTATTTCCTTTGCTCGTTTGTTTGGTTGAGTGGGGGGATGAGTGGAGAAAAAAAATGAGAGAGATCTGGGAGCTTGAATCGGGGCGGCTGGAATTGGGGCGGCGGGATGAAGAGGGCAGTGTATAATTTGAAAGAGGCGGGGGGGATGGAGGAGATTTCCTTCTCTCCGCTGCTCTTCTCTCGTCTCCTTCTGTCGGATGGGGCTGGGAGTGGGTGGAGGGGGGCGTATGATCCCCTTTTATTTTTTTAATCTATCCCTTTCCTGCCTTGTGATCTCTCACTTAACAGCTGCAAATAAAAGACTCTACTAGCAATTACCTTTTTGTTGTTGGTGAAAATTGTATACACACACACACACACACACAAACACACACATTTTGACTGCTCCTTTTGTGCATCCAGTGTGAAGTGAGCAGGAATGAAGGCTGCACACACACACACACACACACACACACACACACACACACATTAATAACCCCCATTTTGCAACCCCAGACTCTTAAAAACTCATTCATCCCTCTTCATTCTTTACATTTCTCTACACATTTCTCTATTTATCGTATTAAGTCTATCTCTTTTTTAAAATTATTATTCTGCTGGTCTTCCTGGGCAGCCTTGATGCCCCCCTCCCCCCCAAAAAAGAGGCAAGTTAGAAATTTAAATTTTCATCCAGCAAAACTAAGGTGTGCTTTATCCAATTTTCTCCTCTCGAGCATCTGTGGGCAAGGGCAGTCTACCTGCATCAAGAGTCATGGAAAAGGAGCAAAAGAAAATGGACCCCCACACCCCTTCTACCTCATTTTATAAGAAAAAATGACCTAGTACCATAGAGCTCCAGGAAATACTTGGCTAGAGAGGTAGCAAGTGTTATTTCCTGGATTTTCCGGAGGGGAGGGGCATGGAGGTTGGAGGTCGGCTCGTGTGGAAAAAATGGTGGCAAAGTTTCTTTGAAAAATATTTCCCTGACTAATTTCACCATTTCAATTTGCTCAGTTCTTTGTATTAACATCTACATCATTCTGGGTTGACTTGGAGTGCAAGCCTGCTGGTAACTGAGCTGGGTTTTTTTCTTTTATTTTTTTAATGTATTTTAAAATAATATTTTATTTATTGTGCATAGGATTTTTTAAAATTCTGTGTGGATTCTTATTTTAAATTGTCTTAGACTATTTAAAAAAAGATTCTATCCAAAATAAATTGAAGTGAAACCATTTTTAAAAATTCTATGCACAATACTTTGAAATATATTGTGCATAGAAAGAATAGTTTGAAATGTTTTACTTCAATTTATTCTGTGTGGATTCTTTTTTTAAATTGTCTTAGGCTATTTTAAAAAAGATTCTATCCAAAATACAAAATACCAGCTGCAGTTATTCACTTAAGAACTGTGGCAAGAAAGGTGGTATAATGGGCTTAGTGACCAAAGTTACAATGGCATTGAAAAAAGTGACTGATGACCATTTTTCACACTTAGCGACCGTTTTCACACTTAGCGACCATTGCAGCATCCTCATGGTCACGCAATCAAAATTTTGATGTTTAGCAACAGATTTGTATTTATGATGGTTTCAGTGTCCTGGGGTCATATAATCACCTTTTGACAAAGTCAAATGGGGAAACCAGATTCACTTATGTTACTAACTTATCAGCTGCAGTTATTTACTTAAGAACTGTGGCAAGAAAGGTGGTATAATGGGCTTAGTGACCAAAGTTATAATGGCATTGAAAAAAGTGACTGATGACCATTTTTCACAGCAACCATTTTCACACTTAGCGACCGTTGCAGCATCCTTATGGTCACATGATCAAAATTTTGATGTTTGGCAACAGTTACAATTTATATTTGTAAATTGTAGTTATGTTGAAATAAAAAAAAATATTACAATACTATTTTTGCGTTATATGAAAAATTTTGTTGCTCCGTATAATTTTTTTTATCAAGTGCCCCCCCCCCCCCCCCAGTCAAAGGTGTCCCTCTTTACCAATCTGAAAATCTGGTCACCTTAGGTATTTAGCAGGTTCTGACCAGTTCTGGATAACCGGTAGCAGAAATTTTGAGTAGGTCGTAGAACCGGTAAAATACCATCTCTGACTGGTCCCACCCCCATCTATTCTCTGCCTCCTGAGTACCAGCTGACCAGGAGGAAATGGGGATTTTGCAGTAACCTTCCCCTGCCATGCCCACCAAGCAACACCCACCAAGCAATGCCACGCCCACCAAGCGTGGCACAGAACTGGTAGTAAAAAAATTTGAACCCCACCACTGGAGTCCTAGATTTTTTTTAAATGGCTGTATCCCAACCTTTTTATTAAAAAAAAGAGAAATACAACAAAAATTGTGATGGAGAACTCAAAAGGAAGAACAATTGGGGACTAGGAGAAGCTGCAATTGAAAACAAATGTCAAGGTTTTGGACATAGATCAGGATTCTTCCAGTCACTGAATGAACTAAGCCTGTCCTGGATCCCTGAAGTTTCCAAAGAAGAAGAGATGACAGGAGACCTCCAGCAATGTGGCTCAGGTGTGAGCTTTCTCTTCTCCTAGAAAGATTTCCTGTATAAGAACCCAGATGGGCTAAAGCTGAGGTTTGGGTACACAGGTGGTTTCTGAATACCTTTATTGCACATATGGGTACCTGCAAAAGCTGATTATTGCACATATGGGTACCTGCAAAAGCTGATTATGCAAAAGCTGATTATGATTACTTTATTTGACAAAAGAGGAAAAACATTGACTGCATAGTTGGAGTGCATGATCAGATTTAATTTTCATTCCAGTAAAACACAAATAAAATTAAATTTTGGATACTGCCCCATCCCACCTGCTGTTGAACTAGGGCCTCTCTCAGTGGTTGGATTCAAAGTTTTTTTTTACTACCGGTTCTGTGGACATGGCTTGGTGGGTGTGGCATGGCTTGGTAGGCATGGCAGGAGAAGGATACTGTAAAATCTTTATTCCCATCCCACTCCAGGGTGAGGTTACTACAAAATCCCCATTCCCTCCCGATCAGCTGGGACTCGGGAGGCAGAGAATAGATGGGGGCGGGGCCAGTCAGAGGTGGTATTTACCGGTTCTCCAAACTACTCAAAATTTCTGCTGCCGGTTCTCCAGAACTGGTAAGAACCTGCTGAATGCCACCTCTGGTACCCCTTCCTGCCTAGCATTCAAGGGCCCAATGCAGCCTTCATCCAGGAGGAAGTTTTGCATTTCACTACAGGAAGTGACAATGTCACACAACATGTTCTAAAGATTGGGTTGGATTTACATTCCTCAGAATTCCTAACTAACTTGGCCAAGATCATGCAGACAATTCTGAGAGGATGAGGAAGGTTAATATAACTTCATAATCCAGATGATATTCCGAGACAACTATCGGTTCACTCACCCAAGAGCAGCTTCTAATCATCTCAATAGTTGAGAGAAAAATAAAAACATTTAGGATGCAACTGGGACTTTCAAACCTTTTCAAAGTCACAGGGAGAGAATGACCAGCCATTACCCTTGTGAGATGCATGGATTGATGAGACTAAGATGGAATTTATGTTTTCAAGATGTGGTTATTGATTTTTACATGTTGAGTCATACAGTTTTGTTGATGTTTTGCTGTGAGCTGCTTAGATTCATAGTGTTTGAAGAGGCATAAAAGCATGTGAAATAAATAGATCCCACGGATATGTGTAGGGGGGAAGTCAGGTTAGCATCCGTGAGGTCCTGTCACTTTAAAAAAAAAATGTGTTGCATTTATAATGCACCTTAAAAGGACATGGCATCAATTGCTGGTTTGCAGCTGCCAACTTTCCTTTTTTTCACCTCCCCTGAATGTTCGTCATACAAAAAAACCCATCTGTTTCAGAAGCTTTTCTCAGCAGCACCATTATAATGGTGTCCTGGCTTCCCACCAGATACTTCCAACAATAATGCCTTGAGGGAATCAGCAGGCACATCTGTGCATTATGCAAAGTTTGTAGTCCAGTTCTCCACCAAGTTAGCTGGGAGGAAGATGGTTCCATTTTTTCTGCAGGGGCCATACTTCATGTGGCTTGTGAAAGCTTCTTTCTTCTACAATGTGTGTGTATGTGTGTTGGGTGTCTATAACAACTCATCATGGCCAACTCATCATGGCCAACTCGCCACCGACAATTCGCTGCAGGACAAGAGTTGCATTAATATCAAAGAAATGGGGGCCTAGAATCATGCAAGAAAGGATGTAAATGGATGAAATGTGAATGGCAAAAATTAAAATGTTTTTTTTTAAAAAAAATAATTTAATACAATCGTTAAATTGTCCTGCAGCAAGTTATCTTGCAGCAAGTTGTCCATGATGGACATGATGAATTGGCTGTGATGAATTGCCATGGCGATTTTTCACAGCGGTTGTCCATACACTGTATGTCTACACACACAAATGCTCTGTGTATGTGTGTATACAACAGTTTGCCTGGGATGATATAAGGATTTCTGCCTTAGTCAGGGAGTTAGATTAGAAGACCTTCATGGTTCTTTCCAGTCCTATGATTCTATGGTTCAATATATCAGCTTAATAAGCCACAATCAAAATGAGCTCCAGCAGCACCCAATAAGCTATATTTGACAGCTGGACACGCATGGGAGATGGACACCTGATCTTTATGGGGAAAACGGAATTAGAGACCAGACAGATGTTCCTCTCAGAATAGAGTGTCTTCGCAACTGATGAATGCCTCCATAACTGCCACAATAAATTTGATGAAGTGGCACAGAAAACCATTTTTGCACATCTTCTGACAATGATACTGCAAGTTGAAATCACAGCTTGGATTCCCTGTAAGGTTAAGTGATTCCACCATAAAGACCAATGATAGCTATCACTAAATATCCAGAAAAATAGCTATATCAATCTCCTTCTTTCAATTAGCAGTGGCAGCAAAATTCAGAAGGAAATATTAAATTGGCCCTCTTATGATGCTCATTTTTAACAGAAAGTACACAAAAAGACAGCATCAAAATTGATTTCATTTTAATCGAAGAGAGATTAAACTCTTCTGGCCTTTCAGAAGATTTTGAAGTTTGTCTTTCTCGCCACGTTTAAGGGTCTGTCTGCGGTATATATCCTGCTCCAAGGCTGTTCGGAATGAGAAGAACAGAGTTTACTGAATGCATTTGTATTTTTAATTGCAGGTTTTGGTATGATTTTGTACTTTTCTGTACTTTTGTTTTTTTTCCTACTGTGCTTGATGTTCTTTTGAATTGTTGCGAGTGGCACAAAGTCACCAATGTGGAAGGAGCAGCTATATAAATTTATCAAATGAATGAATATCCTAGAAAAGGATAGGAAGTTAACTTGTATTAAAATATATGTGTATATAATGCCTCTATCTTTCTACGAAATGAAAACAGATTCACACAAAAATCTTTATCTGCTATACTTTGTGTTTGTATGTGTGTTTCTTTACATATTTTATAGATATGTGTGTTATATGTGACAATATGACCCCTCACATCCTGGACATAAATTGTTTCAACTTCTACCTTCAAAACGAAGCCATAGGGCACTGCACACCAGAATAACTAGACACAAAGACAGTTGTGCCATCACTCTGCTTAAGTAATTCCCACAACACTGTCAATAATTTACTAAGACTGTATTACTATTCTTCTTCTCTTCCTTCCTAGTGCCTATCTCTTTCCACTTATGACTATAACCATGTTGCTTGTATCTTTTAAAATTTATATTGTTTCATCTGTTTCCTAGGTCTTCACTAAATCTTATTTCCTACATTGAGTCTTGTATCTTTTTATTCTTTATGAATTTATTTAATTATTCTTATGTACACTTAGAGCATATGCACCAAAGACAAATTCCTTATGTGTCCAATCACACTTGGGCAATAAATTATTCTATTCTGTTCTGTTCTGTTCTCTTTCTCTCTGTGTGTGTGTGTGTGTGTGTGTATTTGTGTGTGTGAGAGAGAGGCCTGCAGATATGTTTTCTTTTGGATCTTTGGCCAGACACACTTTCTATTAGTCTACTATGCATTTTCTATTGTGGGAAAATGGGAGGGGAGATTGTATGGAGTTAGATGCTATGTAGCCATAACAAAATTCTTTCTAGAAAGTCAAGGTCATCCTTTGTCTTTGCACCTCTGCACCTGACTGGAACTGGATGGGTGGAAACTGCCAGCATGGTAGTGGGAGATTGGACCATGTGATGGACTAGTGAGTGTGGGGGCCAGATCTTGAACTTTCAACTGGGTGGGGAAAACCGGGAAGATTTCAGATTCACGTTTTCCCAGATGTGCCAACATGGCTCTCTTAATAAATTGGAACTTTGAGGAATACTTTGCCTCGGACTCTGATTTAATTTTGTATGCTATTTGGAACCCTAACAGTGTGTGTATGCACATTATGCATGCATACTTTAATGCAAATTTCCTAAATACATTGTTGTTGTAAGCTGACTTTACTGCTTATAACAGCAGAAAGGTGGGCATACATTAATAGTTATTACTACTAGTACATTTTGGTACACAATGGTTAAACTGACAAACATTTCTAATAGAATTTGATGGGATCCTATTGCATGCTCATTTCCAATATAAGGCATTCTTTTTTTGTTAGAAAAAAAATGTGTCATGTTTTCTCCAACCTGATTATACCGAAAGCTTTTTTCAAAGGCTTTTCTGTATAATAAAACTTAAAACGTTCCATATAATAAAACCTAAAAAGTTGCTTCAGATGATTCAGAGGATATTTGAGGGGGGGAGGGGGAACTCTATTAACCACCTTTAAAGCTAATTTACAGCTATAATTATTATTTTCTCTCACACTATAAATTATCCTCTCTCCTAGCAATTGCTGTAGTTTTAATATATATGTTAAATAGCATATTCTCCATTCACAGCACATAATGTGACATCCAATTGTATATCTGGTCATTTTCCTACTCAAACTGAGTGTGAGTAGAAACGGTGATCGGTAGTTCTTGCACAAATTATAAAATTTTTAACTTTTTAAAAAAGCATCACAAAGACATTTTAAGGAGAAAAGATGCTTGTGGAAATGTCCAGTTGCATTCTTCAGTATGAATAAGTTACAACCTGCCCACTCAAGATGGAAGAGGCTATGCAGCCAACTGACCATTTATACTGTGTTATACTGTGTTATATGGGGAAAAATAGGAGGTAATAAGTATAAAATTCTGGTACTCTCTTGTGAGCAGGCAGACATATTGGTTCTGTAAACCATGAAGGGATAACTTGCTTATTAAAAGGATAGAATTTACTATATCCTATACTAGCTGGACACCTGTGTTTCATGATGAAACTTTGTGATCAGGCAATGCAGGAGAAATCCAGTTCACTCTAGTTCAATCTGTTGGCTCAGTGGTGGTCAGTGATTGAAATACATAAGGAAATATCGTTCCCATTGCCTTGAGTCTGGAAGCAGTTCCATAGGTGGAAGGAGTAGATATTTTGGTGAGGTACCAATGTTTAGTACTGTAAAGAGCCCCAGACCACTCCTGAGTGAAGGAGTGGAGTGTCTACCAGTTTGAACTTAGGTAACAGAATGTGAGGCAACTGGCAGTTGGAACAGAGTTCTTTTCAGGTGAGGAGGGGGAGTAGAACTCCTTAGCATCAGAGCATGTTAATTACTTGATAAGAAATACTAATGATCTGATGAAAAACCCTTTCTTAGCGAACACCTAGAAGCCAAGAGGAACATACACATATGTAAGTGTAAACATATAGAGCCGAGGTGGCACAGTGGTTAAATGCAGCACTGCGGGCTACTTCAGCTGACTGCAGTTCTGCAGTTCGGCTGTTCAAATCTCACCGGCTCAGGGTTGACTCAGCCTTCCATCCTTCCGAGGTAGGTAAGATGAGGACCCGGATTGTTGTTGGGGGCAATATGCTGACTCTGTAAACCGCTTAGAGAGGGCTGAAAGCCCCATGAAGCGGTATATAAGTCTAACTGCTATTGCTATTGCTTCATACATGCCAAATTTCAAATTTGTAGGCTTTATGGTTCTAGAAATTTTGTGATGAGTGAGTGGCATTTGGCTTTTTTACAGTATATATAGATATTTGCTAAATTCCTCATGAGCCACTCTGGTTCTCAATAAACAAGAGACAGCATATAATTATAAATAAACACATGTTTGAGATCCTACTTGACCAAGAAAAGAAATAGTAAGAGTGGTAATAACAATATGCAATCCCTATATGAACTTCTAAAATTTTTGTGGTGAAACTCCATATTTATCTATTCCCAACTCAACAATGATGCCTCTTCTTTTGAAATAAATAATCTGAATGACTCAATAACTGTGGAGGGATGTAGTCTGGATTCTGCATTTCAGAGGAGCAAGAGACAGTGAAGACAGTGAGTTTAGGTAGTTTCTGAAGTGAGGCGTGGGAGGAGTCACACATGGGTATTAACCCAGCCATTTTGCCCTGAAGACTGAGGTAAATCTTGAGGCCACACGTCCGTTCCTCCTTCTGACCTCCCAGATTAATCTCAGTCTCTGGCCCAGAAGGAGTGTTTTTCCTGACTCTCCCTCACTTCGAAGACTTAGGAGTTTTTTTCTACAGGATCCACAATTTACCTTGAATTTATTTGCTGCATCCCTCCTCTGCTGTGCTCAGCACCACTAGTGTTTAAGTCTTGCTGCTTGCTAGCGCATGCCCCCCAGGTGACCGGACGGTCACAAAAAGGGGGAGGAAGCCTCTGTATGCACGGAACCCCGGGATTGGCTGCCCGGCTTCCAGGAGACCGGCAACGATCATCGACAGACTGGGATTCCAGCAGGGATTGCCCCAACACTCCCCAGCTGCAGGAGAGGATCGGGTCGCAGATCGGCGGCCGCCATCTTGCCCATCACCATTTTGAGCATGTGGGTGAGCATGTGACCGGCGTTCTCCTACGGATGCCGAGAGCACTCTAAAGGCACCACCGAAGCCGGAAGAGGCTTCGGAAGGCCCCAACTCCGCCAGCAATTCAGAGAGGCCTATGGATCGGTGCCTGCCGGCAACTCGGGCCATGGATTAGCAGCAAAAGAAGAGGTGCAAGATTGGAGCCATCAGCATCAGAACAAGGCCGGCAAGCACAGAGGAGGTTGCTGAGCACCATAACAGTGAGTAATGGCAGAGGCAGTGAGGAGCAGGGGTGCCAGGCCCAGGTCCCCAGGGGATTCAGATCCAGGCGAGGGGGCCTCCAAGGGGGTTCCCCCAGCCACCAGAGGGAGGTCCCCCGCCAAGAACCCCAGGGGCCATAGAAAGGGAACCTCTGGGAAGGAGGTTTGAGTTACCAAGGCCTCCACTAGAAGGTTCTGGGCCACCATTAGCCCCTCCTTCCAGATAGCGCTCCCCCCCCACAGGACTCCTGCTCTGGCAGAGGCCCGGGTGGCATCTCCTGCTTCCCCAGGAGGCTCAGGCAGAGGGCACACCTCTCTATCACCCTCCCCCCTTTCGCCTGCCCACCCATCGGAGACTAGGGTTGATCCCTTTGGGTACAGGGTTCCCAGCCCTGCAAGGCACAGGCTGGCACCGCAATCACCAGAGCCAAGGCACTTCCTACAGCCTCCAGATGTCCCCATCTTCCAGAGCTGCCTGCTAGCTTCCAGGAGTTTTAGCCAGGGTCATAGCCCAAGGGATTGCTTTTGGGATGAAACATCAGTCCCAGGGTTCTAAACATAGGTCTTCCCGGGACCAGCCCAGGGGTCACCAGAATCGTTCCAGGGTCTCTGCTACCAGAGAGCCCAGGTCTTCCTCCCCCTCCACTGCTAGTGAAGCTTTGGAGTTAGAGGAAGGGGAGTTGAAGGAAGTGGGGTTTTCTGAAGATGAGGACACCCAGGCCCCTGAGGCCCCCAACATTGCTGGGCTTTTCCCCCCCTCCTTGTTTAGCTCCTTACTTCGTAAGGCCAGGGCCACAGCAGACCTGGATACCCCTCCAGATCCCAAGCCTGCGACTGCCACGCCAAGCACTAGCGGGGGTAACAAGAAGGGGCCTTTCCATAGGCCACCTGTGGAGAAGGAAGAGATCTCCACTCCAGAGATGTTCCTGGAAGTGCTTAAATCCCAGTGGTTAAGCCAGGATCATTTCTCAACCTGGGGGGCAATGAGCGGAAGTTCTATAATCTCAATTCTACCTTTGCCCAAGTTCTTCAGGTGCCCGAGGTGGACACCCCAGTAGCAATCCTAGCTTCAGCTTCGACTGTGATAACTGGAGACATTGCCAACTGTATTAAGGCAGAAGATAAAAAGGCGGACATCATTTTATGTAAGTCATTTCAAGCTATAACCTGGGCCATTAGGGTGGCCGCTTCTGCTTCCTTTTTCAATAGGTCAACGGTGCTATGGCTGGAGCAGTTGAGAGACAGGACTCTGGCCACGGAAGTACGACTGCTGCAGAACATCTCTAAGGTGCTGGCAGCCACGCAGTTCTCAGCAGATGCCATGCTCGATGCAGTTAAGTATGCTTCTCGAGCTTTGTCATCCTCTGTAGCGTCCAGGCGCCTGCTGTGGTTGCGCCACTGACAGGCAGAGTCCTGGGCTAAGTGGCACCTGGCAGGAGCGGACTACACCTGGGACAAGGTCTTTGGTGCCTCGCTGGATCCTATCCTGGTGGAAGACAAAAATAAGCAGAAGGTCTTCCTGACCTCGACCAGACAATCGGATCATCAACATGTGCCTTACCCCAGGAGAATATCTTACCGCACTCCGGACATGGACACCATGAACCAGAGGTACTAGTCCCCCAGGTTTCATAGACAAGGGGATAGGCAGTTCCCAAGAGACAGATTTAGGGGCCAGCAACAGAGCAAACGGCCCTTTCGTGGAGGAGGCGGTCACCCATTCCGCAGGTTCAAGTAATCCAGTTGCGGATCACCCCATTGGCGGTCGCCTCTCCCTGTTTGCGGATGCCTGAGAGCGTGTCACCTCAGATGAGTGGGTCCTCCAGACTGTTAAATTCGGGTTACAGCTGGAATTCCGCTTGCAGCCCCCAAATAGGTTCCGTACTGTCACCTCTTCTGCAGATCCGACCAAACAGGCCCTTAAGATCAAGGCCATTAAACACCTGTTAGATATCAGGGCCATAGAGAGGGTCCCAGAAGGGGAGAGGGGTTCTGGGTTCCATTCAAACCTATTCCTGGTTCCCAAGAGCTCGGGGGGGGGGGGGTGGAGAGCCATCCTGGATCTTAAACTTCTAAACTCCAGGTTGGTCTACCATAGGTTCAAGATGGAGTCTCTGAAATCCATCTTAGATAGCATCCATCAGGACAACTTCCTGGCCTCCATCGACCTCATGGAGGCCTACCTTCACATCAGAATTGCTCCTGAACACCGCAGGTTCCTTAGATTCTCCCACAAAGGCAGTCATTCCCAATATAGAGTCCTCCCCTTCAGGCTGGCCTCGGCCTCCAGGACATTTACCAAGGTGCTGGCTGCGGGCCACCTTCGTGCCTTCCCAGTCCAAATTCTCTGCTACCTGGATGACATCCTTGTCCTAGCCAGGTCCCCAGATACTGCCAGGCAAGACCTGGGCATCACCATCAACACACTCAGGTCCCTGGGCTTCTCGATCAATCTCGAGAAGAGCCACCTAACCCCATCTACCAGGCTCCAACACCTAGCGTCCATTATAGATTCAGTGGCTGGGAAGGTCTTTCTGTCCCAGGAACACAGAGACAGTATCGTACAGCTGGTTCATGAAATACGCAAATTACGCTCTGTCCCAGAAGTTCTTCTTTCCAGGCTCCTTGGGAAATTCATCTCTTGTATAGGGATTGTGCCATGGGCTCGCCTACACACCAGGGAGCTTCAGTGATTCCTGCTGCCATACCAGAGAGCTGGAAAGAGTGACGCCAGCTTCAAGGTTCGAGTGTCACCCCAGGTGCTGCTCTCACTCTGTTGGTGGCTGACCCCAGCATTAGACAGGGGATCCCTCTTCAAGGAACCAACGAGGAAGGTACTCATGACAGAGGTGAGCCTGTTTGGCTGGGGTGCTCACCTGGAGACCCAGATAGCCCAGGGCCACTGGACTCCAACAGACGTACGCAACAACATAAACTGGCTGGAGCTCAGGGCCATCCATCTGGCGCTAGGTCATTTCAAGACCATGGTGACTGGCCATCATGTCCTGGTCCTGACAGACAACGTGGCAGCCAAGGCCCACGTGAACAGGCAAGGGGGCACTCATTCCAAGGCCCTTTGCGATGAGGCCCTCCGGTTGGGGAATTGGGCAGAGAGGCATCTCCAGTCCATCAGAGCGGAACACATCTCCAGGACAGAGAACCAGCAAGCAGATTGGCTCAGCAGGGAGACGGTTGACAATGGAGAGTGGCAACTCCATCCCAGCATCTTCCTGCAGATCTGCAAGCGGTTCGGGTGCCCGATGGTGGATCTCTTCACAACCCCAGCGAACGGCCATCTACCAACCTTTGTATCAAGGTTCCCAGCCAGAGGAGCCATGGACACGGACTCCCTCTGCTGCAGACGGCCACCAGGTCTTCTCTACGCCTTTCCTCCCCTTCCCCTCATTCCCGGGGTTCTGAGGAAGTTAGTGTCAGAGAGAGCAGAGTTGATTCTAGTGATCCCCTTCTGGCCACGTCACCCCTGGCTAGCAGACCTGGTGGAGCTGTCTTCAGCTCCTCACTGGAGGATTCCCCGGGGGGAGGTGTCCCTTCACCAGGGATCTCTGGAGCACCCGGACCCTCCATCTCTGGAGCACCTGGACCCTCCAGCAGTCAGATGGAGTGGCTCCATCTGACCGCTGATGGTTGAGCAGGAACAGCTAAGAGAGGCCCATTTTTCTGTGCAGGTTATTAAGACCATCGAGGCATCCAGGAGACAGTCCACCACTCGCATATACATCCTGGGTCGCTTTCACAGACTGGTGCCTAGCTAAGGACATTGTTCTAGCTACGGCTTCCGTACCCCAGGTTCTGGACTTCCTACAGGAAGGTCTGGAGAAAGGTCTGGCCCCCAGCACCCTTAGGAGACAAGTCTCTGCCCTCTCCATGATCCTGGGGAGGGGGGGTGGATTCTCCACCCTTGTCTCAGCATCCAGTCCTAAGGCGCTTCCTTAAGGGAGCTGCGAATCTGAAACCCCCAGTGATCCATCGATTCCCGACCTGGGACCTGCCCATGGTCCTCCAGGCACTGACGGAGGCACCTTTCGAACCCTTGAGAGAGGTTTCCTTACAATTCCTGACCCTTAAGGTCATCTTCCTGGTTGCCATCACTTCCACCAGAGCGGATCTCTGCACCTTTCAGGAGAACCGGGTCGTCCTCAGGCTGGACCTCACATTCATGCCCAAGGTCAACTCCCCCTTTCACGGGGCATTAGAGATCATTAGAGATCATTCTGCCAGACTTCTGTCCATAGCCCTCCAGGGACAGGGAAAGATCATGGCACCGGCTGGATGTCAGAAGAGCCCTGTGCATCTATCTGAAGCACATGGCGCCCTTTAGGCGTTCAGAGGCCCACTTCGTGTCCTTTCAGGCATCTACCAGGGGAGCCAAGGTTTCCCTGGCCACCATTAGCAGGTGGATCAGAGTGGCCTACTTCAGGTCCCAGAGGGCATCACAGCGCCCTCCACCAGAAGTGCGGCCACCTCAATGGCCTGGGCCACCCAGGCTCCCATAAAAGAGATTTGCAGGGCTGCCACCTGGTCCTCTCCATCGCCTTTCATCAGGCATTACCGGCTAGATGCTTATGCCTCCGTGGAAGCAGCCTTTGGCAGGAGGGTTCTTCAGGGAGTCTTAGACTCTCAAGGGACTCAGGCCCATTAATCCCTCCCAAGGACATCTAGCTTTGGTATGTCCCATGTGTGACTCGTCCCACGCCTCACTTTGGAAACTGTCAGTTGGTCTTACCTGAACTGCATGTTTCGAAGAAGGCATGGGAGCAGTCACTTCCCCCCTCTTTTAGGGCGCACCGCGCCAGGGGCCTAAGTTAGTTCAGTGGTCAGGCAGGGCCAGGCAGGAAGGATATGTATGTGTGCTGCCTCTGTCCTTTCCTTCCAGGTGCTCTGCTACGAACCATCGGTTAATCTGGGAGGTCAGAAGGAGAACGGAGGTGTGGACTCAAGATTTACCTCAGTCTCCAGGGCAAAAGGGCTGGGTAAATACCCATGTGTGACTGCTCCCACGCCTTCTTCGAAACATGCAGTTCAGGTAAGACCAACTGACATTTTTTTTTTAATTAAATGTTTTTTTAGTTTTAGTTTAAAGCTGGTACAACATCTTTCTTAATATATCAATCAATTACAGATAATACAGAAAAAAACAAAGACAACAATCAGAAAAACAAAACAAAACACAGGTATCTATTATGAAAAAATAGGAAGTATATCAACTGGTTACAACATGTTTTGGTGCTTCTCTTCGATTGACTCCTATTAATTCAAGTATCTTAACTCGAATATTTGCCATATCAACATCATTATACCTCCGGTTTTAATTATTATAATTATTTAAACATCCTTCATCCTTAGTTATGCTAAGGAATTAGTCCATAACACATGCTGGCAGTTCATTTACTTATTTGTAAAATCCTCTATTATCATCAAATCCTCATATTCTATTTTAACTAGACATCCATAATATTCAATTATATCATATATCCTAACATTTTCCCAATATTGATTGACATTTAATTATATGGATTTTATTTAATTTTTTAATAGTGCTAATTATTATAGTTAATACTCTTTATGTATACCCTAAAGGTATTTTCTCATATCCAATTGTTAGTTATCATATCGACTCCACATTATATACATTACTATTAATATCAATTATTATTCAGCAATATCTGTTACACAAAAAAGCAATTAGATTTAGCTAATTTTCAGTTATATTCATCAATCTATCAACCAATTCCAAATTATATATATTGCTATCTATATCAATCATTATTCAGCTATATCTATTACAAATTGAAGTGATCCAATCTAGATTCTATTTTAGCTAAACATCCATAGTATTCAATTATATCATATATCATAACATTTTCCCAGTATTAATTAACATTGGATTGTATGGATTCTATTTAGTTTTTTAATAGTGCTAATTATTATAGTTAATACTCTTTATGTGTAATCTAAAAGTATTTTCTCATATCCCATTGTTAATTATCATGTCAACTCCACATTATATACATTGCTATCAATATCAATTATTATTCAACAATATTTGTTACACAGAAAAGCAGTTAGGTTTAACTAGTTTTCAATTGTATTCAACAATCTATCAGCCAGTTCCAGATTATATATATTGCTATCCATATCAGTCATTATTCAGCTATATCTATTACAAATTAAAGTAATCCGATCTAGCTAATTTTAAATTTTATTGTCCCATCTGTCAGCCTGTGTCCCTCCAGCCACAAGGTTTCCTCCGTCCAGTAGCCATTCGTTGAATAAATTTACCAAATGTTTCCATAAGCAAGTCCAAACAAAAATATTTCGGCACCTTTGGATTCTGAATGTCAGTGATGAAATAATAAAGTTGTTCTTGGCTTATAAAGCTTCCCAATTTAACTTTAATTCTCAAGGGTGGATTCTCCATTCCTTCTGCACACTGTCTCTTTAAATGAGCCGTCTTTATGGCTTCCCCCTTCTTCTCTTCCTCTGAGATAGACCAGACACCATTTCTCACATTTTCCGTTTGTGTTTCAGGAACATTTAAGCATTCAACGTTCTCAGTTTTAGCTTCATATTTTAGAATAAATTGATCCAGTTTTCTTTCCAATCTTTGATAAGAATGAAAAAGTTCTCTACACGCAGAGAAAAGAGTCTGAAATGAAGTCTTGGAAGTATCTTGGGACGCCATGATGTGTCGTAGTTAAAATAAAGGCTCTCTTTTTTTTTCCCCAGAGGCTTCGAAGCAATTTTTACTTTTTTTTTTTTTTTTTTTTTTTTTTAGTCTCTTACCGGCTGTCAATCTTATCTAGTTGTAAACAGAGCTGGATAGTAAAGTAATAAAAATGTCGAATCGTGACGGGCTAGTTAGTAGGAAATAAGTTTTACGATCCACTTAGGGAGATTCAGAGGGGGGAGAATATCGCGGAGTTTCTTGAAGCATTTAAGAGGTAGAGTAACCACCAGTCATAAAACCATTAGAAAAGCTAATTCGCCGCTGATCTTCTGTTGTTTGGTTTTCAATTAGCTTAATTTTTAACAGGAACAATCTCTCTTGGATAATAAAATCAGCTTACCAGATGATATCACTTCTTCCATTCTTAGGGGCGACCTGCAGTTTCAGTTAGCACACAGCTAATCCAAAAAGGAATTGGCACGGGGAGTTAATACCCTCCCCCAGAGATTTGCGATTATCTCTGGGGTCCTGGGTCCCTCCCCACCTCCACTGTCGTCTTCGGGACAGCTGGGGTTCAAAGAACCCGTCCAAAAATCCTTTGGTATAGAGGAATTTCAGGAGTAGCCTAAAACTCCATCTTCTCACTGCTAAGCCCCGCCTTCTTCAAGACCAACTGACATTTTGATTGGGAAGGAGATGTCAAGATAGCTCATGTTTAGAAGTTCTCAGAGCATATCTTTAATAATGCAAGTAATTTGCTTTAGTTTGGCATGATTGCTTTCTACAAGTGAGGAACAACAAAGGAGACTGCTTAGATGAAACTCAGCATGTCTTTCTTGTGCTTTGGAGCCTGGTGGTAACCAGTGAATTTTGAAAGTTGGGATGGATAAGAGCACTGAAAATTCCCAGCCACTCTTCCAATATCCCAAGATTCAGTTGGAAGTTTTTGTATTGATTTTGAATAGTACCATAAATTATATATCAATGGAAAGATAATTTAATCAAGAAAGTAATGCAACAAAGTTTGTTCAATTATCTGTATTCTATGAAAAGTTATAGCCAAATAAATCCAGCAATAAAAACCCAGTTAATAGAAGCAATCATTCAATCTTGGTTTCACATTGTAACAGCTGCAAAACTAAAAGACTTGGTTCACTCCAGACATGGTATTCACCCAGTTCTGACCAGTTCTGGAGAACCAGTAGCAGAAATTTCGAGTAGTTCGGAGGACCAGTAAACAGGGTTGCCCTGCCCCCCCCCCTGCCTCCCAGCCTCCCAGCTGATCTTCTTTTGTTGCCCTGAAAAGGAGAATGGAGCTGGAAAGCAGATTAGTGGGATAGGGAGGGAATGGGGATTTTGCAGTAGCCTTCCCCTGCCACGCCCACAAAGCCACACCCAAAAAGCCACACCCATAGAACTGGTAGTAAAAAAAATTGAATCCCACCACTGGTTCACACCATGGAAAGATGTTGTAAGGCCATAATTCATGCTAAAGGTTACCCAACAAAGTATTAACTGATATGGAGAAAATTTTGTATATCTTATTTTTTTTCTATGGTGATCATTTTTATATATCTCATTTTTTCTATGTGTTTCACTTTTTTCTTTGTATCTGCTATTCTAATAGAAATTCCTTCATTAAAATTATTGCATTACGTTCTTGATTAAATTATCTATCTATCTATCTATCTATCTATCTATCTATCTATCTATCTATCTATCTATCTATCTATCTATCTATATATATATATATATATATATATATATATATGGTTCGAATCCCAATAAGGGTATGGCTAGCTGATGAGAGCTAAATAGCTTGAAATAGATCTAGTCTCCCTTTATTTATTTAACACACACACACACACACACACACACACATATATATACATACACACACACACACACACACACACACACACACACACACACACACACACACACACATATATATATATATATATATATATATATATATATATATATATATATATATATGAGATACTACTAACAAAAATGTGATGCTGTTAGCCATCAAACCTCAAAAATGCTGCACACTTTTCCCAAATATTTTTCACAATTTTGGCCTCTAGTGTAATTTTAATTTAGAGTCTTTCCAAAAATCTTCTTCCCTGGAATTGTCCCTGAATTTTGGCAGGGACATAAAGTTCATGGCAGGGAATTAGCTTTTCTGCCAGATTTTGAAGGACTAGGCAATATTTCTCAAACTTGGTAACTTTAAAATATATAGACTTCAACTCCCAAAATTCCCCAGCCGTACATGCTGGAAGGGTGGAAGAATTAATAGTGACAGAGTGATGTCATTAGAGAAATAGGCCAGCATGTTCAGCCCATTTTTGGAATATCCTGGACAGGAATCCCCAAAATAGATGCACATAATCTCCCAGAGGCTTTTATGCCTGTATTTTTAACTCTAAGTATCTAAATGGGATTGTTTGAGAACCATAAAAAAGTTGATTTGCTATCTCTGGAAATTATTTTGTGTAATTATCTATTTTTTTTAAGTTGAGCCATTTGGATGTTTCAGTACTGTAGCTTTAGGTTCACTTGGCCCAGAGAGCCAAAAGTTACTGAAGTCTTCCCTCAACATTCTTAACCATTTTTAAACTACAACATACTTTGCAAAATTCCTAGCTAGAACACCTAAAATGAAGATAAGAGAATCTGTGAAGTTATAAATTCACCTCGATATTAACATTCTACAATATCCATGAGCACATCAATAATGCAAGTTTGCAAGTCAAGGCTAATGGCTTATGTTTCCATGCAAGAATTAATTTTAGATATTCTCTGAATGATACTAAAATTGAGTTGGAAGAAGTTGTGTGCTTCAAATGGTAAAAGGATAGGATGAATCAATCAATCTATGCATCCTTAATTCTGTTCAGGGATTTTCTTCTTCAAAATAGATAAGCGGATGAACTTTTATTATTGATTGATTGATTGATTGATTGATTGATTGATTGATTTGCATTTCATATTTCTAAATCTCCCACCTCCCTCAAAGGGAGCCTTTTTCTTTTATTGGGTCAATCAAATTTAAGAGTCCCTCATGAACTTTGACCATTTATGGAACTTCATCAGCAAAATATTCTTAAAATATCTTGTCTCTCTTTTAAAAATAAATACTCAGGCAGGAAACCCATTTTGAGAAATAATTTATAAAAAAAGAGCAACAGCAAGTCTGTGGAAAGGAATAAATAAACTAAATCTAAATAAACTTCCTCTTTGATGATCTATCATCAACCTTATCTTCAAATTGTCCATAGGTTCACCCACTGAATCATTGCAACTGAGTCCATCCACCTGACTGTTGGTTGCCTTCTGGTCTTTTTTCCCCATCTATCCCATAATTACAGACTTATGGGAAATAGGAAATGGGAAGAAAGATATCCACCATTTCAACATCTTCATTTCGCTTCTTCCTCTAAAAGCTAGAATAAGTGATAGCTATAAGAGAAGGGGGAATACTAGTGCATATACTTTTATATCATAAAATGGAAGTAATGACAAGAGAAAACATGGAATAATTGAACAATGATAGATTGCAACCTATTATAAAGGTAAAGGTTCCCCTCGCATATATGTGCTAGTCATTCCTGACTCTAACGGGCGGTGCTCATCTCCATTTCAAAGCTGAAGAGCCAGTGCTGTCCGAAGACATCTCCATGGTCATATGGCCAACATGACTAAACGCTGAAGGTGCACGGAACGCTGTAATCTTCCCACCAAAGGTGGTTCCTATTATTCTACTTGCATTTTCCCATGCTTTCAAACTGCTAGGTTGGCAGAAGCTGGGACAAGTAACAGGAGCTTACACGGCACTAGGGATTCAAACTGTTGAACTCCTGACATTTTGATCGACAAGCTCAGCATCTTAGCCACTGAGCCACTGTGTCCTTAACCTATTATAAATGTGTATTATTATTAGAAATACATAAGTTGAATGAATGTAATAGTTATGATTAACTTTACTGGTTGTATTTGTATTAGAATGTATAGCATCCAGGTACCACACTGTTCAGACATTGATTTTATTTATTTATTTTAAAAAAAACTTAGGGAAGAAAAACATTTTCATTCTCTGTCCTAAACCAGATTGCTGCATTTCCTGCCATTAGTTTGGTCGTCTTTATATTTAAGTTTACTTCCTTTTTTTCCCCCCACAAGGCTTCTTGACTTTCATTACTACAGATTATTTCAGTTATCAGGGCATTGTCATTAGCACAACACAAGTTATTGATGTTTCTTTTTCCTGCTACAAAACCTCACTCATCTTCTTCTAATCAAGCTTCCTTCAATATATAATTTGCATATATGTTGAATAAATAAAGAGGGAGTATACTGTCGTCTCTCATGTCTTTCCTGATTTGGAATTAGCCTTTTTTTACCATTTTCTATGTGGCTATGCATAAGTTTCACATGAAGAGACATTTTGAGCTCTTCACTTCTCTAAGGAAATTTATCGCTTGACTTGGCTAGTACAATCAAAGGTCTTTCTATAATGAAGGAAGGACTTACTGACCTTTTTTAATTCTTTGTTTTTCTCCATTATCTGAGGTTCAGCAGTAATAAAGTAATGCCTAACGTTAGACAGAGCATCAGGCACCTCCTTTTCTACTGTATGTAGGGTTTTAATCTGCATTGGATGATCCTACGCATTAATTTTTTGAAATTAAGGATATGATGGTTTGCAAATTCAGTGAAGTCAAATCTCCTTTCTTTTGTAGACTGAGTGACCTCATCTGTTGGTCACTTCATCAGTGAACTAATTTCTAACCATTGTCTAGTACAAGAAATTCTAGTAAATATAAAACAATTTTTGAAGTATCTTGGATGTTTACATCTCTAGTATACAGAACTCTTTCCATCTTTCTTTTATATCCTTTGAATCAATTATTATCTGCCATTTGCATACTTTAGCATGCCAATTGAATATGGAACTTTTTTCTGTGTTCAGAGATATTTTGAAAGTCTTCCTTTGTTTTTCCATGTCTGTTTCATCTTTGATGGCTTTACAGATGTTGCTGTAGTATTGTTTCTTGTCTCTTCTAACAGCTCTTGGAGATTCTTTGTTAAGTTCTTTCCTGCAATCTCTGAGTCCTCTTGTTGGCAATTTCCATTGTTTGTTCTGACAGTCAATTTGCTTTCTTCTATTTCTTAATCTTTGGCAGTTTTTGGCAGTTCCCCTATCAGTGAAGTTTGGTAGTCAAAGTCATTCTTGATGTTCTCTTTGAAAATGATCAGTATATATATACAATAGCATGCTCAGGATCATGCCATGGGAGCTAATTTACTACTACTACTACTACTACTACTACTACTACTACTACTACTACTACTATCTCCTCCTCCTCCACCTCTTCCTCCTCCTCCTCCTCCTCTTGAACGTTGCATACTCCAACATAGCCCTTGAACAATGTCTGGGATTATAACAGACTCTTCCACCACCTTGTACCACTAATTGCATCATTTTACCATTTATTCCTCATATGCAAAGTTGCTATTTTCCATATGCCACAGTTATCCCTAGATAGACCTACAGACATCCATCTCTATCACGCATCATCGTTTTGATCAGCCAACCTTTCCTATACTACCTTTAAGTAAGATAAATAAAATGCAGACTCAGTTGTCTCAGTTACACTTATAGCACATGCATATTATGTATTGATTGTAAGTGGTTAGTTTGGACACATTTTGGCTAGGATTCCCAGAATACCCATCTATTGTATGCAAACTAAAACAATATGCACAAGCCAACATACCATTGCCCACATTGAACTGAGGGATGTATGCAGCAGTCTGACACACATAAGATGTGTGCATTAAGATGCATAACATGGCAACTTTCTATTATATTGGTTTCAATTAACATAATGCTGAAATTAAGTTGTGATGAGAAAAGGAGCCTGGCATGCATCAAAAATTATATCTTCAGGCACACAGTGCCCAAGGACATCACGCTGGCTTTTCCTGACTTAATTAATGAGAAACTGTCTTGTAACAAGTCAGCACGATGGTCCATCTAAAATCAGGCAAGATATCCCTGGGAGCAGTGACACCACTTTTTAATCTACTTAGTTCCCAAACAAAAGGTTACAAGTAAACTTAATAATCTCATGCTAGGTTTTTTTTTAGCATTGCTTTGGAAGGACAGTCTAGTCAGCCATTGTAAGAGCAACACCTTGCCAATTTCCACATGATTCATGCTCCAAAAATCAAACAAAGTGTTTTCTTCCACAGGCATATGCTTCAAAGGATGAAGCAACAAGGGACATTGAAGGAGAGCTGCAGCTGTCTACCAGCGTATGGAAACAGCTGTGTTCATACCTGAGCAGTGTCATCCCTTACTAGAACCATCTGATCATGCCTGGGAATTCAAGAAAGCAGGCGGTAGCTTTCAACCCAACTCCCTTCAAATATTCATTGCTACTTTCAGCAGTTCCCAAGAAAAGCAGCTGATATGTCATCTCTGGAAAGCAACTGGCCAGCACCTTATTTATGACTCCTGCCATCACAGATGCATCTAGCTTCACTCTTAAGCCTGAACTATGACTTCCAATGAATGGGCACATGTGTCTTTTGACTCACCCCAACATCTTTCCAAATGTATCTCCTGCAGAATTTCACATTTCATTTCAAGCTAAACCTTATGATAAATCAAAAGACATCCAGAAACCCTCTGAGTAAATCCATCACATATTTCACTGCAGGAAGTAGCTCTAAATTCATCTCAAATATTGATGTGAGTGAAAATGCAGCCGCCTCTCTACTCTTGTAGGATATTGTAGGTTTTTGTAGTGTAAACTTTTGTGGACTACCACAACTATTGTATATCAGATTGACAAAATGGTCTAAAATGTGATAAGACAGAGGGGCATATCTGCAGGATGGTTGCAGAGGCTGTGTAAATATAGAGATAATGTGAAGAAAGAGGTGAGTAAGGAGAAAGTGAAGAAAGACACATCATGGAAAAAGAGAAATATCTGCATATCAACAGAAGAGAATATTTGTAGCTCAGGGTTGAACTGTGGGGTCCTTGGTGCTCTCTGAGCTTGGTTGTTTCCTTGTAGATGCTCCATTACCCAACCAGATAACATCATCAATAGCATAGATGATGTAACTTAGTTGGGCAATGAGACCCCTGCTAGAAAATAACCAAGTTTGGAGAGCACCAAGGACCTCACATATTTGCTTATTGTCTTCTTTCTTTCCTCAAGGTTATTACTTGATCAAGAAAGCCACATTCACTGACCAAATATCTCCTAAAGAGTGAAACCACATATTGAAGTAAGCAGAGTGACTAATATTCTAAACCCTAAATCAACAGTCCTGGAGTCAATCTAACTAATATTGTATCTCAGAAGCCAGGTTGGAGATCCAAATGTATTTCTGCACATTCTCTTAGCAAAGTTACTTACCTATAAGAGGCCATTCCTCAAAAGTCACATGAGCCCTCAGGCTAAAGTTCTCTGGTGCTATACTACCAGATCTCTGCTCTGAGGAGCACATAAGAATCTCATTTCTTCAATGAGATCAGTGATCCTCAACAGCCTTCTTACTTGGTGCTGCTATAGCTAACCTTACCCTCTCCATCCCCAAATATGGTTAGTCTCTGAGGAGACATCCTTCAAAAGGTTCATGATACCTCTGGTTTGGAAAAGGTGAAGTTAAGTCTGAAGCATAACTCAAATACTTTGGCCACCTAATGAGAAGAGTCTAATGCTGGGAACGATTGAAGGCAAAAGAAGAAGGGGATGACAGAGAATGAGGAAGCTGGATGGAGCCACCGAAGCAGTAGGTGTGAGATTAAATGGACTCCGGGGGATGGTAGAGGACAGGAAGGCCTGGAGGAACGTTGTCCACAATAGGTTAAATAATTATTTCTCTTTCCTATTTATATAAGTGTTTTTTCCAAGTTGATTTATTCCTTTCCATACAGTAGCTTCTCTTCACCTCCTGCAGCCCAGCTGGCAAGATTGATGAATAAAATTGCTTAGACTGAAGGCAAATGCATGTTAAAAATAGTGGCCCTTATTAGCTAAACCATTATTTTCCAACCTAAGCAACTTTAAGATATGCAAACTTCAAATCCCAGAATTCCCCAGCCATCCTTTGCAAAATACTAGTCTATGCCAGGGGTTCTCTAAATTTGCACTACTGCAGCCTCTATAATGATTTTTTTTTTTAAAAAAAAGCTATTTTGTGTGATCCTTTTCCCCAATGAATAAAAGAAGTGGTTTATTTATGGTTAAGGTGAGAGAAGACATAATGCACCAGTTGATTTTAATAATTAAATTTAAATCTATGCCTGATGGGATGGGATGTAGTAGCACAGAGTCCCAGGAGGGAGGGGCTGCATGCCAGAGGAGGAAGAAACAACTCTGATAGTTTGTGTGAAAGAAAGGAGGTGAAGACAGCCCCTCCTTAACCGTTCCCAGGGTATGTGCTTTATGTGGCTGATAGCATGCTTTAATTTAAGACTCTATCTATGGCTGTGATGGCGAACCTATGGCATGCAGAGCCCTCTCTGTGGGCATGCACATCATTGCCAGCTGCTCTTCTGGTTTCTGGCATGCATGGCTTCCAGCTGGTCTTTGTGGGCACCAGAGTACCTGAAAACAGCCCATAAAGCAGCCCAAAATGGCCAAAAACATCTGAAAAAACTGGCTGTTTTAAGGGCTGTTTTCAGGTCGTTTTTGGCCCCAAAACAGCCAGGAAACTATCTGAAAACAGCACCCAAAACAGCCCCCAAAACAGGCACGAACGTGCCATCCAGTTGATCTTCAGGTTTCCGGCATGCATATCCCCACACATGCACATACGTGCAGGTTTGGGCACCCGGTGTCAAAAAGGTTCACCATCTCTGATCTACGGTAAGAAACAATGAAGAAATCTGTTTGGAAAAATCACAACATGCCTTTCTTGGTTTTTGGATCCTGACAGTACCACAGAGATTTTGACTTCATAGTATCACAGTTGCTCCCTAAGACCTAAGCAAGCAAGTGAGAAACAACCTGGAGCAATGTTGATATCCCTCCTGCTTTGCCTGTGCAAAGCTACAAAATTTTATTTTATTTTATTTTTTAAAAAAAACCCTCAATTCCAATTGTTAATATCCACAAGAAGGTTGTGTTGTATACTTGGACAACCTGCTTAGCAGGTGAATAATGTATGAGCAATGCTAAAGGAGTATCTCCCAGGACATTCTCTTGTAAGTATCCCAAATTGTTTTGAGTGGATTTTTATAATACCTATTGAGACTTTGGGCAGCAGCCATTATTATTATGTTACTTAAGCAAAAGACTAATGAAGAATCCATTCTTTTTGGGGCTCCAGGAAAGCAAAATCTATAGATGGAAACGATCTACCTTTCTTATTAACTGTGCATTGTGTGTTGACTTGAAGTGGACAGGAAGCAGGGAAGTTGTATACTGCCTTGTTAGGGTGAGTGGGAGATCAATATCCCTCTGAAAACAGGATCAGCTCTCCAGGATCAGCAAAGAGTGAACTAAGGTGGTATCAGAGACAAGTACCAGTAGCTCAATCCAGTTAGGATTGCCTCAGGGGTGAAAGTCAGCAGGTTCTGACAAGTTCTGGAGAACTGGTAGCAGAAAATTTGAGTAGTTCAGAGAACTGGAGAACTGGAATGGAAATTTTGCAATCTCCTTCTGCCAGGAGTTGGGTGGGAATGGAGATTTTGCAGTATCCTTTCCCCTGCCATGCCTACCAAGCCACAACCACAGAATTGGTAGTAAAAAAAGTTTGAATTTTACCACTGGACTGCCTTCATATCAGACCAACATACAATTTCTTTAATTTTAGTTTTATCTGTTAAATGAGGCCCACCCATTATGTTCTTCAAACCTAGCTTGGCACTTAGCAAGTTGTGTGAACTTCTCTAGTTGTTGTGGATTATTGCAGAACCCATGGTTAAATAAACTATGACTTTGTTTGATTAACCAAGTGAGAGTGTCAACAAATTTGGGTTTGGCTTCCAACAGTCCCTCGGGAATAGGGCGGCATACAAGTCGAATAAAACCTTCAAAACAGCAATTACATTATATATGTCCATTGAATAACAGAATGAAAGAGTTGGAAGGGATCTTGGAGGTCTTCTAGTCCAATCCCCTATGTGGGCAGGAGACTCTAAACCATTCTGAAGAAATGGCTGCCCAATCTCATCTTGAAAACCTCAATTGACGGAGGACCCACTATTCAAATTGGTCTCTTGTTCTTCAGGTCATGAAAGTACATTTCTTCCATCTCGCCTTCACAGTCCAAGAAACTAGGGAAGATCCCTTCTGAAATATTTGTCATGCCCACATTCCTACTGAAGGTTCAACTGCTGCTTATCCGATCATTGTTTTGGCTGTGGCTCTTCTTCCTTTTTTCCCCAAGGTCATTCTCACATACTTTTACAACACTCCAGCAGCCTCAAAAGACAGAATAATAGAATAACAGAATTTGAATGGTTCTTGGAAGTCTTCTGGTCCAACCTTCTGGCCAAGCAGGAGATCCTATACCATTTCAGACAAATGGCTGTCCAATCTCTTCTTGAAAATCTCCAGTGATGAATTACACACAACTTCTAAAGGCAAGCCATTCTACTGTTTAATTGTTCTGTCAGGAATGTTCTCCTCACTTCTAAGTTGTTTCTCTCCTTGATTAGTTCCTATCCATTATTTTTTGTTCTGCCTTCAGGTGCACACCATGATCTGTGACTAAGATGAGGAAAGCAAAGTTCTGATGACACAAATTTGGTTGTAGGTCACTGTTGGCCTAGGGTGTTTCCAGGTCTTCAACTCTTTTTTTTGTAGAAGTTTGAATGTTGGTGTCTTCTAGAAAAGATGAATGATGGGCAATTCTAGAGAAACATAAACGTTTATGAGATGAGAGCTGGTTCCTTCAATATGACTCCCCCAGACCAGATGAGTTGGTACCAGTGTGGGATTGAATTTTTTTTACTACTGGTTCTGCGAGTGTGGTGTGACTTGGTGGGTGTGGCTTGGTGGGCATGGCAGGGGAAGAATACTGCAAAATCCCCTTCCACTCTCCACCCCATTAACCTGCTTTCCAGTTCTAGTCTCCTGTGCAGGGCAACAGAAGAAGACCCAACTGATTAGCTGGGAAGCCCATCAGCTGGGACTCAGGAGGCAGAGAATAGATAGGGGTGGAGCTAGCCAGAGGTGGTATTTGCCGGTTTTCCGAACTGCTCCAGAACCAGTCAGAACTGGCTGAGTAGCACCTCTGGTTGGTATCCCTAAAGTTCTGGTTTTAAACCATGTTGGGGGAACACCATGTTAGGAAAATATAACTCGTGGAACTGGTTCCCTCAAGCCATAATGAAACATAAATCAATATGGCTTTAACATGGCAATAGATTAACTCATTGAGAAGAATCTAAAGATTCTTCATCATGACCATGATGTGCTACTTTAAAGATCAAAGCAATATGCTGGGAATTATGGGATGTCAAGTCCTTGCCTTGCTGGTCCACTTTGGGGGAAATGCAAGCCAAGATTATCTTGGCTTCAGTTCTGACTCTACAAGGTCAAATTTGTAAGAATTCATTTGAATTCCAAGTAGAATTTTAATATTTGATTCATATACTTCAGATAATTGAGTATACATATTTAAGGATTCTAATCCTTGAGCTTTAAGGATGAAAAAGGCAACAAGCCCCAATAAATTTCCCAATAAAAGAGCATTCCCTGCATAATGTTTCAACAGTGATATTTATGAATGTGCAGGTCCGTGAAAGAGGGAGGGGGGGGAGAGAAAGGGAGAGAGGAAGGTGGAAAAAAACTGAGATTAATTTTAAAAGGTTATATTGATTGCAGTGAAGCATAAACCACAGGCAAGGGGTGTTATGCAATTACGCATGAGCTGTGCGGATGGCAGGAACAGCTGCTTTTCTCTTCACAAAGCCATTCTGATTTTGAGACTCTTAGACGCAGCCAAGCATCTCAAGGAAAGGGGATCTAAGGCTTGCTTGGAGTAGCACATCTGTGGGCTTGTGCATTTTTTGACTCAAAAAGAGAAATGAAAAGGGCCAAAGCTCTGATCCCAGATGCTTATGAACTGAAGCAGAGGGCTTGAAAAGTGAAGGTGGAACTGCAACACATCTGGGCACTGGTGGCTTGAATTCCATAAAGGAGGATGGCTTGGAGAAAGATCTGAAAGAGGATCAAATCCAGGTCACATTTATTTATTCAGTCAGCTGTTCGTTGCTTTTTCAGGTGTTGTTTTTGCAACGCTCCAGCAGGTTGATCAAATGATGCCAAATTCTTGCAGCTCCCTTCAAAATTTTGGGGCAAAAACTTGAGGCGGAGATGAACTTTCTTAGCTAGTGAAGAAATCAATCTTTGAAGGGCTCTAAAATTTAGTTGACCTCCTTCACCTGCATATAGGTAGTCCTTGACATACAAGAATAGAATGGAATGGAATGGAATGGAATGGAATGGAATGGAATAGAATAGAATAGAATAGAATAGAATAGAATAGAATAGAATAGAATAGAATAGAATAGAATAGAATAGAATAGAATAGAATAGAATAGAATAGAATAGAATAGAATAGAATTCTTTATTGGCCAAGTGTGATTGGACACACAAGAAATTTGCCTTTGGTGCATAGGCTCTCAGTGTACATAAAAAGACAAGATACATTAATCAAGAATCATAAGGTACGACACTTAATGTTAGTCATAGGGTACCAATAAGTAATCAGAAAACAATCAATATCCATATAAATCGTAAGGATACAAGCAACAAAGTTTCAGTCCTGCAGTGATAAGTGGGAGGAGATGGGTGATAGGAATGATGAGAAGACTAATAGTAATAGTGATGCAGCCTTAGTGAATAGTTTTACGGTGGTGAGGGAATTATTTGCTTAGCAGAGTGATGGCATTCGGGGGAAAACTGTTCTTGTGTCTAGTTGTCTTTGTGTGCAGTGCTTTATAGTCTCGTTTTGAGGGTAGGGTAATTTATGTCCAGGATGCGAGGGGTCTGTAAATAACTGTTGGTTCAGTGACTGTTCACTTTGACTTTTAAAATGGCCCTGAAAATGATGACTTGTAAGCAGTTATCACATTTATGACTGTCATAGCAACCTCACAATCACATGATCCAAATTTGGATGCTTATTTACTTACTTATTTATGCTTATGTATTTACGATGGTTGCAGCATCCAGGGGTCATAGGATCACAATTCACAACCTTCCCAGCTGGCTTCCATCAAGCAAGTCAGTGAGGGAACCTGGATTTGCTTAATGACAGTGTGATTTGGTTAATAACCAAAGCAAAAGAGGTTGTAATATAAGGCATGACTCACTTAATAACTGTCCTGTTTAGCAATGGAAATTCTGGTCCCAACTGTGTTTGTAAGTCAAAGACTACCTGTGGTTAAAGAGAAGATGATGACCTGATGGATGAAATTAGTCCATCAAATTCCGTCCTTCCTTTCCTTCCTTTCTTTCCTTCCTTCCTTCCTTTCCTTCCTTCCTTTCCTTCATTCCTTCCTTCCTGCCATAGAAGAGAGGGGGAGGGATCAGTGGAGAATTTTTCATTGCAGCTTTGAAACTACAGCCTGAACTTTGCTTATCTCTCCAAGGTCACTTCCTCTAGCGTTGTTATGCAGAAGCCCTCTGGTTGCCTAGCTACAAGGGGATTGGGCTGTACAGTTTGCTTCAAGTTGCTGTTTTTGAGTGCTTTGCCTTAGAGCTTGCCTGGAATTTCTTGCTTTCAGTTCATTCCTAGTAAAATAGATTTCTCTAAATCTATGGAGCTGAGGATTTTTCTTTCCTGGGAAATGACAGAGGCAGCCCTGACACCCACCCACCTTCCTTCCTTCCTTCCTTCCTTCCTTCCTTCCTTCCTTCCTTCCTTCCCTCCTTCCAATAGAAAACAGCAGAGCTTCTTTTCTAGCTTCTTCTTCATTTTGCCCAACATGCCCTGGTGTATCATCAGTCAGGTTCGTCATGGTATAAGATGACTTCCTATCACCATCAGTTGCTACTTGTCCTGGACTCTGCTATTTTTGCCAATGCCTGGAATGACACCTTTATCTGGGCATTAAAATAGCTGCAGCTATTTTGTATGCCAGACTATGAATTCAAACCTAAATTTGTTTCTATTGTGTAATATGATCCAAAATCAACTTAAAACTGAGAACTTCCAAGGACCTAGCATCTCATTATTGGAGAATTGGATATAGAATGTTATAACAGATTGGACCTTGCAATCTGAAATGTGAATAGATGATTAGTAATTGTGTAGGCTATTTGATGCCTAATTTACCAAATATTAAATTGGATTGCCACAGGGAAGAGGTTTGCAATTATTACAAGACCAAATCCTCCACTTGGCTTTGAAGTGGCATAGAGGAAATCATCAGGGACACAGGGGCTCAGTGGCTAAAACACTGAGCTTGTCGAGCATAAAGGTTGGCAGTTTGATAGTTTGAATTCCTAGTTCCGCGTAACAGAGTGATCTCCCATTACTAGTCCCAGCTTCTGCCAACCTAGCAGTTCGAAAGCATGTAAAAATGCAAGTAGAAAAAATAGGGACCATCTTTGGTGGGAAGGTAACAGCGTTCCATGCGCCTTCGGCATTTAGTCATGCTGGCCACATGACCATGACGGTGGCTCTTCGGCTTTGAAATGGAGAGTAGCACCGCCCCCTACAGTCGGTAACAACTAGGACATATGTGTGAGGGGAACCTTTACCTTTAAAGGAAGCCACCTTCAAAAAGTAGTGGTTAAGGCCAAGACTTAAAATTTAATTTGATTTCATTTACCTGCAAATTGAATTAAAATTAAAAGTGGCTAATACGATTAAATTTCATATATTTAACAATTTCTGCCTTATGAAAAAAATCACTATTGAAATATTATTTGACCCTAGATTCCAATCTGAAAGGAAGTTTGCTCAAGGACAGATGATAACACCATTGGGTTATAAATCTACTTTTAAAATACACTTTTTTCTGAGCAAATGGAGTAAGAAATCATGAGAAATACAAGACAAACATCATATCATCCCTACATATTGCCATCTATTGATGCCACAGATTAAATCACATAAGAGAGGGTTTTCTCCAAGATTTACAAGGTAGAAGACTGAGTAGTTTCATTGTGGGAGTTTTTAGAAGCGGCTTTTTCATCAGTGCTGGGGTTCAGTCAGTTTGTACTACTTTGGGAGAACCAGTTGTTAACTTTCGAAGGAGGTTGGTGAACTGGTTGTTGAAAGAAATCATTAGGGCAGAGAACTGGTAGTTAAATTATTTGAATCCCACCACTGCTTTTCCTTCATTCAGGTGCATCTCAGTCCTGTCCTCATACTAAACAAAGGTAGAAAGTCTACCAAGAGACCCACCCGCTCCCCAGAGACAAATAGATTCTTCTAGATTCCAGAGAGGACTGGGGGCATTTCTTGATTTTATATGACAGACACTTTTGTCAACCAAGAACATTAGTTGCTCTGTAGAATACAGAATTGTCCTGAATAATAATTTGATCTTTGCTAAATAACCTCTCATACTTGCAGAGATCAAGTAGTATCTTAGTATACAATCCACACTGTATATCGGACATTAACCTGGTTGAGCGGGTCCAGGAGTATTTCACGAGAAGAGTCCTTCACTCCTCTGCCCAGAATAGAATCCCTTATGCCACCAGGCTCGAAATTTTGGGCTTGGACAATCTGGAACTGTGCCACCTGTGGTTGAATCTAAGCATAGTATACAAAATTATCTGCTACAACATCCTACCTGTCAACGACTACTTCAGCTTCAACCACAATAATATATGGGCAAACAATAGATACAAACTCAAGGTGAACTGCCCCAAACCCAATTGCAGAAAATACGACTTGAGTGGTCAACACCTAGGATGCTCTACCTGATTCAATTGTTACATCCTCAAACCCTCACAGCTTCAACTTAAACTATCTACTGTGGACCTCATCCCATTCCTAAGAGGTCGGTAAAGGGGGCATGCATAAGTGTACCAGCATGCCTACCATCCCTGTCCTACTGTCCCCATTTACTTGTATTCATTTCCTTTGTTCATGTCCATATTCATATTTATATGTGCTATCCTGTACATGTTTGGCAAACTAATAAATAAAATAAAATAAATAAAACTGAGCTGAAGACTGAAAAGCTAGTGGACAACAGTGAGAACTCAGCTCATGCCTAATAAAATCAAATATACTTAAAATCAATTTGGTGGCTGTGTGGACAGCAAGGACATTTTTTTCTCCTCCACATCCATTGTGGTTTTTCTTTGTGAAAATTTGCAAGACACTTTGAAGATAAAGTTACTTGTTTTGTCATGACCTTAATCTCTTCATCTGCAGTTAATGCAATTCTAGAAGTGCAAGCATCCAGGGTATCTTCCTGTTCTGATTTATTGGATTAGTTTAAGTTGCTGAGGCCCAAGGAGAAGGATAATGGATGTGTTTGATCTGCATTGTGTGCTCCACCCATATCTTCTTGGCTTATTAAATCTAGAAGGGAGGAGCTGGCTGGCTGGATTTTGGAAGCCATAAATACCTAGTGGAGAGAGGGAGTGTTCCTGCTTCTTTAAAAGAGTCAGTGAGCAGGTTGCTCCTAAAAGAAAAACAAATCAGGACCCCAAGGATGGAAGCAAACATGGCTCAATGACCAATGCTCCCTTCCTTGACAGGGTGCTTAAGTAGATGGAGAGCAGTCGTTTCTCCTGTTTGAAATTGATTTTGTAGATCTATTTATTTATTTATTTTCATCAAGCATGTATTAGATAACAGATATGTATAAACATGACTATGAATACATGAAATGGATACAAATAAAAGGGGACATTAGGACCGGGACGGTAGGCATGTTGGTGTGCTTATGCATGCTCCTAACAGACCTCTTAGGAATGGGGAGAGGTCAACAGTAGATAGTCTAAGATTAAAGTTTTTGAGGTTTGGGGAAGCAACAACAGAGTCAGGTAAAGCATTCCAGGCATTGACCACTCTGTTGCTGAAGTCGTATTTTCTGCAATCGAGTTTACCTTAAGTTTGTATCGATTGTGAGCTTGTGTGTTTTTGTGTTTGAAGCTGAAGTAGTCATTGACAGGTAGGACATTGTAGCAGATAATTTTGTGTGCTATGCTCAGGTCAGACCAAAGGTGGCGTAGTTCTAATTTGTCTAAGCCCAAAATTTCAAGTCTGGAGGCCATTTCAAGCTGATTTCAGCTGTGAATGGCCTCAGTAAAAAAAGATGAGGGGAGTATGTACATGTTGTTTCTTCTGGACTTTTCAGAGGTTTTTTTTTATACCATCTGGACAAGCTGTCAGAGTTGAAATGTTGGGGTATTGTGCTATGGTCTGCTCCAGAGGTGGGTTCCTACCAATTTGCACCTATTCGGTAGAACCGGTTCATCAAATCTACCGAACCGGTTAGAAGAGGTTCCACCAGTGGACCAGGAAAGCAGGCCACACCTACAGAAGAGGTTCCAAAATTTTTTGAAACCCACCACTGGTCCTTGGATATGATTATTCTACACTATCATGCTCATATTTATAAAACTCAGTGCCTCTGTGAAAGGTACGGATGACTACTGCGTTTGTGGTGCAATCAGAACATTGCTTGTGTTGAAGTTGTTTTAACGCAAACCAAAGATGCCTTTTAAAAAACAAGTTTAAATCATATTCCTATGCATGCCAGTGCTGTGTGTGAGGTAATTTAAGGTGGTTCAGACAAGTGTCATCGGCATCTTCATATCCAGTCACATGGGCGCAAGCCACTACCATCTGGTCACATGGGTGGCAAGCCACTCCCACAAAGGAGGCCACACCCACAGAGTAGGTTCGAACAATTTTTGAAACCCACCACTGGTCTGCTCCTACCTGTATGTCCAATTTCAGAAGATGATGCCTGGGTATTATTATTCTGCTTCATCATAGTTGAGTTATGGAATCCCTCAAGGTTCAATTTTATCCCAGGTAAAAGAATGAAGATGGCTCCTCACTAAGAGTATTCAGAATATATGTTTCATACAGGTAGTAGTCTGCTTCAGTTTGGCAAAATTCTGTCTACAGGTGTACAACAATAAAGAAATCTGCATAAAAGTATTCGTATATGCCTTTCTTAGTTGTGTCTTTCTTAGCTTTTGGAGCCTGGTGCCTTTCCATTTTCCATGGCTTTTAATTGGCTGTTAATTTTATTCTTTTTCATGTTTTTTAAATTCATGAATGACCTCCTAGCTGATGCCAAAATTAGATGCTCCTTTTGATTTTGACTCTTTTTTGTATATTTTAATGCAGTTGTAGTTTTTAGTGTGACTACAGATATTGGGTGGTTTAAAATACTAAACAAACAAGCCAAGACATTGTTTTCTGCATTCTTGATGGGGTCAATCCCTACTACGGGTGTCCAAAAGTTGTATTTCTTCTTTCCCTTGTGGACTGACATTTGCTCAGAGAATAGTTATAGAGTATCTGATGTCAAGATGTCTATGGATCAGAAGGTCATGGGTAAAGAAATAATTCTGTGCTTAATGAGAATGGATAGAACTGGAAGGGAGAGTAATGTTAAGGATGGAGAACAGCTATTAAGTAAGTTCTTGCAAAGCCAAAGACACTGCTAGGCCCTACCTACACACCAATGAGCTTGGGATCAGGGAAGATCACTTTTCATCTTCTTTCATGTTTCTCTGAATACATAGAGTGATTGGCTGATTATCTAGGAAGCTATATCTGCCTCCTGACAATTTATTCTTTTAGCCAAAGGAAAAGCATCTGAATGATATTGTTTGGGTGAGCATGAAGCATCAGGCTAAATGTTACCTCCAGCCATGAATGATTTTGTTTGATTCTGAGTCTTTCTTAAAAGAAGAGGTAGGAATGCTTCCCTAACATCTTGCTCTCACTCTTGAAACATTACTGGTGCATTTGGAGTTCTTCAGAGGACCGTTTTGTTTTTATTTACAGCTTTTCCACTCAATGCCATGCCACAATTTTTCAGTTGCTCAGTTCAATTATATCTCTACCTGACTGCTCTCTCCTTTCTCTATCTCTCTGTCCTTTGCAGTATTTTATCAATGCACCAATGGAGTTTCTGCATTTACAGTACACAACCGTTTACTGTAAGTTAAACCAACGAGCTTTCTCTGGAATATTTTATCAATCTAAATGTATGCAGAAGCACTATGCAGTTAATTAATGCACATATTATTTGTTTGGTTAATGGCATTTTTATACTACTCCAATCACACGGTTCAGGGTGGTTCACAAGATACTTAAAGCACAAACTGAGCAGAATACCAAACATAATCAGTTTCAGAGGTGGGTTCCTACCAGTTCGGTCCAGTTTGGCCAAACAGGTAGTGGTATGCTGGCCTGGGTCACAGAACTGGCCCAGGCTGGCCAGGGCCCAGAACCAGTTCTGTGGTCACCAACGTGGCTGCCGCCATCTTTTTAAACATTCTGTGTATGCGTAGAACAATTTCCATTGAATTGTGCATGCATGTGCAGTGCACATCTAACATGCATGATGCGCACGCATAAGTGAACCAGCAGTACTGCCAGATGAAACCCACCCCTGATCAGTTCCTATGGTAACTCTACAACCTTTTTAAAAGTAAAATGGTTAAAAGCCCAGGTTTAAACTATGAAACTTGGAGAAGTTCCTGAAAACAGGAGTGAAGGCACCAGTTTCTGACACAAAATCTCTGGAAAATATGTATCCCATAATGTAGGAGGGCAAATGTGACGGCCTCTTCCCTCCTCCTTGTGTGTGGTGTAATCTTCAGTAGCCTTTTTCTTGATGACCTCGTAGGGTGAAATAAAGTATTGTATTGTATTGTATTTGGTTTATTTGTATGCTGCCCTTCTCCAGGAGGGACTCAGGGTGGTGAACAACTCAAGGGGGAAAGGGAACATAACACAATACACATAATTAAAATACACGAAAATCACACAGCCATACCAGTCGAGAGGGGAGGGGAACTCATCAACCCCAGGCCTGCCGGCACAGCCAGGTTTTGACGGCTTTCCAGAAGGCCTGGAGAGAGGTGAGGGTCCGGATCTCCACGGGGAGTTCATTCCAAAGGGCCGGAGCTGCTACAGAGAAGGCCCTCCCCCGGGTAGTAGCCAGATGGCATTGGCTGGTGGACAGAACCTGGAGGAGGCCGACCCTGTGAGATCTAACAGGTCTTTGGGAGGTAACTGGCAGCAGGCGGTCTCTCAAGTACCCAGGTCCAATACCATGAAGGGCTTTATAAGTTACGACTAGCACTTTGAAGCGTATCCGGAGACCGATTGGTAGCCAGTGCAGCTCACAGAGGATAGGTGTAACGTGGGTGTACCGAGGTAATGGACAAGGCAGTCCCTGAAACACAATTGTGTCATGCCCTCAAAGCCTTTATGGGTAATAGCCAGCTCATTCTATCCTGATGATATGGCTCTGTTATGTATCCATTGGAGCTTTCTGGTCCCATCCAAGGGCATCCCTGTACAAGGAGTGTTGCAGTACACCAGTCATGAGATTTTGAGTGAGTGAGGTACTGTTGCCATTGCTTCTTGGTCCAAGATGGGCATAGTTCCCCTGGCCATTACTAACACCTGGTGTTCAAAGCCAGTGGCATTCTTCTCAGAGGTGGTATTCAGCAGGTTCTGATCAGTTCTGGAGAACCAGAGTGGAAATTTTGAGTAGTTCAGGGAACTGACAAATACCATCTCTGACTGGCCATGCCTCCATCTATTCTCCGCCTTCTGAGTCCCAGCTGATCAGGAGGGAATGGGGATTTTCCAGTAACCTTCCCCTGGAGTGGGGAGGGAATGGAGATTTTACACTATCCTTCCCCTGCCATGCCCATCAAGCCGCACCCACAGAACTGGTAGTAAAAAAATTTGAAGCCCACCACTGATTCTGCTACAAGAAATATTTATTTATTTATTTATTTATTTAGCACGTATCCTCTGACCTAGTAAAGCTGTGAAACAAGCATCCTTTTGGGAGCTGCATGGAAAAGCAGCATGTGCTCCCTTCTAAATTTTGTGCATAACTCCAGCCACTTCCGCATCTACATTCAGTATCTTCTGGCTTTTGGATGTGTTGGTGGAGGCATTAGGAGTGACACAACGTCCCTCAATTCCAACAAATTATAGACACATTATACTAATTTTCAAGGGGCATGAAGTGTCCAGATTATCATAGGATCCTCAAACACATATGCTCCAATCCAATCCAATCCAATCCAATCCAATCCAATCCAAGCCAAGCCAAGCCAAGCCAAGCCAAGCCAAGCCAAGCCAAGCCAAGCCAAGCCAAGCCAAGCCAAGCCAAGCCAAGCCAAGCCATATTTAGGTGAAGTCATTGGTGGAACCAATTGTCTTTCTTTGTCTTTTCCATTGTGCTACTGATTTCTTCAGGGACGCAGTGACTCAGTGGCAAAGATGCTGAGCTTGTCGATCAGAAAGGCCCACAGTTTGGTGGTTTGAATCCCTAGCACCACATAATGGAGTGAGCTCCCGTTACTTGTCCCAACTTCTCCTGCCAACCTAGCAGTTCGAAAGCATGTAAAAATGAAAGTAGAAAAACAGGGACCACCTTTGGTGGGAAGGTAACAGCGTTCCGTGCATCTTTGGCATTTAGTCATGCTGGCCACATGACCACGGAGACCTCTTCGGACAGCACTGGCTCTTTGGCTTTGAAACAGAGATGAGCACCGCTCCCTACAGTTGGGAACAACTAGCACACATGTGGGAGTGGAAACTTTATCTTTACTTTTACTGATTTCTTCATTTTCCTGTAGTTCAACTACAGAGAAGGTGGAGCTTCATGTTTTCTTCCAATAATGAACAGGCCTGCAGTTCTCTTTTTTTAGCCTCTTTTTGTGCTGGTCTTTTCTTCTTCTGGAACTTGAGAAGGATATCATATTGGCATTGCTTGATAAAGCACCATACCATTTATAAGAACCCTGATCATTCTAACAATAGCTGGAAACATTGGTTTTGCTGAAGCAATTAACTTTATACTACTCTTTACCTTTGCTTAGGTAGCTTTTTGTCTAGCTTTGCTCCTATAAGGTTTTGTTGTTGTTCCTTTCTAAAATGGATTTAGAGAAGTAGAATTGCGTTATACTTTGTATTTTTAGATGTATGAGATAGCTAAGTGAACTCTTAAAGCACTGCAGTACCATTAAAAACTCTTACTTACCATCTAAGGCAGTGATGGGTTTCAAAAAAATTTGGAACCTCTTCTGTAGGTGTGGCCTGCTTTCCGGGTCTATTGGTGGAACCTCTTCTAACCGGTTCGGTAGATTTGATGAACCGGTTCTACCAAATAGGTGTGAACTGGCAGGAACCCACCTTTGATCTAAGTTCATGTAGTTATATAGTCATTCCAGAAAGCATCACTGGACAGAGGAAGCTCTGTCTAGGATTATCCAGATTTGGGGTCTTTGGTCAGTAGTGGGATTCAAATAATTTAACAACCAGTTCTCTGCCCTAATAACCAGCTGGATAGGTGGGCTCAGTAGTCATGTGACTGGGTGGGCGTGGCCAACTCAACATCACTCAAGTCGATGGGCACTTTGCCTTAGCTGTTACAATGTAATAAGGGTTAACTAGAGAGGCAGTTTCTGTAAGCAGGGCAATAAAAATTAGGCTAGAAACAACACCAGAATGTTTCCTTCCTGCCTTCCTTACAGGATTAGCCTGGAAAGTAGAAAAACAAAAGGAAATTTCTTCCAACAACCGATTCTCCAAACTGCTTAGAAAGTTAACAACCTGTTCTCCTGTATAGGTGTCAACTGGCTGAATCCCACCACTGTCTTTGGGGTCCTCTGAGCTTGGTGGATTTTTTGCAGATGTTTCATCACCAAACTAACTTTATGAGTTCACTGTTAACTTTGCCTAGTATGATAATGAAACATCTGCAAGAAAACCACCAAGCTCACCAAAGTTCCCACAGTTCAACCCTGAGCTGATTCTTTTCCATCAGTGTTATCCAGTTTTTCAAGTTTCAATAGACTGCTTGACCATTTTTTCCAGCTTCTAAAATGTAATTGCAAATCTTCAGCCATGAGAACAGCTCATTTTTTTCCTTGATGGAAAGACAAATTTTAGCAGGACCTTTATTGCAGCTGTTCTTTTTCCTGTCTTACACCTCCCTGGGAATGGAAAGTGTATGCAGAGCAAATTGGGTTGGAATTAATTTTTATTACTACTCATTAGTAAAAGTAAGTTTGGTAGGGAGCCAAGACTTTCAGGAAAAAATATAATAAAATTGAAGGCAAAAGAAATAGTAGTAACATGCATGTTTATGTAATAATCAGCCTTTTTTTCTGCCTATCAGGAGTTTGCTACTTAGGCAGCAATTTTTATTATACAGATTTAGTGCTCCTCTTCAACCGGTTGTAATTCCTCCCAAAATAAAACAGAGGGAAGGAAAGAAAGGAATTATTGTCTTCCACTGAGCAAAAGAAAAAGAAAAAAATTACCCAGGGAATTAAAAGCTCTGAGTTATGGCTCTTGCTTTAGGGATAAAAAAAAAACAACCCATGAAATGAAAAGCTGGGCTGAGATTGGAGACTTAATTGATGTAGTAAAAAACCTTGAATAGTGACATTGAGATGCAAGATAACGTTAACCCAGGTTTTTTTTTCCCCAGTGAAACCTAACCTGACAGGGGGACATGAAAAGGAAATGAAAAGAAAACAAATGTGGGTTGTTGTTGGTGACATTCCACTTTATAAAAGCCTCTGAGGGATGAGAAGGACTCCAGAGGCTACCAGATTAGAAGAAAAATGTCAGCCATGAGGACTGGAGGGGTGGGGGGAGGGTAAAATGCTTGAATGGAAAGCAGTTGTATTACCCTTAACCATGGAATTGCCTCAGGGTTTGACCTGTTTTATGGAAATATGACATGCCAGAAAAATATGTACTCTTCCCTGGCTTTATGAAAGATACAGACAAATCCAGAAAGCCTTTTGCTTGGGATCTAAGACTGCTAAAAAAAAAAAACCTGGGATAACTAAGCACAAGAGCAGCTATTGAAGCTGACTTTTTAAATTTTTGTTTTATTCAGCATATTTATGGCTGCCTGTAAGACTGTGTATAGGAATGACCTTGGGAGACAGGAAGAAGAGTACCAGGCTAGGCGACAGCCAGATAAGAAGTAGGTTTGGCCCAGAAGTGGTATTCAGCAGGTTCTGACCAGTTCTGGAGAACCGGTAGCAGAAATTTTGGATAGTTCAGAGAACCGGTAAATAAAACCTCTGGCTGGCCCTGCCCCCATCTATTCTCTGCCTCCGGAGTCCCAGCTGATCGGGAGGGAATGGGGATTTTGCAATATCCTTCCCCTGGAGTGGAGAGGGAATGGGGATTTTGCAGTAACTTTCCCCTGCCATGTCCACCAAGTCACTCCCACAGAACCAATGGGGAAAAAAATTGAATCCCACCACTGCATTTGCCACAAAAAAACAACAGAAGTCTGGCAAATGTCTCAGAAAAAGTCTTCCCTAGTTTCCCCACACTGAAAAAGTGAGTGTGGGGGGAGATGGTGAGGGGATTGGAGGCTAAAAAATACAAATAACAGTTGCAGGAACTGGGTATGTCTAGTTTAATGAAAATAAGGAGTAGGGGACACATGATAGCAGTGTTTCAATATCTCAGAAGTTGCCACAAAGAAGAGGGAGTCAAACTATTCTACAAAGCACTTGAGGCAGGACAAGAAGCAATGAGTGGAAACTAATCAAGAAGAGAAGCAACCTAGAACTAAGGAAAAAAATTCCAGACAATTAGAACAATTAATTAGTGCAACGACTTGCCTCCAGAAGTTGTGAATGTTCCAACACTGGAGGCTTTTAAGAAGAGATTGGACAACAATTTGTCTGAAGTGGTGTAAGGTTTCCTGCCTGAGTAGGGGGTTGGACTAGAAGACCTCCAAGGTCCCTTCCAATTCTGTTATTCTGTTATAGAATATAACCCATCTCCTCCCACTTATGACTTTATGACTATATGTTGCTTATTTCCTTACGATTTATATTTATTGTTCCCTAGTATGATTTGATTGCTTATTTGTACCCTATGACTCATTAAGTGTTGTATCTTATGATTCTTGATGAATGTATTTTATTCTCCTTATGTAAATTGAGAGCATCTGCACCAAGGACAAATTCCTTGTGTGTCCAATCACACTTGATCAATAAAGAATTCTATTCTATTCTAATTCTATTAATTCCTTTTCTATTCTATTCTATCTTAGAAGATCTCCAAAGTCCCTTCCAACTCTGTTATTCTATTCTAGAAAACCTCAAGGTCCATTCTATTCTATTCTATTCTATTCTATTCTATTCTATTCTATTCTATTCTATTTTATTATTCTATTCTACTATTGTATTCTATTCTATTCTATAAGACCTCAAGGTCCATTCTATTCTATTCATTCTATTCTACTATTCTATTCTATTCTATTCTATTCTAGAAGGCCTCCAACTCTATTATTCTATTCTATTCTATTCAAGAAGACCTCCAAGGTCCCTTCGAATTTTATTATTTTGTGTTCAGCCTGGAGATAAGTAAGACATCCTCAACTGGGAATATTTAGTTTAAAATTGAAGTAGTAAGTGAAGTGAAGTAAAACAGAATTCTATTCTATTTGAGTTTATTTATGGTCTCATTATCATTTACAAATAAGTGCAAATGTTCACCTATCAGCCGTCCTTCCACTTAAATTTCTCCAAAATTCTATTTTCTTGTGAAAGGACTTCTAAAGCACTTTTCCTCTTCCAATTGAATGAAAACATGCAGGGACAAATGCTGGAGAACTTCCTGCCAATGTTCTCATCAATGAAAGCCACTTACAAGGACGAAGAGATAAGAGAAAAAGGAACGGCACATTTCTAGTGACTTCTGCGCAGAAGAGGAGAAATCCCTCTGGCTGTGCCCACTTGAGAATATGCATCCATTGTCTGTCAGTGGAACTCAGCTCATGTTATCAAGTAATACGTGAAAACAGCCGCAGGCGGAAACGGAACAGAAGGAAGAAGAAACTTCTCAGCATCACGGCTGTCTCAGAAGAACCTTCCAGCAGTGTGCTGAAGTGCAGAAAGTAACAGCATGAGGAGGTTCCATTATCAAATGAAACAAGCCAGGCAGCCAAAATTGCATAATTGCTGTTACACAAGCCACCAATGGAAGAATCAGGGCTTACTATTTTAGTTGTTGTGGCCTGTCAGCCTCTCCAGCAGCTGAATCAGATGAAGAGGAGGCGTGGGTATCAGGGTCAGCATCAAGGCAATCTGAGAGCTCTGAGTGGGGAGAGGGAATGGAACTTGGAGGAAGGGAGGGAGAGAGAGAGAGAGAGAGAGAGAGAGAAAGAGAGAAAGAGAGAGAAAGAGAGAGAAAGAGAGGCAGAGGCAGAGGCAGAGCAGAGGCAGAGCCTGGGCTGTCCATCAGCCCCCAGTTCTGGAGGTGACTGATGAGGAAGAGGAGGAACAGCTGGTTCCAGTGCCTGATGTGCGGATGCGCAGAAGGCAGGAGAGAGAAGAGCAGTGGAAATCTATGGGCCTGTCCTTGGGACAGAAGAACCACTGTGGCTAGTGAAGCCCCACCTTAATTCTGGGGATAAAAGGCAGGGGTGGAGATGAATAGGTGTGACAGACAAGTATTTATCTCCCTGCCAGACAGACTTGTTAGCCTGCTGTGTGAGAGAGAAAGACTTTTTGCCGGGGCTGCTGGCGCTCCTAATAAAGGAATTTCTGATTAATTATAGAAGTTTTGTTGTGTTTGGGGAGCTGGGTCAGAACACTAGCAGGTTGCTTGCTTAGCTTCATAAATGCTATAGAGAGGGAGATGTAAACATGAAAGCATTTACATGAAATACAGATAGTCCTTGGCTTACAATCATTTGGTTAGTGACTGTTTGAAGTTGCAACAGCACTGAAGAAAAGTGCCTTACCACAGATCTTCAACTTCCAAGCTTAAATGTTGCAGCATCCCCATGGTCATGTGATCAAAATTTGGGCACTTAGCGACTAGCATGCATTCACAACACTTGCAACATATAGATCCTGTGATTGCCATTTGCGACCTTCCCAGCCAGCTTCCAACAAACAAAATCAAAATCAATAGGGAAAGTTGGATTCACTTAATCACTGCTTGATTCACTTAACATTGCAAAAAAGGGGCATAAAATCAGATGTGACTCACTTAACAACTACCTTGCTGGGAAATTCTATCCCGATTGTGATCATAATGCGGGTCTACCTATTTGATTTGATCCTGAATTAGGTGTGACTAATTTAATGACAAAAAAGAGTAGGGATGACATGATAGCAATGTTCTAATGTTTGAGAAACTCCTACAAAGAAGACAGGATTAACCTATTTTCTAAAACACCAGAAGGCAAAAAGGAAGCCATGGATGGAAGCTAATCAAGGAGAAAAACAACCTAGAAATAAGCAGAAATTTTCTGCCAGTGATCACAATTAAATATAAGAACTGGTTGTCTTCAGAAGTTATGGGTGCTCCATCACTGGAGGATTTAAGAAGAGATTGGACAACTCCTCATCTGAAATGTTATAGGGTCTCTTGCTTGGACAGGGGATTGGATTAGGGCAGTGATGGCTAGCCTTTTCCAGACTGAGTGCCCAAAGTACACACGCACACAAATGCGCACACGCGCACCAGAGGTGGGTTGCTATTTTTTTTTTACTAATCTAAATCACATGGCACAGCAGATTCCACTGTTCTACTTACCTTTGCAGGCTCGGAAGGCTTCAAAATGTTCCTTTTTAGCGCTGCGTAGGTGTACCTCAGGCCCGCACGCGTGGAAATTGCATGCGCGCAAAGCACACACTCAGTAGCAGTCTCACCAAATTGGTAGCAGACTTCAGAGGATTTCACCACTGGAATGAGGGGATCAGTCTTGGCCATGATTGGACAATCACCTTTTTCGTGCACCTAAGCAGGTTTTTCTCAACAGCCTCCTTTTTCATTCCTCATCCCTTCCATTCTTCTTTTCTGCCTTATTTCTCTTTAAAGGGAGACATAGTGCAAGTAAAAATGATAAGTGTGAAATCTGAAAACAGTCAAGCTGGGGAAGAAAGGGGGGGAACCTTCATTGCTCTCATGCTTCATCCTATCACGGCTGTCAGTTGAGGCTCTCCAGCCACAACTTCCTTATTCTAAGATTGATTAAGTTGTAGGCGACTTTTGGCTATGACTCAGCTAATGTTGATATTTTATGGCAGGCAAGAAAGAAGCCAGCTTCAACAGAAAGCCTGTCTATCAGAGGTCAGAGCCGATCTATATATGACCATGATGGCGAGCCTATGGGAGGCTTGCCACAGGTGTCACACGGAGCCATATCTATGTCATGCCCTATGTCAGCTCCAGCATTCATGTGCATGCTGGCCAGCTAATTTTTGGGCTTCCAGAGGATGGGGAGGCATTTTTGTCCTCCCCAGGCTTCAGAAAAGCCTCCAGAGCCTATGGATGGCAAAAAACAGGCCCAATGAAGTTCATAGCAGAGAGCCACCAGGTCTCCATCCCCGTTGATATAGAGCATGGTCATGCCTTTGGAGAAGCATTCTAGGAAAATTTACTGCCTCCTCATTAATACCATGTGTGCTTCCTCTTTTATCTCTCCTTTTCATCAAGAGTAGCCTTGTGCCCTCCCTATTAGGAGGTTAGCCAATTGGCACCCTGTAGCTGTCGCTCTGAAAAATGCATGCAGATAGGCAGGTCAGGAAAGGCAACCAGCCAATCTGGAGGGCTGTGTGTCTTAGTGCAACAGAGGACTTGGTCTTGGTCATGGAGTTCTCATGGAGGTCATGCCTCCAATTTGCTACTCTGTTGTGCTAATGGCAGGACTGCTCTTGACCACTTATAGTTTTGAAGACATGCAAGTAAATAAATAAATAAATAAATAAATAAATAAATAAATAAATAATCCTGGAACTTGCAGTCATTCCTTTGCATTCCTATAAAATGTAGAGAAGAAACTCTTGTGTTCCCTTGGATTTTGTTTTGAACACAATGTGATTTTTAACCCTTACTGTTCTTTCTCCCTTGCTTTCATGAAGAGAACTCTGGGATGATCCATGGACATTCCAATTAAAACATTTCCAAAATACGGTATATACTTTCCAATCCCTCCTGGAGATTTTGGGAATTAAAAAATTCCCAGCTGCAAACAAAACTGACTATAGCTCACCCCACTTGCAATATAGCCTCGATAGCCATTTGTTTGAAATAGACTCCTCATTGAGCAAGGACTTGGACTAGACCTATGACTCCCAGACTATAACTTTATTGCTTGTATCCTTATGATTTATATTGATATTGATTTGTTTCCTCATTGCTTATTTGTACCCTATGGCTATCATTAAGTGTTGCACCTTATGATTCTTGATGAATGCATCATATCTTTTTATGTACACTGAGAGCATTTGTACCAAAGACAAATTCCTTGTGTGTCCAATCACACTTGGCCAATACAGAATTCTATTCTATTCTATTCTATTCTATTCTATTCTAGAAGACCTCCAAGGTCCCTTATAATTCTATTAATTCTATGTGTTCAGCCTGGAGATAAGTAAGAAATTCTCAATTGGGAATATTTAGTTTAAAATTGAAGTAGTAAGTGAAGTGAAGTAAAAGTGAAATAGTAAGTAAACAGGGTACAAATTTCCACCCTTTTTTGCAAGCACTGTTACCAGTTTCATGATATCCGGACAACTGTGTTTTCCCAGAATTCCTTAGAACAATACTGGAGCAACTCATCACATTTAATTTTGAGATATATGCAACAACTGAAAATTGGAGGATGGGAAGAAATGTAATTCCACACTGTCATTTTGTTACAGGTTTGCAAGGACGTTGTTTTTAAGAAGAACCCCCGGGAAAATGAAAGAGTCCAAAACCTACCACCTATGTGGTATATTGTGTTGCATATTATTTCATTGGTTTTGCTGTTCTTGGGGTTCTTTTTAATTTTTGGATCTCTGTGGTGGTTTGTTCTGCTAACTGTCCAAACTCAGATGGGATGGTATATAAATTGTACAAATACATACACAAGTATCTTCCCACAGGTAGGGCTGGGCCTTCAGAAGTCCTGGGAGGTTTTTCCAGTCTAAGCATCATCATACACTCCAGCATTTGCCATACAAAGCTTCAGCAGTGGCAACATAAGACTTGATCAGTAATTTCAGTGTTTCTACAGGAAGCAAGGTGGAGGAGGGGGGAGGAGGAGGAGGAGGAGGGGGGGGAGGAGGAGGAGGAGGAAATGAATCCTAACCTAACATTCAGAAGAAAAGCAAAATTAACAATGTAAAATAAGTCTAAATTTGAATAAAAATCAAGTTCTCATTATTTGTGGCTGGTTTCATCAATCAAAGACTTTTATTGGTTAAAGCAAGACCTGAGTTTTGTTCATCTTCCTTAACATGGCTTCTTCCCCATGTGCTGTGTTTAAACTCCCTTTGTTCCTTGAGCAAATAACTTGTCAAGGAAGACTGATCCATATAAAGAATCTGGCCAAATGGAAAAGTCTTTCATCATTCCCACAAAAGATCAGTTTAACAATTACTGTTTACTAGTCAAACTTCTCTAATTAATTGATTAAGACAGCTGTTATCTATCAAAAAGTTTTCTTATATAAAGACTCTGTTACTGGAATGCATTTACAGACACTAATTCTAAGAATATCTGCCATTATTTGTAATATTTCATCTTTATTCTTACACTTGAGGCTCTCCTTGCATTGGCAAAGTTTTTAAAAAAAACTAGGAAGAGGATTAAAATCAGATTAATTACTGTTATAATTAATTACTGTGATAGCAACTATTTTAAATGAAGTCTATTCAGAATGAGCAGGAGCTAAATTACCAAAGCAGTGGTAGGATTCATTTTTTTTTTTACTATCGGTTCTATGAGTTGGACCACCTCTGTGCCAATGGGGTCCTTCCTAAACTATTGTTTCTCTTGTAGCTGCAGTTTTCATTCAGAAATCTTAATTTGCTTTTTGGGGAAATGTTGCATTGGGACATTGTGAGAAGTAGGCAAATGTCTGTTGTTCCAAATCAACTGATTGGTTTCAGCCTGATTTGGAGCATGGGATTCATTCAGAAACTCAGATCAATTGCTTGATTCAGACCAATGCATTATCTCAAATTAAATGCTTCCAAATTGATGCAGACCACTTTGGATGTTTTCCAGGTCTGTGTAAATGCAATGTAATGGTCCGGATAATAACAAATCAAATTGAAATGGATCCAGTTTGAAGATTCAGAACAAATTGGTTTGGACATCCCAAGTGGATTGCTGCAGTTTTCTGAATAAATTAGATTATTTAGGTCAAATTGCATGTGATTTATATGCATCTAATATAAAAATATGGGATCAGTGGCTCAGGGGCTAAGGTGCTGAGCTTGTTGATCAACAGGTTATCAGTTCAGCAGTTCAAATCCGTAGCGCCGCGTAATGGAGTGAGCTCCCGTTACTTATCCCAGCTTCTGCCAACCTAGCAGTCTGAAAGCATGTAAAAATACAAGTAGAAAAATAGGAACTACTTTTGGTGGGAAAGTAACAGCGTTCTGTGCGCCTTCGGCATTTAGTCATACCATCCACATGACCACGGAGACATCTTTGGACAGCGCTGGCTCTTTGGCTTTGAAACGGAGATGAACACTGCCCCCTACAGTCGGGAACAACTAGCACAGATATGCGAGGGGAATCTTTACCTTTACCTTAATATAAAAATGTATACAGGGGTTTCCATTAGCCTTCAAAATGAATAATGAAAGAGGTGAATTCAAATTGGGCATTTGGAACAAATGATCATGTAAGAACCAACTGGAATCAAATCCTCTGCGTTTTGGTCTTCAGATAGTCCTCGACTTTTGTTTAGCAACTGTTCAAACTTACAACAGCACTGAGAAAGTGACTTAAAACTGGTCCTCACACTTATGACCATCGCAGCATCCGCATGGTCACAAGAGCTATGTATTTCTGACAGTTACGGCATTTCAAGGTCATATGATCATCATTTCTGACCATCCCAGTCAGCTTCCAACAAAGTTAATGTCACTTAGCAACCATGGGAAAAAATGATGTAAAATGGGTGCAAGTCACTCAACTTCCTTTCTTAGCAACATCAATTCTGGCCCCAACTGTGGTCACAGTTCGGGGACTGCCTGTAACTGATTTGTAACCAAGGCAAGGAACTCTACAGATTCTTCTCAGCCAGCTTTGTCTCTCACTCTTTGGTTCAGCAAACAACCGGGATTTTTATTTTGTCTCGATGCAAGATTCCAAAGTTGACTAAGTGATTGTGGTTGTGTTGCGTAGCTACTCTTGACCTGCCAAACTGACTTACAGTGGCTTCCGCCATCCCTGGCGCTCTGTCCAGCCAGTTACAATAGAGATATTTGTAGGCAAGGGCAGACTCTAAGTCAGGAGCAGCATTCCTCGTGGAAAGGTGAGCTGCCTTTGCAGATAAGTATTTTCTGCTCTGTCATCCTGACTCTCAAGAATTGTTTGGGGAGGCAGGAAGGACATGTTCAGGAGCATCCTTAATGTGGTTCTGCTGCCACCTAGTTTCCATCCAAAGAACAGCACCACAGGAAATGCAGAAAAGCAGAAATTTGCTGACAGAAATTGGAGATGATTGCTCTAATATAAATAGTACAGCCATCGGGTTCCTGGTTCAATCCCACTTCAGATCAATAATAGCAATAACAATAGTCGAGTCATCTCTCAGAATCAAATCCCTGGATCCCTTTAATCAGCTGAGCTGAATCAAATGCCTTCAAATTGGTATGAACATTCAATAGCAATAACAGACTTATATACTGCTCCGTAGTGCTTTTACAGCCCTCTCAAAGCGATTCACAGAGTCAGTCTATTGGCTGGCCAACAATCTGGCTCCTCATTTTACCCGTCTGGGAAAGATGGAAGGCTGAATCAACCTGGAGCCAGTGAGACTAAAACTGCCAAACAGCTGGCAGCCGGCAGTCAGCAGAAGTAGCCTGCAATGCTGCATTCTAACCACTGTGCCACCATGTCTTGATACAGGGACAAAGCAGATGGACTGAATTGGTAATTGTTGCTTGCCACAGTTCCTCACGTCTTCTTCCTGGGATCTAAGAATGGTTGCAGGGCCCTCTGTCCATATAGAGTATAGACGATGATAGCCTACAACCAGAGGTGGCACATGAAGCCTAAGGTGACCAGACGTCACGCTTTTGGCTGGACAGTCACGATTTTTAATAATTTGTCCCATGTCCCGCAGCATGTTCAAAAAGTCCGATTTTCCAAAAGAAAGAAAACAATTTTAAAAAGGACGCCGTTAAAAAAAAAGAAGTGTGGGATCGCTGCTTTCTGAGCTTGATGAGCAAGGATCCCCCACCCCACACCTCCTCTTTCACAACGAGGAGGTTTGGGGAAGATGGTGGGATCGCTGCTTAATGAAGCCCTCTCTGTGGGCACATGAGCCGTTGCCCCAGCTCAGCTCCATCATGCATATGCACACACCTCCCACTGGCCAGCTGATTTTCGGGTCTCTGCCACAAGTGTGGGGGTGTGTGCTGAACCTCACCCCCATAGCCCGTTTTTGATCCCAGGAGGCTTCATGGAGGCCTGATAGGCCCAAAATGGGGCCAAGAGGGGTTACACATACATGCTGGGGGTGGGAGGAGTGTGGGGCTATGTGCTGCACCCTACTGTGGCCCATTTTTGGTCCCAGGAAGCTTCAGGGAGGCCTGCTAGACCCAAAATGAGAGGTTGCACATGCATGCATGTGGGGGGACCACAGGGGGTTGCATGCATATGTGCAGGGGGCAGGGTTTGTGGGTATGTGTGTCATGCATGCATTGCATTATGGGTGTGGGCAAGCATGCGCTGTCACACACGCTATTGTGCTTTCGGCACATGAGGACAAAAAAATTAGCCATCACTGGCCTACAAGTTAAAATATGGCTATGGCAATCTTAGTTTGCATGGCTTGCTAAGCAACCAAATACTGTCTTCATCCTTATTATTTTTTATCTGTAAACCTCTCAGAGTCACATAGGTGTGATGGGCAGTGTAGAAGAGAGAGGGAGGGAGGGATGGAAATTATGCTAAATCCCAGGAACCTCCAAGGTCTGAACTGAAATGGAAAAGGTCATTTGTAATAGAGACCAAGCCTTGCTCAGGAACAGAAGATCAAATGAAAGGATCTCTAAAAGATGCCTCTTCAGCTTCTGCTTGAACATATCTAAAGAAATATTTTCTCTCTGCTGCTATGATCAAGCTGTTCTCCTTCTTAGGAAATTTCTCCTAATATAATTCCATGTCTTGCAAGGCAGGGTGATAAAGTATTTGAGCTCTTATATATCAGTCTGTAATATATCAGCCTTCTCAAGGCCAAATGCTTCCTATTACTTTCATTTTCTTCATTGTGTGAGACAGAAAACGTGACTTGCACAACTTCTGTTGCAGAGAAGTATTAGTGGATTAAATATATTTTTGAACTTGCTGGCCAAAACTAACAGAACTGAATATTTGGGGAGGGAAAAAAAATGAACTGCTTCTTTAACAAAAGGAACATTCCCTTCAAGTTGTTACATAATTTAATGTTATTAAAATTTTAATATTAAAATTTAATTAGTGAAAAGAGAAAGACATGGTGAAGAAAAATATAGAATTAGCAAATTGAATTTGAGGGTTCTTCTCTTTTAATTGTAATCTTTAGTTCTTTCTAGTTCCTTCTACTGTTTAATTCTTAAAACTCCTATTTTAAGAATTCAGAATTAAAGCATTATCCATTGGAAGGGTTCTGTAGAATTCATTTTAAAATCTTATTTCAAAAATTATCTGGACCCTTAGCCCATTTATGACTTTCTAAAATCAAAATTTCTTTTTTTTGTTTATTCCAGAAATAAAAGTCCTTAAACTTGTATTTAAAACTTATTTTTGAAGCAAAACTTCTTTTGCTAATGATTGAAGGTGCCGTAAAATGTGTCACTTCCTAATAGCTGAAAACAGTTAATGAGCAATTTCCAAAAGTGATTAGAGAAGGCAGAAGGTGAGCCCACCATCCTTTTTAAAGATGCCAACTGTGCTTTGAGCAAGATTCCCTTGTATCCCAGAGCTCTAAAAGTACCAAAGACCACTGTGGTCTTCTAATAAGCAGCAGTTGTCAGGAACATCTGTGGGTAATCCCAAATCCTCTCCTTGCTCCTGAGAGGGACGATGAAGAGCCAGCCCATTTCCCTCCCCTGCAGCTGTTAGTTCCACTTTTATGCGATTCATCTTCAGTTGACCATTTCCCCCCCTGGAAGTCCTATAGAAAATCTCAATAGAAGTAAATTTTAGCTTTTCTATGGAATGGATTCCTGGTCAGATCCACCTGATGAGAACTGACAACAGCCTTGACAATTTGAATATATGGTACCTCCGAAAGGGTGGATTCTGGCAGTCAAAAATAAAAATTGCTCTGCACATGAGCAGAAGCAAAAAACAACATGGTGGTGGCTAGCCACCGCCCGGAGAATCCATTTGGAAGCTTGGCAGGCCTGGGTTGCTGCTGGTTCCAGCGACCCAGGCCACCAAACCACTACTGGTTCAGCCAAACTGGTCCAAACTGGTAGGAAACCACCACTGTACCTCCGTCCTCCTGCTTCTCGTTTCCTGAATTGGGAAGGTCTGAGCCTCTTTGGCACATTTTCTGCTTGTTGTGGACTTAAGATGTTTCCCTCCTTGTTGCTTTGGTAATGAATCTCACATACTTCTGTCAAGGCTGTCTTCTTTACTTTCTACAATACCTAAGAAACCAATCCAGAAACCTACTCCTTTCAATTGTTTAATCTACCTGGAAGTTAAGGTAAGCATTACTTCCCAGGTGTAATGGGGTGGAGGAAGGAAGAAAAGTACAGTGTAAATAACCATCGTCCAAAAAGTATTTCAGCTCACAGAAAGAATAGATGTATCTCAGAATAGACCAGCCCTAGTTCCCTAACATCCCTCGGGGTGTGTCTTCTGTTAAGATGCAGCCAGTTGTGCCTTTAAATGACTTCTACTGTACTACTGTAAAATGGCTTCTACTATACAGCACAGTGGAGTTGCCATGGTAACAGCTTCACAGTAATCCACAAAGTAAGGTAAGGGGAAAAATCCAACATTAGAAATTAAACTTCTGGGGGCACAGGGAAAACATTTTTAACTAATTTAATTGCTGCAAAAATCAGGGTTCAGGGAGAAGTTGCTCTTGCAAGCTTCACAGTACTCCACAAGGGGGCTCCCTCTGGTAAGTGGGTTGGACAAAAGTTAAAATATTTAGTAATCTTGGGATGGGTTGCAAAAGTAAGTTGCATGAGTATATGTTAATTGTCTTCCTGGGAGCACATATCTATATCTATCTATCTGTCTGCAATATATCTCTATATCTATCTATCTATCTATCTATCTATCTATCTATCTATCTATCTATCTATCTATCTATCTATGGCTGGTGGGAAAGAGGAGTGCATGGGAGGGGGAAGGGAGAGGCCAGTGATGATGGGCATGGGAGTAGGGAGAAGAAATGCTCCTCTCAATGGCTCCCTATCAGAAAAGCACTTCAATGTCTATAAATATGCGGGCAACACCAGGTTACCAGCTAGTCTTAGGATAAGATGCCCATGGTTTGCGCTTCTTCTCTGGGCAACCTCAAAGGGTCAGAATCAGGTCTTCCACTTCTGATGGATTTTCTCATCAACTGAAATTATCCTGTTCCTTGGAGGTTTTGTCTGCAGCAGCAGCTGTAATATAGAAATGCCTGATGGTCGTCATGCCACATCTTTCCAACTCCCCTACAGTTTATCTTCTCTCTAGTAAGATTTTTCTCCCTGAGTCAATTTGATTCCATGATTAGTGAAGCTCTCAAAAGAAATAAAATTATTCCCTGCAGACACAATTATAAATATTAGCACATTAATAGGATCCTGAGTATATTAGCTGAGTTGCTTCCCCATCAGTGGAAGAACATTTGACAAATCCATTCCCCCACATTTCCTGATGTAATCGGGAACTTGAGTTGACTTCAACTCAAGACCACCATCCACAAAGGGCCCTACAAAAGAATGTGGAACTCAGAAGAAAGTAAAAAACCCAACAACCTACAAGTAAGATTCCAGGCAGAAAATAATTTAAAATATTTTGCACTTGGGATTTTTTGTACAGGAGCAAACTTGATCTATAGATATCCACAGATTATTCATGAAGGAGAAGCTGTTGGGTGGAAGTGGTTAGTGCATTAAGAGAGAAGACACTTTCACTTGTTTCGCTCTAATCCTTTTTTTTTTTAGTTAATATTTTTTTTTGTAATTTTCATCAGTTTTTGCATTTATAATTGTTTGAATGTTTGTCTATTTTATTACACTGTAAGCCGCTTAGAGTCACCTCGGAACATGGAATGGGCTGCAAATAAGTTAAATAATAATTCCTGCATGAATGCTTCTCTCAAGAGAAGAAAAACTGCCTATTGCTGGTGTATAGAATTGAATGGAAGGATGATGTATCTAAGAATGTATATAAATCATCATCTGTTCAGTAGGGAGATCTGACTGGAGAAAAATGCCTGTGCAAAAGTCCTTTGGTGAGACAGTGGTTAGAATGCAGTATTGCAGGCTAACTCACTGCTCACTGTCAGGAGTTTGATCCTGAATGACTCAAGGTTGACTCAGCCTTCCAGCCTTCTGAGGCCACCTACAATGGTGTCCTGAAGGGAGAAGCTGAAACAGTTTTTGACCAGGATGTGAGGGATCTGTACATATTTTTTCAGTCCCCTTTCTGGTTCATGTAGTATACAGGTCCTCAATGGAAGACAAGCTGATTGCAATTGGTTTTTTTTTTCCTGCAGTCCTAACTATCCATTGAAGTCCTCTTTGGTTGCTGTACCAAACCAGACAGTTGTAGAGGTACAAATGACAGACTCAGTAATTCCTCTGTAGAATTGTATCAGCAGATCTTTGGGCAGCCTGAGCTTTCTCAGTTGATGCAGGAAGAACCTTCTTTGTTGTCCCTTTTTAATGATGGTTCTAATGTTAGGTGTCCATTTCAGGTCCTGGGAGATTATAGCATTCAAAAACCTGAATGAGGAATGAGCTACAAACTGAATGAGATATAAATGAGAGAGCCGAGGTGGCGCAGTGGTTAAATGCAGTACTGCAGGCTACTTCAGCTGACTGCAGTTCTGCAGTTCGCCTGTTCAAATCTCACTGGCTCAGGGTTGACTCAGCCTTCCATCCTTCCGAGGTGGGTGAAATGAGGACCCAGACTGTGAGGGCAATATGCTGACTCTGTAAACCGCTTAGAGAGGGCTGAAAGCCCTATGAAGCGGTATATAAGTCTAACTTCTATTGCTATTGCTATTGCTATTGCTATAAAAGGAACAATATAGAAACTTTATCTCTTCTATTTACTTGTGTGGCAGTGGGTCTCTAAAAAAAAGTTGCCTGGGCCAGTTGTTCTTTGTCTCTCTCCTGCCAAACTCATCTTAGGAAAAAAAAATCCATCTCTAAACATGAATAAAATTCTAGCTCAAAAGAAAAGTTGAATCAAATCTGCATTTGATTTTAGAGAGGTGATGGAAATGACCTGTGAATGTCCCCAAATGTCATTCTTTGTTATTCTTCCAGTTGCCATTTCTCACTGTTCATGGAGATTTTTTTTGTCTTTCCTTAATTAACACTCATCAGCTACCCCGCAGCTGCTAAGGGAGGCCTGGTGTAATTGTTCTCACTTTTCTTAGCACCCTGTATCCAGTGTTTCATTTCTGCTTAGGTGCATTGAGTTCCTTTCTTGGCAATCATTGCTTGATAAGTAAAAGGGCAAGAAAATAAGGACTCCCTACTTTATGGAGTCTTTGTGAAGAAATAGTTCAAAAAGGCCCACCCACATGCAAAGATATACTTGGATAAAGTCAGTTCCCATCCCCCCCAAACAAATCAAAGGACAAGAAAGAGAGTGAGATCTGAAGTCAAACAAGAAGCAATGGGTGGAAACTAATCAAGGAGCGAAGCAACCTAGAACTAAGGAGAAATGCCCTTACAGTTAGAATAATTAATCAGTGGAACAACTTGCCTCCAGAAGTTGTGAATGTTCCAACACTGAAAGTTTTTAAGAAGATGTGGGAGATCCATCTAACAGATTAACAGAGTACTTTATAGGTAATCTAGTCCAACCCCCTGCTCAAGCAGGAGATCCCTACACCATTACTGACAAATGGCAGTCCAATCTCTTATTGAAAGTCTCAAGTGATGAAGCCCCCACAACTTCCAAAGGCAACTTCTGTTCCATTGGTTGATTGTTCTCACTGTCAGAAAGTTCTTCCTTGTTTCTAGGTTGAATCTCTCTTGGTCAGTTTCCATCCATTATTCCTTGTCTGGTCTTCAGGTGCTTTGGAAAATAGTTTGACCCCCTCCTCTCTGTGGCAGCCCCTCAAATATTGGAACATTGCTGGGAGAAGGAGCTGACGTCACGATGATACGGCCGTGCAATCTTGGAGCTCCAAGATCGCAGCTGATACTTTTACCATTGGGTGGTCCATCTGGACCTAAACCATCCCGAAGAGACGGCAACAGGGAAGACTATGTCTTGCTGATCTCAGGGACATCACAAAGTACTTGATTGATCCAAGAGAATCTCTTCTAGCCGCCGATAGAAGCGCAGCCCCAAGCTGCTGAAGTCAGGACAGCTCTGCAACCGGAGGAAAGCAGAAAGAGAAAGTGTGTCCATCTGGTGAGGAAATTTTATTTTTTACAAAAGAGACTACCCCAAAAAGATTAAAACCAAATTAAACTTGTAAAGAAAATTAAATAAGCAGTGAATTTAAGCTATTTTGGATAGTGTGTTATCCTTTTTTTAAATTGTCTTCTATGAATGGAAGTTTTGCAAACACTTCCTACTTTTTAAAGTGAAAGTATTGGCTTTTCTTTTACTTTTTTTAACGTATGGATTAATATTTTTTTTTCATAATACTGGTTTGGATGGGGTTTCTTTCCTTTTCATTTTATTCCATTTAAGAGCCTTGTTTCTTTTAAGCTTGGAATATAAAGAGGATATAAAAGGAATATAAAGAGAGCAGTAACATCAGAGGGAAAAGAAGTTACACTGCCACTTGGAGATTGGAGGCTGAGTTCTGGAAATATTTTTTCTCTCTCTTTTTTTTGATCATTTTGACCTTGCACTTCAAAGGTTTAGCTTGCAAAGAGATAAGATGGGTTGTTTATGCAGGTGCCCTTTGGATGTCTCTTTGGCAGCAGGAGGGAAGTGAAAAACAAAGCTTTTTTTCCAACTAGAGTGTGGACAATGGCACAATACCAAGAAGAAACCATAACATTACAATAGATTATGTTTGAAATTCAAAAATTATTAGAAACATCAGAGAGAATTGAGAAGAAATTAGAAAATATAGATGGTAATATAGCAAAATTTGATGAAATTGAAGATAGCCAGCAAATGGAAAAAGTGGAGGTTAGAGTCTCAAAACCCCAAGGGAAAAATGAACAAAGAGGCAAGATAACTGTGGATATTGGTAGTGATCTGAGCGTAGTTGGAAACGGAAAGAATGGAACATGGAAAGGGAAGAGAGATGGAAAGGAGCTCTACCCCAGATTTCAAGGTATAGAAAGAGAAAAAAGAGAATAATTGATGGATTTATGGAGAGAAACTTTGGCAAGAGCACTACTGATAACCAAAGATAAGCTGATTAAAGAAGTTTTGAAACTTAGTTATGTATGAAAGCCTATAATATTGAAATTGGATATAAATTGTAAACAGTGATTAAGAAAGGAGGTTTAGAAACTTTGTTATAAAACATAATTATTTTTTATTTAGAACGTTTCACAAAGATAGAATGTTGTTGATGGTATTGAAAATAGATGATGGAATGCCATTATGTGGTTTTATTTTGAATTTTGGAATATTTGATATAAAGCGATGTTAAAACAATTATATTCATATGAAGGATGAGGTATGATGATAGTAATATATATATAAATATATTTGATGTAAAATATATAATTTGATATGGATTATAGGTGATGACTGTGGAAGGGATGCACAAAAGTTCTCTGTAACCAATTGACACACTTTTTATAATTTGTAATGGAATATGTTTTTATGGCATTTGTTGTGTCTTGTTTGTGTTTATTCCAAAAAAAAATATCAATCAAAAATATTGGAATGCTGCTGTCATGTCTGAAATGGTATAGGGCAGTGATGGCTAACCTTTTTTGGCTCCTGTGCTAAAAGCAGGGGGAGCACGGGGGGGAGTCATGCGCAGGCGTGCCACACCCATAATGCTATGTGTGCCCACCCCCCCACTTTTGGTGTGGTTTTTTTCACCCTCCTGAGACTTTCTATGAGCCTGGCGAGGGTGAAAACAGCCCCTGACCACCCCACCTGGTGATCCTCTGGAGGCTTAGGGAGCTTCCCTGGTCTCAGGAGGGCAAAAAAATGAACCTACAGGGAACCTGGAAGTTCTGGAATGGTGACTTCCAGTTTATCTGTAGGACCAATTTTCGACCTCCGGAGCCTTCAGGAGGTTTCCCTGAAGGCTCCGGAGGATGAAAAACAGCCCTAGGGACAAAATGGAAGTCCCTTCCAGCTTGTCTGTAGGGCCATTTTTCACCCTTTGGAGCCTTCAGGGAAGCCTCCTGAAGCCTTTGGAGGATTTATTTATTTATTTTATTTATTTATTTAACATTTATAGGCCGCCCTTTTCCCTGAGGGGACTCAGGGCGGCTTACAATAATGAGGGAAGGGGAGTGAAAGACAAAATACGACAAAAGAAAAGTGAAATAACAAAAAGTGCTAAAACACAACATTCACTCAGCATTCGGGAGGGGCAAGAAAATTTATCCCCAGGCCTGACGGGCTAGCCAGGTCTTGAGGGCTGTGCGGAAGGCCTGGACTGTGGTCAGGGTACGGATCTCCACGGGGAGATTGTTCCATAGCGTCGGAGCAGCAACTGAGAAGGCTCTCCTCCGGGTGGTCGCCAGTCGGCACTGACTGGCGGATGGAATACGGAGGAGGCCCGCTCTATGCGATCTGATGGGACGCAGGGAGGTTATTGGCAGGAGGCGGTCTCTCAGATAGTCAGATCCACTACCATGGAGCGCTTTATGGATGAAAAATAGTCTCAAAAGAAGGCTGAAGTCAGCTGCCCAGCACGCACATGCATGCTGGAGCTGACAGGGCAATGCCTTGTGTGCCCTAACAAATGGCTCCACGTGCCACCTGTGGCACGCATGCCATAGGTTCACCATCTCGGGTATAGAGTTTCCTGCCTGAGCAGGGGTTTGGATTAAAATACCTCCAAGGTCCCTTCCAACTCTGTTATTCTGCTATTCTGATTCTTCCAAGCATATTTTTTTTATTGTTCCATTCCTATAGACAGAATCATGCTAAACTGAAGCATCCTATTATCTACATTAAGCATATACTCTGAGAACTAATAGGGAGCAGCCATCTTTACTCTCACATATAAACCATCTGGACTGAGTGACCTCTTATTTTTCTGTAAGGCATCATCTCCCAACTGGGAATCTAGTCCACTATATTCCATCACAGGTACCCCTGTGACCTTTGGGTGCCAGGGGTTGTATGTTGTGGTTTTCTTGCTAGTAATCCTTTTACATTACCCAGCGTCACCTGTTGATTTAGATAGCCATCTAAATCATATAAATAAACATGCTAAAGATGACAGGTAGGCTCTTAGCCTAAAACACTTCGCAAAATCCAGCCATTGCATGAAGAAATACATTTCCAATTCAAATCTGATCTATTGCTTATTCATTTCATTGGGGGATATAAACTTTAGAATCCGGTTGGGGAGGAAATTAGATTTCAATATCAGCCAGCCCCTTTCACACCAGTTTCCAATAATATTCCTTCCAAGATTTTTCTAAGAAATTGTGCAGTGATGGACATGAATAAATCAGATTCACAGCACTGATATTGGAAAGCCCAAAACTTTAAATTTCATGTTTGAAATTAGGAAAAAATAAGGCTGAATAAAACAAAACTTTTACTCAGAGTGATCTAACACGATATATCCCAAATCCCAAATTTAAGTCCTTCTGAAACACTATGGGATAAATTCTATTGCAACATACCCCATTTCCCCAAAAATAAGACCACCCCAGATAATAAACCCAATTGGGCTTTTGAGTGCATGCATTAAAATAAGACCTCCCCTGAAAATAAGCCCTCCCCCAAATTATTGCGACACAGCAGCAGCCATGAGGTGACCAAGCTCACTGCCTCCTGCACCTCAAAAATAAACAAGACCCTATCTTATTTTCTGCTTAAAGGTAACAGCTTAATTAGCCTGCTGAGAAGAAGGGGTGTGTTACTCTATTATAGTTTTTTTTTAAAAAGATTTCTAAAATAATTAAGAGAGAGGCCACATTATTAGAGCAAATTGCTGAATTGGTCACAAAGCATAAATAAAGAACTCCTTGTAAAGGGTATGAAAAATTAATGAATTCTGGATAGCATACTAGGAACACATGCTAGGAAAATTAACAGAATTACATGACCCCAAATACATTTGAAAGTTAGAACAATCCAAAACCTGTTAGGTAGCAGGGAGGAGGGGGAGGAAGGGAGAGGGGAGGTAGAGGGGAAGGGCATCAGGCCTATGAAATAATTTTCCTTCTATGCCACTTCACAGTGCTTTACAGCCGTCTCTAAGCAGTTTACAGAGTATCAGCCTATTGCTCCCAACAATCTGGGTCCTCATTTTATCCACCTTGGAAGGATGGAAGACTGAGCCAACTTTGAGCCTGGTGAGATTTGAACTGCCAAACTGCAGCTAGCAGTCAGCTGAATTGCTGAAATAGCCTGACATACTGCACTCTAAACACTGTGCCACCTTGGCTCATCAATGCAGACTAATAAGAATTAGATAGGAAAAAATGAACAATGCAATAATGCCACCATGTGACCTCTACTTGTTAACCGTATGGAAGTAAAAGCCCATAAAAGGGCTTCATTTGCTAGTTGAATTATGCTTTGCATCACCAGCAGCTTGGTCCAAAGGGAGGTGGATGGAAAACTAGATGCAGTTCTTTCTTAAGAAGTAAAATTTGCTCTTAGGCTTCACAACATCTGCCCAATGTACTTTTCAAGACATTGTATGATGGGCTACAGTGAAGTAGCAGTTTCATAGGAAGGAGGGAGCACATTGAAAGTAGGAGGTGAGACAAGGGGCAGCAGAGTCCAAGTCAGAGATGAGGAAGAGAGAATAGCCAGCAACTCTCAAGGTCAGGGTGATAGTAACATAGGTTTAATCTGGCAAGATTCTGTCTATGGTGGTTTAAGAAAATAAGGAGCTGAACTTTGACTGGATTCTTACCCTGTTTTTCTAGGGTAAGCCTGATAATTGGAGACAACATTGAAGGAAGTCATTTCTGGTCAAAACCCCACATCCAAGTTGTCAGGGTTCCAACAGATGCCCTAATTAAATCATGAGCCTCAAGCCAAGCTTCAAAAGAAATCCAGGTATTTATTGGGAACGTCATGTCAGCATGTTCCCAAGTGAAGCCAGCTCTGACCCTACATAATTTATGGCCCCAATCATGACCCTGTTTCCCCTTTTCCACAGGGTGTGTCATCAGTCATATTCGCCAACGCGGCAATTTCACGGGTTGTAGAGATCACTCCTCTCCTACTGTAAGTAACCCTGGGATACATCCTTGAGAGAGATAAGTCTGGAATGTACATCCCATTTTCCTGCCATACCGTTTCATCAGTTTCCCATCTTCAGTTTCCTATGGCAACTCAAGAGCAGGCCAGGAATGCTTTGCAAATTGACATAAGTTCCATTTTCTGAGATAGAGTTAAAGAAGACTATCTGTACCTTATGTATAAAAAAAGCTTTTAAGTATAAAAAATACATTTATGTAAAAAAGGAAATATTTTTAAGAAAAATGTTATGAAAGTTTGTTTTTAAATGCCTGCATCTAGGAGTGTATGGTAATAAAGAATGACACTTTCAGAAAGATTTCTTAGGGAACAGAACTAAACCTCTAGGTACACTGAGAAAAATTACGTACAAAATCAGTGATGGAGAAAGCTATGAATGAAAATATGCACCAATTGTTGTATTGTTTTTATTTATAAATTTCTGAAAATAGGCTTGAAATAGGCTACTTTAAAAACAGGACAATTAAGCGGAAGAGGTTTTATATGGATTCACAAATCCCATGGAAATCTAGCTTCAGCCGCTCCTTAAGTATCAGTTTGTCAAATATCTGTTGCTTTGAATATCACATTTTTTTACATTTTAAAACAAAAGACTTTTGTGGGATGGTTGATACATAACTTTGCAGTTGATTTTTGCACGTATTATTTTTCTGTGTGATATTAAATTAATATGTTTAACATAAAGCCACTTTTCCCCCGTATTCTGGTCATAATGGCTAAATTCATACAATAACTTACAGGTATACACTTTATGCTAAAGTAAACTTTAACCTTAGTTTGCTTTGATTAAATTTAGTATTCTAAAGGCTTTGCAAGTTGTACTTCTTAAATATGATTAATTGGAAATAGCAGACAAGATCTGACTGCCTTCCATATCTGCTTGATAGTCTTACATACAAGAATATACATATATTAAGCATCTCTCTTCACATTCTCCATGTGAAAATTGCCATGCCTAATTTAAACGTTTGAATAGCCTCCTCTATTACCTATTAGTAGTAGATCTATCTTGACAAGCAAGATACATTTACCTATTTTTATTGTTATTATAGTTATTGTTTTTTCACTTATAATTCTTGTTTCTCCTGAACCTCTGAGTGAAGTTCAAGGTGCTGGTTGTGACATGTAATCAGGGGTGGGCTTCAAAAATTTTAGCAAGGGGCTCTCTGCTGAGTTTCTGAGTGGGTGTGGCCTTTTGCCCTCCCCAGGCTCCAGAGGCTTTCCTTGAGCCTCCAGGAGGGTGCAAACGGCCTCCCCCAGGCTCCAGAGGTCCTCTTCCTGAACTTCCAGTAGGCCTGTTTTTTGCCCTCCCCAAGCCTCCATGCGCACCGTGCACTTACCTGCATCCAAAATGGGCCGTATGGGGACTCCTGAGAGGGGAGGGGCAGGGTGGGCATGGCCAGCCAGGAGTGGGATTTGGGAGTTCTCCAAACTGCATAGAATCTTAGCTAGAGGTTCTCCCGAACCCCTGCGAACCCCCGGCAGCCCACACCAGCATATAACATGGCATAGGGCCAGAATATTTGAGGGACCACTTTTCCCCCCAAATGTCTATACCTGCCCCATGAGATCTGGCTGAGGGAAAATGCTCCAGGTACCATTTATTAAGTAGTGTCAACTGGTGGCACCAAAAAGTGAGCTTTTTCTGTTGCTTTGCCTGCCCTCTGGAAGACCACTTCTCCTGGCCCCAATCCTGCTGTCCCTTCAGAAGGACTTTACGATTTTCTGGGTGTTCTCCCAATCATGGTGGTAGAGAAGATAGGTAAGCCTGCGAGCTACTCTTATTAGTGTTCATGGTTTTGGATGCCATATTTTATTTATAGTTATTTTTCTATGCATTGATGTTTATGATTTTTATCAATGTTCTTATTTCCTTTGATTTGCTTCTGTGAGACGGGCAACTATAAAAAATGAATGAATAAAATTCCTCCACTCTCACTTCATACCCTAAAGGAAAAAGTGCTCAATCATAGAACACCGATGACCAGGTATAAATGAACAAACACATCCATTGATGAATATGCAATCAATTAAATTCTCTATTAAGAATTTAAGATTACAGATTCACAGAGTTGGAAGGGACCTTATAGGTCATCTAGTCCAACCCCCCACTCAACCAGGAGACCCTACACCATTTCTGACAAATGGCAGTCCAATCTCTTCTTGAAAGCCTCCAGTGATGAAGCTCCCACAACTTCCGACGGCAAGGTTGTTCCATTGGTTGATTGTTCTCACTGTCAGAAAGTTCCTCATTGTTTCTAGGTTGAATCTCTCCTTGTTCAGTTTACATTCATTGTTCCTTGTCTGGCCTTCAGGTGCTTTGGAAAATAGCTTGACCCCCTCCTCTCTGTGGCAGCCACTCAAATATTGGAAGACTGCTATCATGTCTTCCTAGTCCTTCTCTTCACTAGACTAGCTATGCCCAGTTCTTATAACTGTTCTTCATATGTTTTAGCCTCCAGTCCCCTAATCATGCTGGTTGCTCTTTTCTGCACTTTTTCTAGAGTCTCAACATCTTTTTTATAGTGTGGTGACCAAAACTGGATGCAGTACTCTAGGTGTGGCCTTACTAAGGCTTTATAGAATGGTATTAGTACCTCACTTAATCTTGATTACATACCTCTGTTAATGCACAATGCTGGCTCATATTTAGCTGATTGTCCACTAAGACTCCAAGATCCCTCTCACAGTCACTGCTATTAAGCCTGGTCTCACCAAGCCATTTAAGTTGAAGAACAAATGTCAGGCGGATGTTTCAAGACATGAAATATGAGGATTTTTTTTAAATGACATATCATGTCCCCAGAATGCTCAGTTATCAAAATGTGTGATATGAAGTTACCATCCTCCCTTGTTTGAATTTGGCAGAATCTGAATGCAAGGAAGGATTTCAAAGTGCAAATGTGCATATGATGTTTGTGTGTGTGTGTGTGTGTTTGTCTAGTGATTGCAAAGTTTATGGGCCGCTGCAATCCTCCAACTCAGAGCAGTGTACTACTCCCCAAAAGTTTGGAAGATAGATGGATAGATAAATAGACCTAGCAAATTTTTAGGACAATTGAATTTTATATCAGCCCTCCATCAAAATGTGAATATAATCAAGGCATTTGCAATTCCAGCAAGACTCTGAGGGCCTATTTGAGAAAGTTAAATAGGGCTTAATGAGCAGTTGGATAACAGAGAAGGCCATCGTCCCAGTTTAAGGCCTGGGAGCATTAAACCTCTGCACTTAAACTAGACTGAAAAGAGCTTTGTCTATCTATCTAGGAACTAAACACACACACACAAACACACACACAGACACACACACAAACACACACACAGACACACGCAATCACAATCACAGAAGAAAGTAATCCCAAATATTTGTGCATGGCTGCCAGGAAATTACTTGTCTGAATCCATGATATTGTCATGGAATATGATTTTCCTTTTTTAGTGAAATTTAATAAACTGAGCCATTTATAGCAATTCATGTGGCTGACGTTGAATCTCAATAAATCTGAAAGTAGGAAGCAGAACAAAATTCCAATCTGGGTGGAAGGTTGCATTTTATGTTTGTGAGAGATAGAAAGGAATCCATTTGCTCTTGTCATAGTTTAAGCCTTGAAGAGTGTTCGGAAGCTACAACCGTTTAAGATTGCCGCAGAAGGACAGTTCTAAGGGCCACTAGGTTGGCCCATGTTACACCACTGTTCTGCAAGCTGCACTGTCTACCTGTTTACTTTCAGGTGCAATTTAATTCCAGGTACTGCCCTGTCCTTCTACGTCTGTGATGACAAACCTATGGCATGTCTGTCACAGGTGGCACACACAGCCCACTCTGCAGCCACGTGAGCCATCAGCCCAGCTCAGCTCCACCACGCATGCATGCACACCTCCTGCTGGCCAGCTGGTTTTCGGGTCTCTGCCACACATGCACGGGGGGAAGGCTGCATGCGGGAGATGCACACACTTGTGCGGGGAGAAGGGGGTCACACATGCATGCGTAAGAATGGGGGAGAGCAGGGGGTCGCATGTGCATGGGCAGGGAGGAGGCGCATGGTAGGGTCACACATGCATTGCATTATGGGTGTGGACATGGGTGCGCACACGTGGTTTAGGCACACAATAACAAAAAGGCTACCCATCACTGTTCTAAACCATTGTTTCTCAACCTTAGCTGGATTCCCATGCCATTAAGGGCATCAAAGGTGATAACCGACATCTTGATATGTGGACTTCAATTCCCACATGCCAGCCAGCATGTGGGAATTGAAGTCAACACATCAAGATGTTGGTTATCACCTTTGATGGCCTTAATGGCATGGGTCCAGGCTGTTTGAGAAAACAACAAGGCCAGACAAGGAATAATGGATGGAAACTGAACAAGGAGAGATTTGACCTGGAAATAAGGAGACGTTTCCTGACAGTGAGAACAATTAATCAATGGAACAGCTTACCTCCAGAAGTTGTGAATGTTCCAACACTGGAAGTTGTTTAAGAAGATGTTGGATAACCATTTGTCTGAAGTGGTGTAGGGTTTCTTGCCTGAGTAGGGGGTTAGAAGACCTCCAAGGTCACTTCCAACTCTGTTATTCTATTCTATTCTATTAAAAAAATGAGTTAGTGGGAAAGTTTGTGGGAATGCCCCTGGGAAAAGGAGGGTAGAAAAAGATAATGGCTGGGACAATGAGGCTCAGAAGAGACAAACCCAAAATTCTCAGTTTGAAAAGGAGACGGAGCACTGGACTTTCAAACTTGAAGGATTCTGTTAATGTAAAGAAAAAAGTTCCCCTCACGCATACTGAGTCTAGTTCCTGAGTTCCTGAGTCTAGGGGCCGGTGGTCATCTCCGTTTCAAAGCCGAAGAGCCAGCACTGTCTGAAGAAATATCTGTGGTCATGTGGCCAGCATGACTAAATGCTGAAGGTGCACGGAACACTGTTACCTTCCCACCAAAGGTGGTTCCTATTTTTCTACTTGCATTTTTACATGCTAGGTTGGCAGAAGCTGGGACAAGTAACGGGACCTCACTTCATTACACAGCGCTAGGGATTCGAACTGCTGAACTGCCGACCTTTCTGATTGACAAGCTCAGCATCTTAGCCACTAAGCCACCATGTCCCGCTGTTAATGTAGCCTTGCCATAAAGTAGAATTGGCTCATTTGGCATTTTTAATGCTATGGATTATTAATTTTATTATTATCTGTTTGTCACTTGAGGGCCTGTGTCAAATGGGCAGCCATATAACTGTGTGTGTGCAAGGAAGGAAGGAAGGAAGGAAGGAAGGAAGGAAGGAAGGAAGGAAGGAAGGAAGGAAGGAAGGAAGGAAGGAAGGAAGGAAGGATTGATTTATTTGATGTGTTTCACCTTTCACCTTCTTCCCTCCCTTATTCTGGCTCAGTAACCGCATTATTATTCTTATGGCTTTCTCCTTTAAGCTTTTTGTACCCCTCATTTATCACATTTTCACATGATGAAAACCTTTGAATTAAGGCTACAGTTTCAGAGTGAGGGGGAGGGAAAAACAGATCCTTTGCACAAATATTCTAGCGGCATCCTGTGGATGTTCAGCTTTTATTAAAATAGTTTAGTGGTGGGGTTTTTTCATGTTAAATGCTTTATTTAAAAATATGTAATTATCTTGGCATATATAAAAATACACTGGAAAATATACAGGGATGTATTCGTTCCAGATTTGCTATGAGCACAACGGTCTCCTTCTGCAAGAGAAAAACAAATGTGATAGTTGACACCAAACATTTAAAGTTTAGTAGCTTACCTTTGCAAAGGAAATGGAGTTTGTTTAGGGTTTTTAACAATGCAGATTAAAATGGAACATTGCAGATAATGAACATTGCAAAAACATTTACGGAAGTTGAGGGTGGCAGGGAAATAATTAAAAGCCATTACGATGGTGGGCTGTTGTTTTTTCTTCCATTCAGTTGTATCCATTTTTTTTTGGGGGGGGGGGGGAGACTGCCTGGACCAATCCCTGCAGTTTTCTTGGCAAGATTTTTCAAAATGATTTGCCATTGCCTCCTTCCTAGGGCTGAAAGAAAGTGACTGGCCCAAGGTCATCCAGCTGGCTTCATGCCTAAAATGGTGCTACAATTCATGGTCTCCCAGTTTCTAGCCTGGTGCCTTTACCATTACACCAAACTACCCCTCAAGGACTTGAAAGTGTTGGAAGAAATGTCCTTCTTCCTTCCCAAGAAAAACCAAGTTACTCTAAGCAAGGCCACTGGACATTTATCTCCAATACAAAAAGGGCAGAAAAAATAACTCTGCTTCATCATTCTTATCACCACAAGGTAGTCCTTAAGATAGGATCTGATCCACATTTAATCAGATTCACTCCTAGAAGTGCTATAGATACACCTGCTACCGTGGTGGGATTCAAATAATTTAACAACCGGTTCTGTGCCCTAATGACCAATTTGATAGGTATGGCTTGGTGGTCATGTGACTGGGTGGGCATGGCCAACTCATTGTCACTCACAACGATGGCCGCTTCACCTTAGCTGTTACAATGTAATAAGGGTTAACCGGAGAGGCAGTTTCTGTAAGCAGGGCAATAAAGATTATGCTAGAAATAACACCAGAATGTTTCCTTCCTGCCTTCCTTACAGGATTAGCCTGGAAAGTAGAAAAACAAAATGAGATTTCTTCCAAGAACTGGTTCTCCGAACTGCTTAGAAGGTGCGAACTGGCTGAATCCCACCACTGCCCTGCTACCTTTTCCATTTCCAAAGCTCCTCAGAAAATTAGGGAGCTCTTCGGGACCAACAGAGGGAGACAAAAGCCACAAAGGGGCAACTCAGTCCAAGGTTTTGTCCATTTCTTCTTATTCTAGAAAGCAGAGGTGGTGTTCAGCTGGTTCAGACTGGTTTGGGCAAACCAGTAGCGGAAATTTTGAGTAGTTCAGAGAACCGGCAAATACCACCTCTGGTTGGCCCCACCCTCCCACCCTCATCATTCCCGGTCCTATATTTCTTTGGTTTTTTTAGCTCAGTTGTTTCACACAGCAGAGTGGATTGCCGCACCTCAGCTGAGCTAAAACACAGCTCAGCTCACCAGCGTGGACACCAAGGACAGTCTTTGAGTGCTGCGCATGCGCGCAAAGCACTCTTTCATAGAACCAGTAGGAAAAGATTTGGAATCCCACCACTGCTCGGCAGCAACAAGATGACAGACAACCATTTCTCAAGAACAATCCCAGATTCCTTTGGAATCCCAACAGGGTCCATCAGACCAACTGGATTGAATGGAATCTTCCTCCCTGCAAGCCAGAGGTGATGGCAGAAGGCTCTAGAGAACATAGAGAGTGATCCAACCATGGTAAGGAGTAGATGGTGATGGCTCTCAATTCCACCTCCTGCTCCCCAAGCAATGAAAGCACAAATCCTGAACCCAGATTATTTGTTTTCACATAGGAAATGGGGGCAGAGCTTTGATTGCACTGTTGCAGGTGCTGTCTTAACTTTTTGGGCACACCTTACAAACACCCCTGGGGAGGGGCAATTGAAGGAGATTTCATCATATGTGGTGGAAGTGTTCATCTGCAAGAAAATAAAAACTGGCTCAAAGAGATTATTTCACAACCAATAGAATTAAAACTAGAGCTATTTTTATTAGGAATAATCACAGGGAATTATGAGAAAAAAATTAAATGCATAATATTTACATAACATGTAATCACAGCGGCAAGAATCCCATACCCATAGAACTGGAAAAACAAATACGCACCAAGAGAAGAAAACGTAATTTTAAAAAGTACTGGAATGTGCCGAAATGGACAGTCTCACAAAAGAACTAAAAGACAAAGAGGAAGCTGAATATTACATAGTATGAATCCTATGATACAAATGGCTAGGGGAAGGGGGGAAAAATAGGAAAGCAATAAAGGAAGGAAAAAAGATCATGAGACCAGAAAATAAATACAAAACCACAGAATTAACAAGCGGGGAAAAATACAAAATAGATTATATATAAAAATAGTATGAAATAAGAAATATAAGAGAATCAAATGTATATATAAGATGTAATGAATGGAATCAATAGAGATGAAAGATATGTAAAAATGTGTGTGTGTGTGTGTGTGTGTGTGTGTGTGTGTGTGTGTGTGTGGATAGATAGATAGATAGATAGATAGATAGATAGATAGATAGATAGATAGATAGATAGATAGATAGATAGATAGATAGATAGATGTATAAGGTATATATGTATAGCTAAAATAAACATAATGGACCATTAAAAGATGTAAAAGTGTTGCAAAGACAATATAAATGTATATTTAAAAATAAAAAAATGTAAAAAAGAGGTTTCTTTACCCACCTAAGGTAAATACCAAATGTGCTTTCCACAGAATTGTGCCCATTGGTGGGCCACACCCCAACAAAGCAGCTCCTGAGGAGATTAGGCTCTGCCTACTCCTGCTTGCAGATCACATCTGTCCCAGCCTTGCAAGCACCTCTCCCCAATTGTCACTGTGGAGAAGGGGAACTAATAATAAATGGGAGTGTGCAATTTCAAGCTGTACGGCTTGCTTATCCCTGGAGCCAGGTTTCAAACCATGGTAATTTAAATTACAGCTGCTTGGAATGACTCTGCCTTCCTCTGTCTTTCCCTCCTGCTTTGGCTTTGAAATCCATTCAGAATTGCAAATGAACATGTAGAATTGGTCTCAGAGAGCTTCTGGCTGGATTTTTCTTTCTTTCTTCCCCAACTGTTGCAACACATTATTAAAGCAATTGGGGTGTTTAATTAGTCATGATTACTCCTGTCCCTGAGTTCTATCATACAACAATGCCCCCGCCCTGCCTTTCATGTGTTTAGAAGGCTTCTCTACATTGCTGTCCTACATTGAAAAGAGAATTCACTGCTTAGGAAGGATCACACCTGTGAAAAATGCGGAGAACCATAATCTCGCGTTAAGTTCTAGTTAAGCTGATTTATTGCTCATGCCCTATACTCAAGAATCTAGTCAAAGATTAAACAATCAACAAAGATTAAAAGGAGATTTGGACTTGGACCGTTTGTGTGAACGTAACGATTCCAGGCTAATTTCTCTCTTAACTCCAACCCTAAATTCTGCCTGTCCTCTTCCTACAATTGCGTATCATTTGTTCTCCATAGTTTAATAGGTTCAAGGGGATTCATCCAGAGGTGGTATTCAGCAGGTTCTGACCAGTTCTGGAGAACCGGTAGTGGAAATTTTGAGTAGTTCGGAGAACCAGTAAATACCACCTCTGACTGGCCCCACCCTCATCTATTCTCTGCCTCCCAAGTCCCAGCTGATCGGGAAGGAATGGGGATTTTGCAATATTCTTCCCCTGGAGTGGGGAGGGAATGGAGAGTTCACAGTATCCTTCCCCTGCCATGCCCAACAAGCTACACCCAACAAGCTACACCCACAGACCCAGTAGTAAAAAAAATGAATCCCACCACTGGATTCATCAAAAGAGAACTGATACAAGGAAAACACCCCCCCCCCTAGTCTGACCCACATGAGATGCACAGTTGCCATTTGCAGGGGGTGGTTTGGGGCTTTTCTGAATTCTGAAGGAAATGACATCTGTTATCTGCTTGCTTACTGGAAAGACTTGAAGGTTAGTAGTTTAATTTCTTGTTCAAGCGTAGCATTTGTGGATATCTGGATCAGGAAGGACTGTACTGTTTTTCTGAACATGTACTGGTGGTCCTCAACTTATGACTATAATGGAGTCTGAAATTTTTGTTGTCAATCATGATGGCTGTAAGTCAAGGCACCCACATGACTGATTGATTTTAGGACCTTTTTTGCATCAATCATTAAGCAAATGGCATAATCCTAAAGAGAATGCGACAGTCATTAAGCAAGTACATTCATTGCTATGGGCTTCTTTTTCTGGAAACTACCCCAAAGAACTGGAAATTGTCAAAAAGCATCCAGAATTATGGTCATATGACTGCAAAATGCTGCAACCACTAATAAAAATGAATTAGTTCCCAGCACGTGAAATGCAGTCATGTGATGGGAAAGGTGTGGGGTTGCCACCATCAGAATTCCAGAACTATGTTATAGATACCTTTTTGAGGGGTGGAGGTCCATGATAACTTTGAACTGTTGCTATGCAACTAGTCATTAAGCAAGGACTACCAGTAGTTCAGCTTGAGCCACTTGTCTGAAACAATTGAATCTGTGTCTACATGTGGTTGCATCAAATCCTCCGAATGAAACTCGAGGTTCTAACCTACTTGGCTTTTGGAAGGGCGTTTAAACTTGGCTTTTCTCTAAGAGTTAGAGTCAGGATGTTGGAGAGCGAGAGAGACAAAGAGGGAGAGAGAGAGATAGACAGAAAGAGAGAGACAGAGAGACAGAAAGGGAAAGAGAGACAGAGAGAGAAAGAGACAGAGAGGGCGAGACAGACAAACAGACAGAAAGAGAGAGAGAGAAAGGGAAAAAGACAGACAGAGAGAGAGAAAGAGAGAGAAAGACAGAGAGAGAGAGGAGAAGAGAGACAGAGAGGGAGAAAGAGACAGATAGACAAACATAGAGATTGGGCGTGGAGGGGATCTAGAACACACAATCTCCTGCTTTCTAGCCAGGTGCCTTGACCACTAGACCAAATTTAGCTATATTGCTTAAACTATATTTTGTTTTATTATATTTTAGCTATATCATTTTAACAAATTAACTGGTTTTTAATACTGTCCTTTTATGTTATTCTTCCCCATGCAGAATTATGTCTTTAGGATGGGAGAGTGCTGTATGCCTTTTTAAATAAATAGACAAACAAACAAACATGTTTTCAGAGGAAGAAGCATGAAGCAGTTTGCAACACAAGTTTAAGGCAGAAATAATCCATTATACTTTTTCCAACCTGAAGATTCAATAAATTGTTCAGCTCTGTTATGACCCATGGAGGATTTCTGGTTAAGTTCGGTGAAGCATGGCATGCACACACACTTTATAAGCAAACCATGGAGTTCACTCCTCTAATTTTTCCCAGATGATTTGATGTTGTTTGATTTATTAGGGAACAATTCCCATTTTTTCCAGTTTTTTTTTTAAAAAATCCCATAACTTCCTATTTGTAGGCAGGCTTCGCATATGGGCCTTTGACCCCATGAGTTAATGAAGTCAGAATTTCTCCTTTGATTGCTTAATGAGCTAATTAAACACTGTTTCAGCTTCATTACTCAAACATTAATTTTATATCTCAAAAAAGAAGGAGAAGGAGACTTAATGAAGTCAGAGTTCAGGGCTTCCCTTCCCCACCCTTTTTCTTCAGTTCAAAGATTTTGACATTTTGTCTGCAACAAACTGAGACGCAAATATCAGTTGTGAAGGTGGTAGAATTCAAAAGCACTAGAATGGCCTGACATATTCTGGGTGATGGATATTTATTTGTTAAAATGTGTGGTTTTAATATTTAATATCTATTTATTAAAATAAGTACAGGCAGTCCTTGACTTACAATTCATTTAGTGATCATTCTGTCAGGCCATCTTTTCTTTTGAGTCTTTGGCCTGCCAACCTTTCTATTATTCTACTATGCCTTTTTCTATTATGGGCAATGGGAGGGGGGGTTGTACGGAGTTAGATGATATGTAGCCACAACAAAATTCTTTCTAGAAAGCCAAGGTCATCCTTTGTCTCTGCACCACTGCACCTGACCGGAACTGGATGGGTGGAACTGCCAGCTTGGCAGTGGGAGATTGAACCATGTGATAGCCTTGAGGGTGTGGGAGCAGGATCTTGAACTTTCAACTGGGTGTGGAAAACCGGGAAGCTTTCAGATTCGGGTTTTCCCAGATGTGCCAACATGGCTCTCTTAATAAATTGGAACTTTGAGCAATACTTTGCCTTGGACTCTGATTTACTTTTGGATGCTATTTGGAATCCTGACACAATCTTAATTACAACAGCTCTGAGAAAAGTGACTTTTGACTGTGAGTTTTCACAGTTGTAGCAGCCCCATGATCATGTGATCAAAATTCAGGCGCTTGCCAACTGCTTCATACTTATGACCATTGCTGTGTCCCTTGATATCCCCTTTGGCGACCTTTTGAAAAGCAAAATCAATGTGGAATCCAGATTCACTTAACAACCGGATTACTAACTAATCAACTACAGTGAATCACTTAACAACTATGGCAAGCAAGGTCGTAAAATGGGAGCAAAACTCACTTTCAAAAATGTTTCACTCAAGGAAAAAAATTTGGGGTTCAATTATGGTTGTAAGTCAAGGACTACCTGTAGTAATGAATTAGTATTTATACAAATGAAATGAATGAGGCCAGGATGTCCTCGACTTACAATCATTCATTTAGTGACCATTCAAAGTTATAATGGCACCGAAAAAAATTACTTATGACCATTTTTCACACTTATGATCACTGCAGTATCCGTGTGGTCATGTGATCAGAAACCAGGTGCTTGGCAACTGGCATGTACTTATGCATTGTCCCGGAGTCATGCGATTGCCATATGCAACCTCCCTAGCAGGCTTCTGGCAAGCAAAGTCAATGGGAGAAGCCAGATTCACTTAACAACCATATGATTCACTTAACAACTGTGGCAAAAAAGTCATAAAATTGGGCACCACTCACTTAACAACTGTCTTGCTTGGTAACATAAATTTGGGCTTCCTTGTGGTCATAAGTTGAGAACTACCTGTATGGCCACCCAACTCACACACAGCTGACTCCAGGTGGCTTGCAATATTGAAAATCTGCAACATTAAAAAAAAAGACCATAAAGCCCCACCCCTTGCCAGGACCAATACAATCAAGTCAATCATTTCATGGGCTCTGTCTCCATTTGTGGCCCCAGTCCTGCTGACAACACAACATCTTCAGGATCTTTTGGAAAAGCAACAAGGTGGGGATCAATCATACCTCAGGGGAACACCAGTTTGGGGACATGGCTTTGTGGGTGTGGTGTGGCTTTGTGGGTGTGGCTTTGTGGGCATGGCAGGGGAAGGTTACTGCAAAATCCCCATTCCCTCCCCATCCCACTAACCTGCTTTCCAGCTCCGTTCTCCTGTTCAGGGCAACAAAAGAAGATCAGCTGGGAGGCTGGGAGGTAGCAGGGGCAGGGTCAGCCTATTTGCTGTTCTCAAAATTTCCCCTACCTGTTCTCCATCTCTGGCCACCACCAAGGAAGCCCTTTTTCATGGCCCCACCAGATGGACATCCCTAATAGTTGGAATCCATATCATACCCTGCCTTTCCATTCTGGTGGGCTGGGTGGAAATGCAGTCCTTCACTTGGCCTCTTTTGAATGCTTGCTACAGTGCAAGGAAAAAGAATCTCCCTGCAAACAGAAATGTCACACACCAAGAGAAAATTAAATCCTGCTTCCAATTTTTCTTTGCATTATTTTTCCATCATTTAAATCTCATGATAACTTTGACATTGCCATCATCTTATCTGCTTATCCACAAGTCCAATCACATGTGTTTGCATTTACACCTTGTGTGTCCAATCATACTTCCAATAAAGTATGTTCTGTTCTGTTCTGTTCTGTTCTGTTCTACTCTACTCTACTCTACTCTACTCTACTCTACTCTACTCTACTCTACTCTACTCTACTCTAATCTACCCTACCCTACCCTACCCTACCCTACCCTACCCTGTCCTACCTTATCCTTCAATTTTCATAAAAGAAATAATCATCTAACCAGATAACCAAGAATGAGTTATAACCCCAAACCTGGTCAAAAGGTCCTTGTTCAGCAAACATTCAAAATTACAACAGTACTCAACAAGAAGACCTATGGATGGTCCTTGAAATTGTGGCTGTTGCAGTGTCCCCACAGTCACAGGATCACAATTGGGGCACTTAGGATCTTCACTGCCAGCTTCCAAGAAGTCAAGTCAATGAGGAAACCAGCCACCACCTGATTTTGTGCTTAATGACTGCACACGATCCCTTAACAACCACAACCTGAACTGTCATTGTACAATGAAGATTGCATTTAATTTTGTTGTACAAGGTGCAATGACAATAAAGTAGAGCAGAGCAAACTAAACTAAACTAAACTAAACTAAACTAAACTAAACTAAACTAAACTAAACTAAACTAAACTAAACTAAACTAAACTAAACTAAACTAAACTAAACTAAACTAGTAAAACAGGCATAGCAGGCATAGCAAGGTTCAGTATGGCCCTTTCCTCTTTCTTTCCCTCTCAGTTGGAAATTTAATCCTTTAAGAGCGGCCGTTTGTAATATAAAATGATACACCAAAATCTAGCTGAAGTTTTCTCCACTGAATCTCCCTCTCTGAAATGGTCTTGCCTGCTACATTTCTGCAGGCCAAGTTAAATGACAGGCAATCCATAATTGGGAGTTTAGAAATAAATATGATCATCATCAGCTTTGGGTTATTAATGTGTTCATGGTGCATTGCAAGAACAGAGATCCCAGAAGGAAGGAAGAAGAGAGCCATATTAATTGTGGGCTGTGCTGAAGGGCTGATTCTTAGACTGCAATCCCCCCCAAGTGTGTGCTTGTTTTTCCAATGTAATCTTAGAAAAGTGGGTTTTTTCATTGGAATTGACTCTTTATTTGGAGTGGAAAGACAACTTTTGATAGTACTCTATCACCATCCTGTGGCCAGTGAGGAACCAACAATTTGTCACTGCTACCTCCTGCCTTCCAGGAGGCACAGATATTGCAGAACAATGGTGGTTAAGGAAGCAAATAGCATCCCACCAGTGATGGGTTGCTACTGGTAGTGGCCCAGAGCAGTAAGAGCATACTGGTACTGTGACTCATTTGGCCCACCCGCCTGCCCACGCTCTATAGCTGTTTTTATGGCAAAAGGCACATTGTGCACGCACACACAGCGTGCGGTGCCTGTGTGAGCCCCAAGAAGTAGCTGGTTGTCGCAGGGACGGTAGATTGCACAAGTGTGCACAGTACACATCAGGCGTGTGTGTGAACACACCGCGATCAGCGTACCGGTAGCGACGGTAAGAACAACCCACCACTGCATCCCACCATGGCTTTTAATAAGTGTATTGTTCTCCAATAGTGTTGGACTTCGAAGTTTAGTAAGTGTGGTTTACACAACAGATTTTCTGAGGTTTTGTCAGCAGCTGTGGCTGGCATTTTCAGAGACAAGGTGGCCTGCTATGCAGATCATGGTTAACTAAGCAGGGACTGACTGGGTTCATACCTTTATCGCCAGGTATCCTGTCTCCTGATTGGGTTTTATAATTATGATATTATAAATTATAAGGAAGTCTTGTGTAGACCAAAAGTTCAACATTGCCTAGCAAATACTGGCTGTGAAAACCTACATCAGTTTATTGCTGTCAGTTTGGCAAATATTTATTCTACCCACATACCTTGGGGAAGGGGATTCATGAGAATGCCACAGGTCCTTTACAGGGATATCTATGAAAGAATGATAATCTGCAAAACAGCAGGGGAGGTATCACAACTGAGTATTCTCCTTTCATGCCTATAAAGTAGGTGTCAATTTGTAAAGCATTCCGGGCCTACTCTCGAGTTGCCATAGGCAGGAGTGGGGAGCTGCCATGACCAGAAGCACACTTGAGAGACCGCCTTCTGCCAATTACCTCCCTGCGACCAATAAGATCACATAGATTAGGCCTCCTCCGTATTCCATCGGCCAGCCAGTGCCGGCTGGCAACTACAAGGAGGAGGGCCTTCTCAGTAGTAGCCCCGACCCTTTGGAACGAGCTCCCCATGGAGATTCATACCCTCTCCACCGTCCAGGCCTTCCGCACAGCCCTTAAGAACTGGCTAGCCCGTCAGGCCTGGGGACAAGGATAGCCGCCCCTCCCGAATGATGAATGTATGTTGCTTACTATTTTATTATATGTCTCTATGTCAATGTCTATATTCCCCCTCCCTGATTTTATGTGAGCCGCCCTGAGTCCCCTCAGGGAAAAGGGCGGCCTACAAATATTAATAAAATCTCAAATCTCAAATCTCACATTCCACATGTACCTTTCTCCAGATCAGGGACGTGCAGTCACTAGAGGCAGGGGAGGCGGGGCCTCACCAGTCTCTTCAGGAAAAGGAAAGAATTTTAAAGAATTTATTTAAAATAATTAAAGCCAAGGTAATTGCTACCAGATTCCAAGTCACAGTGGCTTGGTGTCTGCTTAGTGTTAACTATAGAAGGAGGCGAGAGAAGACGGCCTCCTTTGCATAAGGAATTTTTCGCCTTTTAAAAGTTAAGAAAGGGTTAAAAAGCAAAAAAAAATCGTATGCAAAGGAGGCACTGATTCTCCCGCCTCCTGATCTGGGAGCATCATGTCTTGCACTTGAGCGACTGCGCAATTGAGGGTGGTTCTGGAGAGCAATTTCGCAATTTAATGAGCTTATATGCCGCCCAATCCCTGAGGACTCCGGCGGCTTACAAATACGAAATAAATAAAATAACACATAGGGGAAAGAAACAAAAACAGTTTAAAAACACAACATACATTTGGCTTAGCTGGGGGTTGGACCTGATTTAAAAATCAGCAACCCCAGGCCTGTCGGAACAGCCAGGTTTTGGTGGCTTTTTGGAAGGCCACGAGAGTGGGAAGGGTCTGGATCTCTGCTGGTAGCTCGTTCCACAGAGCCGGAGCAGCTACAGAAAAGGCTCTCCCCCGAGTGGTCACCAGCCGGCATTGTCCGGTCGACGGCACCTGGAGGAGGCCTAGCCTGTGGGATCTTATCGGACATTGGGAGGTGTGTAGCACGAGACGATCTCTCAGATATCCAGGTCCAATGCCATGTAGGGCTTTAAAGGTAATCACCAGCACTTTGTAGCGCATCTGGAGACCAATAGGGAGCCAGTGCAGCTCGCGGAGGATAGGTGTAACATGGGTGTACCGAGGTACACCCGATATCGCTCACGCGGCTGCATTCTGGACCAACTGTAGACTCCGAACACTCTTCAAGGGCAGCCCCATGTAGAGTGCATTGCAGTAATCGAGCCTAGAGGTGACGAGGGCATGAATGACCATTTGAAGTGCCTCCCGGTCCAGATAGGGCCGCAACCGGTGCACCAGGCGAACCTGGGCAAAAGCCTCCCTGGTCACAGCCGACAAATGGTGTTCTAATGTCAGCTGTGGATCCAGGAGAACACCCAAGTTGCAGACCCTGAGGGGCCTAGGGGTCGACCTCTGTCCTCCAACCAACACCGACTGCGATCTGTCAGAGAGGTAAGAGGAGAACCACCGTAAGACGGTGCCTTCCACTCCCACCTCCCCCAGTCGTTGCAGAAGATACCATGGTCGATGGTATCGAAGGCCGCTGAGAGGTCAAGAAGCACCAGGATAGAAGAATATCCTCTATCCCAGGCCCGCCAGAGATCATCAGTCAGTGCGACCAAAGCAGTTTCGGTGGAGTAACCAGGCCTGAAACCCGACTGGAAGGGATCAAGATAATCAGCTTCATCCAAGGACCATCGGAGTTGAAAGGCCACCACCTTCTCAACAACCTTCCCAACAAAGGGTAGGTTGGAGACTGGACGATAGTTTTTAAGAATAGCTGGATCCAGAGAAGGTTTCTTGAGGAGGGGGTCTCACCACCGCATCCTTTAGGGGCTGCGGGAAAGATCCCTCCTATAAAGAGGTGTTAATAATTCTCTGGAACCAGCCTCGTGTAACCTCCTTGCTGGCGGAAACCAGCCAGGAGGGACACGGGTCCAGTAGGCAGGTGGGGGCACTTACCGCTCCCATTGCCTTGTCCACTTCCTCAGGAGTAACAGGCTGGAATTCACTCCAAGAAATCCGATCAAGGCCCACCCCCGGCATCTCGGCAGGAACTGCCCAAGTGGAGTCCAGGTCCGTCTGAATCTGGGCGACTTTGTCCGACAGAAACTAAACAAATTCCTCAGCTCTTCCCTGCAAGGGTTCCTCCGCATCCCTCCCCTTCAGAAGGGAGTGAGTAATCCTAAACAGGGCGGCCGGGCGACATTCTGCGGACGCAATAAGAGCGGAAAAATGCGCACATCGTATCGCCACGATCCAACTTCATCAGAAGAGACTCACAACTGACAATCTCCAGAGCAGGGATCCCACGAGGAACCAGTGACCTTCAGATGATGGCAGCCACTCCCCCCGCTTCTCTCGTGTCGCGGTTGGTGGAGCACCTGAAACCCTTCAGGGCACATTTCAGAGAGGGGGACTCCTTCCTCATGGCCCAACCAGGTTTCAGTAATACATGCCAGATCTGCCCCCTCGTCTAATATCAGGTCCTGGACGAGGGGAGCTTTGTGGATCACAGATCTGGCATTTAGCAACAACAACCTGAGGCCAGGGTCCTGATCACCCTTGCCACTTGGTCTTTGAGATGAGCTATCGGGGCTGGAACGAGGGACCGCTGTGACGTAGCGAACCCTCCTTCCCCGGTAATGGCCTGCCCTGAAGCTCCCGCCATACCTGCCTCTCCCAAATGTAACCGGGATGCTCTGGCCCATCCCCCCATCTGTAGACCCCTCTCCCCAACCCATGGCCCCCACTTTCCTCGGCAGGCCATTCACCCCATACACTCCGGGACAAGAGGCGGTTTTGGGCCCCCATCCACTTTTTCTTCTGCACTCAGCGGAGGGGGCCCCAGGCCGCACTCCCAGTCCCCTCATATGCACCAAACAGCCATACCACTATGACAATAAAAACAGCAGGTACAGTAAAAACAGGGGATAAAAGTTAAAAACTAATAAAAAGTGGGCACATTCATTAACATACGTACACACACACTCCACATACTAGGACAGGTTGCTCTGGGCTGCCAGCCGCCATTTCTTCAGCAGCAATTTCTTCTCTGCCCAGCATTTTCTACTGGGCGGCCTTGCGCCTTTGCTGCAGACCCGGGACTTGGCGGCTCCCGCAATGCAAAATGCCCTGCTAGGCACTTTGCATCACGGGAGCCACCAAGCGTCGACATTCCCGCTGCCCCGGCCTGCAGCCAGCCCAGCACCGTGCTGGGCTGGCTGCAGGCCGGGGCAGCAGGCGGGTGGCGGCAGGGCACTTTGCGTCATGGCAACTTCATTGGCCACCGCTGCAGCTTCCTCCGCTGCCGCCGCTTTCCCCTCTGCCCTGGCCATGCCTTATGACACCCTGTTGTCCCACGGAGCCTGCCAACACTTGAGCGGGGAGGAGGAGGAGGAGGAGGAGGAGAGCAGTGAGTCCTTGTGCCAGCCGACCAGCCAGGCGGAGAGCAGGTCGGGTGGGCTGGCTGGCTGGGGAGGGGGGATCATGGCCACTCAGGTGGTCCCCACCGCCAGCAGCTTGGGTGTCCCGGCACTGTCCGAGCTGAAGAAACTGGAGGATTGTTCATCAGAGAAGGCGGGGGGGCAAGGCGGTGGAGCACGACGGCGGCAAGAAGCAGCTTGGACAGAGCCAGGACACTGCCAGCAGCTTGGGTGTCCTGGCTCCGTCCAAGCTGCTTCTTGCCGCCATCGCGCTCCACCGCCTTGCCCTCCCTGCCTCCTCCGACGAACAATCCTCCACTTTCTTCAGCTCGGATGGTGCCAGGACACCTAAGCTGCTGTCGGCAGCGGCGGGGGCCACCTGAGCGGCCATGATCCCCCCTCCCAAGCCAGCCAGCCAGCCAGCCCGCCCCCCACCTGACCTACTCCCCATGTCTCCGGAGGGACCAAAAGCCTCTTTCTTTGCCTGCTGTCAAGAAAGTCTTTTGGCCGTCCGGCACCATGTCCGACATGCCTCACCAGCAATAAACCTCACCGCACATCACTGCTCCAGATTGTATTCCAGGTTACCAGAGCCAGGTGGAGGGGCGTGTTTTCTACAGCCTGAGAAAATGCTCCATTGGAAAATGTGATTTATGGCACACCCTGGGGGGTGGGGGGGAAACAGGGTCATAATTTGGCTTTAAATTACATGAGGTCAGAGCTGGCTTCACTTGGGTACATGCTAACATGCTGCCCCTAATAAATAACTGGATTTCTTTTGAAATTTGGCTCGAGGCTCATGAATTAATTAGGACATCTGTTTGAACCCTGACAGTAGGCAAAAGTGGAACTGTGACCCTCCCTAGTCACCATCTTGCAGATTTTTGACACCCATCCCTGCAGATAGTCCTGGGTCTTTTGAAGTTGCTTGACCAATTTCTATATTCTGTTGTCAAGGCCACAATAAGAAATCATTCAGCATCTTTCCTGAACAAGAACAACGGATCAAACCAATTGCAGAACATTTCTAGGAGAATGGATGGCTGCCCCTTTAGCACATGATACGGGCTGAACAATAAAAACTGAATCCATGTTGCTAATTTGGGGACTGCTGTGGTGAATCAACTGATTTCTTTATATAGAAACATCTGCTGCAGGTTTTGATTCACAGCCTTTAATTCACAGGTTTTGATTCACAGCCTTTTACCACCCTGATGCTATCCAGGTGAGTTTCGCTACAACTCCCATCATCTGCTCAAGAATACGGAACTATAATTTTCCCCAACAGGAGAGAACCAGGTTGGAAAAATTTGAGAGACATGGCTATAGTTTTACAATAAAATTGCTTGCTGTGAAGCGTGCAGCTTGGTTTTCCAACCAGATCTGCCGAGCCACAGAAACTATAGTTCACGCTCCACTTTTAATTTTTTGAGTTGGGTCGATATCAGTCAAGAGAATAATTCTTGATGTCATCCCTGAGAAAGCTGTATCCTTCTTCCCAGCTGGGCTAAAAGGTGAGCCTCTGATCCTGGCAAAATCTGTCCTTAATGAGATCAATATCAGAGGCTCAGCTTTAAGCCAGACAATTAAACAGAGCATTTAATGATGTCACTGAGAACCTGAAATTTTCTTCTGGTTGACATTCATCCAGCTCTTTCCCTTCAATTCTCAGCTCAGCCTTCCTCAATCCAGTGCCTTCAGAAATGGCCAAGTTTACTCCTCGTTTTTCCTAATCACATGTCTTGTGGTTGTTGTTAGTTGCAAAGTCATGTCCAACCCATTGTGACCCTATGGACAATGTTCCTCCTGGCCTTCCTGTCCTCTACCATCCTCTGGAGTCCATTTAAGCTCAGGCTGACTGCTTCAATGACTTCATGCAGCCACCTCATTCTCTGCCATCCCCTTCTTCTTTTGCCTTCAATCTTTCCCAGCATTAGGCTCTTCTCCAGGGAGTCCTTCCTTCTCATTAGATGGCCAAAGGATTTGAGTTTCCTCTTCAGGATCTGGCCTTCTAAAGAGCAGTCAGGGTTGATCTCCTCCAGGACTGACCGGTTTGATCATCTCACAGTCCAAGGGACTCACATGAGTCTTCTCCAGCACCATAGTTCAAAGGCCTCAATTATTAACAGTGTAGGCTTTTCATTAGATGCATTCAGACAGTCTCTTACTGAGCTATTTTAATCATGATTCTGGTATTGTGCTTCTCCAGCACCATAGTTCAAAGGCCTCCATTCTTTGGCACTCAGCCTTTCTTATGGTCCACCTTTCACAGCCATACATTGCAACTGGGAAAACCATAGCCTTGACTATACATGCTCTTGTTTAGACATCTGATATTCTTTAAAAATAATAATAATAATTTCATTGTTGGTTCAAGTTTCTTGTGACTTTCTGGTTTAATTTTCAACTTGTTATGGAAGGATATCATCCCAGAAATCTGAATGGCCCCAACCTTCTTAGCAATTCTCAAAACATTGAAGAGCTTAATTTTCACCAGGAATTCAGATAAGGTTGATAGATGAACTCTGTTATTAGCAATCTGGGTTATTATTATTTTTTTACCAGCAAGTGTGATAATTGTTTATCCTTGGGTGAAAACAGAGCTAAGAGACATTTCAGCTATTTTCTCAATGCTATGGAATAACTGACTAGGCAAAGCATTGATTGGAAGGGGGGGAAATCATATAAATGTGGTATTTGAAGGAAATGGCTCCTTTCACACAATCATACACAGAGAAAATATATCATGAAAAGGAATAAAATATGGAGCAGATTAATAATTGCGTATATGGACATGCATACATATATTCCTGGAGATTTTTTAACAGAGGTTTATCTTTACAGTATAAAAATAGTCTGGTATGAGCTTCCACCTGGCAAACAGCAATTTAAAAACTCTCTGAAAATTAAAATAAAACTTATTGTTGTGAATGTATCGTACGCTGTTATCTTCAGATTCAGACTCACACTCATTGCTCCAATGAGGAATAATTTTCAATCAGATCAACTCATCCCCACTCATTCTTGCTGGTTATGGAAAAAATGATCACCCAAGTGAAGAAGGAAGAACTGTATTGTCTCTGGGGTAATTAGACAATTCATCCAGTTCTGATCACCACAATATAAAAATGAGACTCTGGAAAGAGTGCAGAGAACAACAACAAGGATGATTAGGGGCAGTGGTGGGATTCAATTTTTTTTACTACCGGTTCTGTGGGCGTGACGTGGCTTGGTGGGCATGGCAGGAGAAGGATACTGTAAAATCTCCATTTCCTCCTGATCAACTGGGACTCAGAGGCGGAGAATAGATGGAGGCGGGACCAGTCAGAGGTGATATTTGCCGGTTCTCCAAACTACTCAAAATTTCTGCTCCCAGTTCTCCAGAACTGGTCAATACCTGCTGAATACCACCTCTGATTAGGGGTCTGGAAACTAAAACAGATAAAGAATGGTTGCAGGAATTGGATGTGTCTAGTCTAGTGAAAAGAAGGACTAGATGAGATATTATAGCAGTGTTCCAATATTTGAGGGGCTTCAGAAAGATGAAGGGAATCAACCTATTTTCCAAAGTACCTGATGAGAAGAAAAGGTTGACTCATCCTTCCATCCTTCCAAGGTGAGTAAAATGAAGACCCAGATTGTTGGGGGCAAGATGCTTATTCTGTAAATCGCTTAGAGAGGGCTGCAAAAGCACTATGAAGTGGTATATAAATCTAAGTGCTATTGCTACTGCTAAAAGAATCAATGGATGGAATCTAACTAAGGAGAGAAGCAATGTAGAACTAAGGAGACATTTCCTAACAATGAGAGTGGAATGGAACAATTTGCCTTCAGAAGTTGTGGGTGCTCCATCACTGGAGGCCTTCAAAAAGAGCTGGAGAGGCATTTCTCTGAAATGCTATAAGTTCTCCTGCTTGATCAGGAAGTTGGACTAGAAGACCTCCAAGGTTCCTTCCAATTATGCTATTCTGTTAACTGGGTTACTACATTACATGGCCAGGAGATGGCACTATTGGAATTCTTTCTTTCTTTTTTTATTTTGACTTTATAATGATTGAAATGGCAACCCAAATATCTTCCATACCATGAATTAAAGAGCAGTTGTCAGATGAGATACTTCTGGAAGTAAGGAACTAATAAGCACTATAAAAGTAGGTTTGAGATCTGCAACTTATCATCCAATTGGCTTCGGCATCCACTTCGTGTTTTCTAGTCCCATTCAAACAAATAAAAATCCACTGCAGATTTTCTTGCTAGTTCCCATTCATACTGAGAAATGAGAATTTTACTTTAAAGGAGAGAAGCAATTTAAAGAAAAGTCTTCTAGAATATGCTATTCTTGCACCAACTTAATCATGTGGCTTAGAACAAAAGTTTTCAAAATTATTCAGGATGCAAAATTCTCTTTTTAAAACAAATCCAAATTTATGGATGAAGAGGCAAACCTTTAGTGAGAGAAGTTGAGATGCAGTTGAGTGAGGGATTTTAATTGTTTTTATCCCCTTCATCTCTCATAGGAAACCACCAAGTTCTCACAGAGTTGCAGGGTTCTGCAGAAGTACCGCAATTTCAAAAATGTTGGCCAGAGTATGGGTGTCTGGAAGAAAGAAGCAAAAGGGGGAAATGTGGCATTTGTGTGGTAGCAAAATCATGCAACATAAATACTTGTATCAGACATCTGAGAGAAAGCATCAGGTGCAAGAAGTCAGGAGCCTGGATAGAGTTTAAAAGTACTACAACTTGGCACTACTACAAGTACTGCAACCTGGAGGTTTTTAAGAAGAAATTGGACAGCTGTTTGTCTGAAATGAGACATGCTTGTTTCCTGCTTGAGCAAGGGGTTGGATTAGAGGACCTCCAAGATGTCTTCGGCCTCTATTATTCTGTTAAGTTTACTTCAGGTTACCTATGCACAAGAATTTGTTAAGGAAGATTGGCGCCAGATAAGAGTCAATGGACTTCAAGTGGGGCTTGACTTAGCTCTCTCTTGAAGGGTGTAGAGACCCTAAACTAATGGTGTCAGGGTTCCAAGTAACACCCCCAATGAAGAAGACTCCGAGGCTTGAGGTTCCTCAAAGTTCCATTTTATTAGAGATATCCTATTGACACATCTAGGAAAACATGAATCTGAAAGTTTCCAGGTTTCCCCACCCAAATGAAAGTTCAAGTTCTTGCCCAGCACCCACATGTCCATCACATGGCCCAATCAGGCACCGTCCCAACTGAAGATGTGTTCTAGTCATGCCTCTCCAGGTGCAGGGCAAGATGTCCTTGACTCTCTGAGAAAGGAATGTTATTTTGACTATATCTCCCATACCCCATATAATCCCACCGCCCCCATTTTCCCACAGCATTAATTGTGGCAGGCCAGAAGGTCCAAGGCAAAAGTTGGCTTCCAGGCCTGGCAAATGGTTCATTTGACCCCACTCTCGGGCTCAGCTTGCTGGTCTCCTACATCAAGTACTAGGTAAGTGCTAGTCATTCCCGACTTTAGGGGGTGGTGCTCCTCTCCTTTTCAAACCAAAGAGCCAGCGCTGTCCGAAGATGTCTCTGTGGTCATGTGGCCAGCATGACTAAATGGCGAAGGCCCACGGAACGCTGTTACCTTCCCACCAATGGTGGTTCCTATTTTTCTACTTGCTTTTTTACATGCTTTTGAACTGTTGGTTAGCAGAAGCTGGGACAAGTAACGGGAGCTCACTGCATTATACGGCACTAGGGATTCAAACCACCGAACTGCTGACCTTTCTGATCGACAAGCTTAGCTGTCTTCGGACAGCTCTGGCTCTTCAGCTTTGAAATGGAGATGAGCACCGCCCCCTAGATTCAGGAACGACTAGCACATATGTGCGAGGGGAACCTTTACCTTTACCTTACCAGCCGTCAAGTCTTTTTGTCAAGAATTCTGGTTGCTTGATCTGACCAACCATGACCCAAAGACAGGACGTGCCTGAAAGAATGGTCTGCAAAGAATAATTTCAAAATTGCCATGGCATTGTGGGATTATGTTAATCTTATATTCTTATTTAAAAAGAGATCAGTTGCTGACTTTCTTTTCTTTCCCCTGCAAATCTCCCAGTAATTGTAACCAACTAGAAACCCTCAAGCTATATAGATGGTGAAATCAAGAAAAGAATGGAATAAACCTGATACTGCAAAACACCCTTGGATAAAAAGATCTGCAGAACATGATGGATTATGTTGCTTATGCAAAGTCTGATGAAAGATGAAAAAGGGAAGGGAGAAAAATAAATATATTGCTTCTTAATGCAATTTTGGAGCTGAAGAGCATCATTCGCATTTGAGAATGGGTTCTGGGCACACTCACAAAATGGCTGTTACAGTGGGAGTGGCCTTTCACCAAACATTCATTATCAGAAGATGACCTTGTGAGGTTATTTGGTCCAGTGGTGGGATTGAACATTTTTTTATTACCTGTTCTGTGGGTGTGGCTTGGAGGGTGTGGCTTCTTGGGCATGGCAGGGAAAGGATACTTTAAAATCTCCATTCCCTCCGCACTCCAGGGAAAGGTTACTGCAAAATCCCCATTCCTTCCCGATCAGCTGGGACTCGGGAGGCAGAGAATAGATGGGGGTTGGGGCCAGCCAGACGTGGTATTTACTAGTTCTCTGAACTACTCAAAATTTCCACTACTGGTTCTCCAGAACTAGTCAGAACCTGCTGAATACCACCTCTGATTTGGTCTCAAGTTGACGCTGATATCAGCCTTAGTAAATTCCCGCTACTAGTTCAGATGTTTCTATTATTATTATTATTATTATTATTATTATTATTATTATTATTATTATTATTATTATTATTATTATACAATTGTATCACAGCGGCCAGTTGTTTCGCCAGATTTGGCATTGGTTACTAGTCGGGCCCCACCCAGGGGCCTAGGACGTTGTAACGTATTTTCGTAATATGCGTGCAGATCCAAGCAGTGCGGCTTTTTGCATTTGACTGATGGTGATTTTGTCAATTTTTAACTGTTTTAAATGTAATTCCAGTGCTTTTGGAATAGCACCCAGTGTGCCAATTACCACTGGAATTACCACTGCTGGTTTGTGCCATAGTCGTTGAATTTCGATTTTTAAGTCCTGGTATCTTGCGATTTTTTCATGTTCCTTCTCGGTGACCCTGCTATCACCTGGTATTGCGATGTCTATGATTGTGACCTTATTTTTCTCAACCAGTGTGATGTCTGGTGTATTATGCGCCAGTATTTTGTCAGTTTGTATACGAAAATCCCACAAGATCTTGACCATCTGATTTTCGGTGACTTTTTCAGGCTGATGTTCCCACCAGTTTGTTGCTGTTTTAATATTATAATTTTTGCACAAATTCCAATGGATCATTTGTGCTACTGAATTGTGCCGCAATTTATAATCAGTCTGCGCGATTTTTTTACAGCAGCTGAGTATGTGATCAACAGTTTCATCAGCTTCTTTGCAAAGTCTGCATTTGGCATCATCAGAGGATTTTTCGATTTTGGCCTTAATGGCATTTGTGCGGATAGCTTGTTCTTGCGCAGCCAGGATTAGTGACTCTGTTTCTTTCTTTAATGTACCTGTTTTTAACCATAACCAAGTTTGTTCACTGTCCACTTTATCTTTTATTTTTTCCAGAAATTGACCATGCAGTGCTTTGTTCTGCCAACTCTCCATTCTTGATTTTATCACATCTTTTCTGTATTCTTGTTTTGTCTGTTGGGCCTTCAGTAGATTTTTGTTCTTTACGTCGATTAATAGATGTTCTTGACTTTCTTTTAAATAATCAGCCAGTGCATGTTTTTCCTCTTCAACTGTTTGCTTCACTTGTAATAATCCTCTGCCACCTGATTTTCGGGGCAGATATAGTCTATCAGTATCACCACGTGGATGTAAACTGTAGTGCATTGTCATTAGTTTCCTGGTTTTTCGGTCCAAAAGGTCCAAATCAACTTGTGTCCAGTTAACTATGCCAGCTGTGTATCTTATAACTGGTATTGCCCAGGTATTTATGGCCTTGATTGTATTTCCACCATTCAATTTAGATTTCAAAATTTTCCTAACTCTGTTGGTGTACTCTCGCCTGACAATAGTTTTTACTTCTCCATGCTTGATGTTATCCAACTGCAGAATGCCTAAGTATTTGTAGGCTTCATTTTCTTTGCATTTAATTAGTTGGCCATTGGGCATTTCAATTCCCTCAGATGCAGTGATTTTGCCCCTTTTTATGGATACAGTGGCGCATTTTTCCATGCCAAACTGCATTGAAATATCGGTGCTGAATACTCGGACTGTATTTGTCAATGATTGGATTTCTATTTCTGACTTTCCATAGAGTTTCAAATCATCCATATATAGTAAATGCGAAATTTTTTCAGCTTTTTTGGCTGTTTGGTAGCCTAATTTCATTTTTTTTAAGATTACTGATAGTGGGATCATTGCGATGATGAAGAGAAGAGGTGAAAGTGAATCACCCTGGAAAATTCCTCGCTTGATATTAACCATTCCGTAGCTCTCATTCCCTACTGCCAACTCAGTTCTCCATTGTTTCATTGCCTTTTCAGTAAAGGATGTAATATTTTTGCTAATGCCAGTTGTTTCTAAGCATTTTATGATCCAACTATGTGGCAGTGAGTCAAATGCCTTTTTGTAATCAATCCAGACCATATTCAAGTTCGTTTTTCTGTTCTTACAATTTTCTAATATCATTTTATCAATTAGAAGCTGATCTTTTGTGCCCCTGCTCCTTCTTTTGTTGCCTTTTTGCTCTACTGGCAAGATGTTGTTTGTTTCCAAATAATCCATCATGTTATCTGCAATAATGCCTGTGAGTAATTTGAAGGTTGTTGGCAAGCATGTTATTGGTCTATAGTTTTCAGGTGTTGTTCCTTTAGTTGGATCTTTCTGAATCAAGTATGTTTTTCCAGTTGTCAACCATTCATCAATTTGGCCCTTTTGTAAAATTTCATTCAGTTGCCTGGCTAATATTGCATGTAAACTGGTCAGATATTTGAGCCAGAAACCATGTAATTGGTCCTTTCCAGGTGATGTCCAATTCTTTACCTTTTTAACTCGATTTTTGATCATCTCAGTTGTTATTTCTAATACTTGCATTTGTTTGTTGCCAATGCTTTTCTCAAAGTCATGTATCCACTTTGCTTCCTTGTTGTAGTCCTTTGCATTTTCCCACAATTCTTTCCAGAATTCGACTGTGGCCTGCTTTTCTGGTTTTTCACTTTTGGTGTCACGATTCACATTAAGACTTTGATAAAAACACCGTTGGTCTGATCGAAATTGCTGATTTTGTTTATATTGGATGATTCGTGCCTCATATCTTTCAATTTTTCTAGCTGTTGCTGTTATCTGCTGTTTTACAATCTCTACAGCTTCATTGATGTTTCTTGTATCCAATCTATATCTTCTGATTAGCCGATCTATGATTTTGTTGTTTTTAAGCCGTTGCTCATGCATGTTCTTTAAGTTACTAGCATCTGCCCTTAATTTTTTGATTTTTTGTTCTAAACGGATTTTCCACTTTGGCTTTGATGCTTTTTCTGTTGTGTGACTAGGTACTTTAATTTTAATGCCTAGTTCATTAGTGACTATTACAGCTGCGCTGTACATTAACTGGTTTGTTTCCAAGATGGATCCCGGTTCAATTGTTGAAAACACTGCATTAACCATTTTCATGATAGGGGCCAAAATTTTCTTAGGCACAGTTTTTAGTGATGGTAAACGTTGCCTTTCCTCATTAAGCAGAAAATGCTCCATGATCTTATCCTTCAATTCTTTTTGTTTTTGAGTTAGTTCATCAGTTGGTTCAGTGATAACTGGTTCTAGTGGTGGTGATGTTATTTCCTCCCCGAGAGCTTCTTCTGGGAGTTCTACTATAATGTCTTTAGTTGTGTCTTGAATATCAGTTATTTCCGCTTGTGATATTGTTTTTGGGGTTTTGCAATTTGCCTGAATCTCCTCATGTTCAACTTCACTAAACACTTTATTCCGTATAATAAATCGCCTTTGATCTGCTAGTCGTTGTTCACTAACATTTGAATCTGGATATTGTTGTTTCCATAATTCATACATTCGCTTTAAATAGCCTCTTTTTTCTGGCTCTGAGTTGTAGTAACAGGCCATTATGGCACGGTTTTCATCTGCACTATATTTTTGTCGTTTTGTTGGCTGGTCCACTTGTAGCCCACTTGTCGACGGATGTCCAGGGACCCCAACATCCGCCGCGGCCCTTGTTAACCCGCGCGACGACCGATGCGGTATGGAATTCTTATTCGTTTTTTTCACCATATTGTATGGGTTGGCGGGGTTTTTTTTACGGGACCAGATGCCAACCTGATCCCAACCTTCCTCCTTTCTCATCCGGGCTTGGGACCGGCAACGGCGGAGTTGTTGTTATTATTATTATTATTATTATTATTATTATTATTATTATTATTATTATTATTATTATTATTATTATTATTATTATTATACAATTGTATCACAGCGGCCAGTTGTTTCGCCGGATTTGGCATTGGTTACTAGTCGGGCCCCACCCAGGGGCCTAGGACGTCGTAACGTATTTTCGTAATATGCGTGCAGATCCAAGCAGTGCGGCTTTTTGCATTTGACTGATGGTGATTTTGTCAATTTTTAACTGTTTTAAATGTAATTCCAGTGCTTTTGGAATAGCACCCAGTGTGCCAATTATTATTATTATTATTATTATTATTATTATTATTATTATTATTATTATTATTATTATTATTATTATTATTTCTGTGACTGCAAATTTCATACTCAAACAATGAGATTTGATGGCTGTATTACTATAATCCTTCTAATCTTTTCTTTTTATTATCTTTATTGGAATCATGTGATTTAGCATGTATTGTTTGTATCTTATGATTTATGATTGTACCTATGATTTATGACAGTGATGAAATTCATTTTTTTTTTACTACTGGTTCTGTGGACGTGGCTTGGTGGGCATGGCAGGGGAAGGATACTGCAAAATCTCCATTCCCATCCCATTCTGGGGCCAGCCAGAGGTAGTATTTGCAGGTTCTCCAAACTACTCAAAATTTCCACTACTGGTTCTCCAGAATCTGTCAGAACCTGCTGAATTTCACCCCTGATGTATGATATATGACATCACTGTTGTTTTTTGTACACTGAGAGCTTATGCACTCAAGACAAATTCCTTGTGTGTTCAATCACACTTGTTTGTTTGTTTGTTTATTGGATTTATATGCTGCCCTTCTCCCAAAGGACTTGCCTATTCTTATTCTACAATTCTATTCTATTCTATTCTATTCTGTTCTATTCTATGCTATGCTATGCTATGCTATGCTATATACTATATTATTCTATTCTATTCTATTCCATTCCATTCCATTCTCTATTCCATTCCATTCCATTCCATTTTCTATTCTATTCTATTCTATTCTATTCTATTCTATTCCAGTCCAGTCCAGTCCAGTCTTCTACCCTACCCTACCCTACCCTACCCTACCCTACCCTACCCTATCCTATCCTATTCTAATTTCTTCTCCTGCTCCCAACAATATTGTTTCCTTCTGCATTTACCTATATATACTGTTCTTCAAGAAAAGGTCTGCAGTCGCTCACCATTTTATTTTCTAAGAAAACCCACAAAGCCAGAGTGGGTTTCAGAGGCATCCTTGGAAATAAATTTGATGCTGGAGGCTGGTGTTTGCTTTGCAGGATGCCAGCTCCCCATTTAATTTCAGGGGTTTTTTAATTAAAAAGCATCTTTGGGGAAAAAAAATAAAGTTAGAAGGGACAGAGAGCCTTACGGGCTTGCAGAAACTCATAAATAGTTTAATAACCAGTATAAGGTTATTATAATCCCAAAGGATCTTAGAGCAAGAGTTTAAAAGTCCCCAAAAACAATAAAGGCAAGGTTTATTTTTCCTCTAACAACATCTGAAGAGCTCACCCATTTTAAAATGCAATCTAATGGTATATTGGTTTTATTTGTCTAAAACCATACTAGCTAGGTTCGAATTGGTACATGATAAGCAGGGTGATAATTCAAATTATATGTGCAATGCATGTAAAAAAAGAGACATTTCCTAATACTGCTGGGGCTGCCAAGACTTTGGAGCTTTTCCACTAAACAGATTCCTCATAACCACACAGTTTTTTCTCTGCCTGGTTCTGTTAAAAGTTTCACATGCACCTCTTTTATTTTTCTCCACTCACCCATCCATTTATCCAGAGGTTTTGGATTCGTTTGAATGAGATGCTGTATTTGGGGCACTTCTAATTCAATATCTGTCTTGATCCATTTGCAAGATGCCTGTTAGCTCTCGGGTTGTGAACAAATCAAAACGATGTGTGAATTGAATTGCGTTGAGTTGAGCTGAGCTGAGCTGTTGAGTTGAGTTCAACTTCCAACTTTTTCTGAGCCATTTAGGAAAAAAAAACTTATGGGAAATGTCAGTGACTCAGCTACTGCTGGGCAGAGAAATTATCCTGCTTCCCCCCCACCCTTTACCAATTCTCCTTTGGCTGGATGAAAAGAGAATTTGCTTTAGAAATGATTTCATAGCGGGAAAGAATTATGCTGATATTCTGCTGGCTCGAGTGTAGTATTCTTATATTTATTTAACAGTGAAGTATCCATGACTCTCTGTTTGTGTGATGTGTGTGTGGGGGGGGGGGAGAGACAGACAGAGATTGCCCTGATTTTTTTTAACTCCAGATAAGCCTTGATTTATGACAATTGGGACTGAAATTTCCATTGCTAAGCAAGGTGATTGTTAAGTGAGTTCTCTTTGATGGTATGGTCTTTTTTGTTCTGTTTGTTAAGTGAATCATTGCAGTTGTTAAGTGAATCACATGGCCGTTAAGCAAAGCTGGCATCCCTCATTGACTCTGTCAGAAGCCGGCTGGGAACATTGCAAACAGCAATGAAATAACCCTGGGACACCACAACCATCATACATAAGTGCTGGTTGCTGAGTACTGGACTTTGGATCATGTGGCTATGGGGATGCGGAGAAAGTCCTAAGTGTGAGGACCAGCTGTAAATTATTGTTGTGACTTTGAACCAGGGGTGGGTTCCTGCCAGTTCTAACCTCTTCTATAGAAGAGGTTCCACAAATCTACCGTGCCATTTAGAACTGGTTTCAACTCCCTCCTCCCACCCATCCGCACCACACGTGCCCCGCCCACCACCCACTGATTGGCTGGCTCACCAATTGCCCTGCCCACCTCTAAGAGTCCTATCTAAACCTTAAAGTCTTAAACCTGTCAAGTTTGAACACCCCTGGGTTTTTTTCCCCTAAAGGGTTAGGGGGTGCAAAAGTCTTGTAACTTGACAGCTTTAAGACTTGCACACTTCAATGCCAGAGTTCCTGAGCCAACATGACTGGAGGCGGAATTCTGGGAGTTGAAGCCCACAAGTCTTAAAGCTGTCAAGTTTGAACACCCCTGGGTTTTTTTCCTAAAGGGTTAGGGGTGCAAGGGTCTTGTAACTTGACAGCTTTAAGACTTGCATGCTTCAAATGCCAGAATTTCTGAGCAAACATTTTGGTTGCTAAACAAGAGTGTTGTTAAGTGAATTTCACCACATTTTACAAGTTGGCCCCGCACACCCAGTCACATGACTGTCAAGCAACTCCCAGTTGGTCACATGACCACCAAGCCATTCCCACCTTGCCACATGGCCAGCAAGCCACTCCCTCAAAGCAAGCCACACCTACAGAAGAGGTTGTAAAAAAATTCGAAACCCACCACTGCTTTGAACAATTGCTAAACAAGTGGTTGGAAGTTAAGGACTACTGTATATAGATAGTCCTTGACTTACGACCACAACTATGTCAATGGTAGGATTCAAATAATTTAATAACTGGTTCTCTGCCCTGGGTGGATGTGGCCATGGTGGGTATGGCCAGGGAATGTGACATGCAGAACTCGGCCTCCTGCACCCCCTGGGAGAAAACATGGGCCTTGGGGAGGACGTGCTGCCCCCATCCCCATTCCCCCTTTTGGGCCTAGTAGGCCTCCTTGCAGCCTCCTGGGAGCAAAAATGAGCCATGTGGAGATGGTGTGACACACGCACACACACATTTTGGCCTTATAGCCTTTTCTGCAACCTCCTGGGAGCAAAAAAATGGGCCTTCCCCTGGCCCCGTTTTGGGCTTAGGGCACCTGAACTGGCCCCGAACCGGCTGAATCACACCACTGAATTGAGCCCAGAATTTATGTTGCTAAGTGAGAAATTTCTTCAGTGATTTTTGCCCCATTTTTTACAACTTGTCTTGCAACATTTGTTAAGTGAATCACTGCAGCTGTTAAATCAGTAACATGGTTGTTAAGTGAATCTGGCTTCCCCATTGACTTTGCTTGTCAGGTTTCAAAACATGATCACATGACCCTGGGACACTGCAACCACCATAAAAGTGAATCAGTTGTCAAGCATCTAAATGTAAATCACATGTCCATGGGGATGCTGCAATGGTCATAAGTGTGAGAAATGGTCACAAATCACTTTTTTTAGTGTCGTCGTAACTTCAAATGGTCAGCATGTGAACTGCTGCCAGTTGAGGATGATCTGTAAATTTACAATATTTTACGCAGTGTTCACTTCTTTGTCTATAGTGACATAGCACAATCCCTGCTTAACATTAAAATATGAAATAAATAATAAACTATAATAAAATTTAAATAAATTAAGAAATATTCAGTAAATCATAACTAAACATTGGAAAGAGAATGATTAATTGCAATTCAAGCCTGCAACACTGGCTTGAATTTTGCCCTTTGCTTTTTTACACACTTTGGTTTTTCCAAAGATGATGAGACTTCGGAAAAAGTACAAAGAAGATCACCTAAGATGATCAAACCCCTGGAGACTAAAACATATGAAGAACGGCTGCAGGATTTGGGTTTGGCTAATCTAGAGAAAAGAAGGATTGCGGGGACAAGATAGAAGTATTCCAGTATTTGATGGGCTGCCACAAAGAGGAGGGAGTCAACCTATTCTCCAAAGCACCAGAGGGCAGGACAAGAAACCATGGATGGAAACTAATCAAGGAGAGAAGCAACCAGGAATTAAGGAGAAACTTCCTAAAAGCGAGGACAATTAACCAGTGGAATGGCTTGCCTTCAAACGTTGTGGGCGCTCCATCACTGGAGGTTTTTAAGAAACGATTGGACAGTCACTTGTCTGAAGTGGTATAGGATCTCCTGCTTGAGCAGGTGTTAGATCCCTAAAAGTGATACTGCCATTCAATTGGGAAGAGGGGGGGGGGGCTTGGAGTCAATTTATTGGCAGTGCCTGTGACAACTGATATTTTACAACTGGTTTCCTGGCACCGAAAGGCTTGAGATCCCATCACCTTTTGGGGAATGTTTATGTTGGCTGTGTGGGATGTTTTACTTTAATGTCTAACAGAAGATAGTCATGGGAATGTGTTCTGACACACACCCCCTCCGTCCGGTGAGTAACACTGACACAAGCTTACTGTTAGCCACGCTTTATTCACAGTAATTACTCACAGACAAGATGTTGGGAGCAACCCAGATAAGAGATACAATACACACAAGAGCTTCTCCAGCTTGGTATAAATGGTTGTGTCCTGCAAAAGGTCTCCTCCCAAAATCTCTTCTTATATACTCTCTTGGGAGGAGCCAAACCACAACCACCTGGGCTTGCTTATCTCTTAGGAGTCTGTCTCCATAATTGCTGCCTCCGTTTCTCCACCCTTCCCTGCCTTTGATCTTCACCACTGCTCCATGCCTCAGGGGCCTCCTGGTGGCCAACCAGCCTCTCTGGTCCCTGCTCGGAGTCTGAGCCCAGGGTCCTCCACGACTCATAGGGTCCCTCGCTATGGGAATCTATTGGCAGTTCCAACGGCTCCTGCTGGGCCACAACAGGAATGTATGTTAATTCGGCTCTCAGGGCAGTTGATAAAGGAAACATCTTTACACTTGTGTATTGGCTAGAATCTGCATTCTAACAAAGAGACATTCTGCTTGAGCAGGAGGATGGACTAGAAGACCTCCAAGGTGCCTTCCAGCTCTATTCTGATTCTGATTTACTGCTGTGTCAGGTAAAATCCATTTCTATTTTCTTTTCACCTTGGCATCCCAAGCAAAACACATTTGAACTCAACATAGGGGAAAGACTAAGAAAAGACGCCGATTCTAAGTTTTTATAATGTTTTTTATCCTGATATTTTGCAATAGGTTTCTTTCCTTTTGACTATAAATTGATAAAAATAATTTGCTGTTAAGAGAAAAGAGAAGATTATTTACAGATTCAGTACATCACAAAAGTTTTCTTGTTTTGTTCTGTTTTTGTTGTTGCTGCTGTTCCTTACTCAGCCTTCCCCTTTTTTTTTACCTTTGCCCTACTAGTACTTGGCTTATAATACAATCTGTTTCTCACTGGCATTTTTTTAATACTTCTTTCATTTGAAACTTGCGTGCCAGCTTGCAGGTGCTTTAAACATTTTTTCCCTTTACACTGCAAGTGCCTGCATGCCTAAGCTGGGCAGCTGGCAGGGAGATCACTACAGAGGAGAAAAATGAGATCTTGATGGTTTCACTTAGCATTTTTTTCTATTTCTGGGCAGTTCATCCTTACACAGATAGAGACTGGGAGAGAATCAAAGTGATGCCTCGCCTCACAATCGGATGCTCTGATTATGGGGAAATCCAGCAGGGCTTCACAGCTTTTTTGAGACATAAGTGTCAGGGACAACACACACATACACACACACCCAAAAAAAACAACCCTGGCTTAATGTAGAGTTGCTTTGAAGTGTGAAGACTTTCCATAATTGCCTACAATTAATGAGGAAAAAAGAATGTTGGATATCAGCAAAATCCAACCAGGCCTGTTTGGCTATGCCCATGATGGTGAACCTATGGTATGTGTGCCACAGGTGGCATGCAGAGCCATTTCTGAGGGGATGCAATGCATTGCCCTGTCAGCTTCAGGATGCATACACACACTAGACAGCTGATTTTTGGCCTTGATTTTTGGCCATCAAAAAACCACCCAACACGCAAACCGGAAGTTCAGGAACAGACTTCTGGTTTGCGCATTGGGCTGTTTTTCGCCCTCCAGAGGCTTCAGGGAAGCCTCCTGAAACTTCCAGAGGCTGAAAAAAAACCCAATGGGCAAACTGGAAGTCTGCTCCCAAACTTCCTACTTGTGTATTGGGCCGCTTTTTGCCCTCCCCAAGCTCCTAGAAAGCCTCTGGAGCCTGGGGGAGGGCAAAAAATGGACCTACCGGGCCCACCGGAAGTCAAAAAGCAGGCTGTTTCCAGCCTCCAGGGAGGGCATTTTCGCCCTCCCCAGGCTCCAAGAAAGCCAAATATGCATGCGTGGGGCAGCGGGGGGGCATGTGCATGCGCAGGAGGCACAGTACAGGGGTGCATTAAATTATAGGGGTGGGCTTACTTTTGGCACCCAAGGTGAAAAAGGGTTGCCGTCACTGGGCTATGCCACGACCAGACCTGAGGAGATGGGGGTGCAGCCGGTGTATAGTTCTGGGACCCATGGAGCTCAAAGGGGGCTCATGAAGGGAAAAATCAGCAAACTAAAACTGATAAAAAATTATCTAAGATTGACTATGTCATGGGGGCAACTGGTAGATTTGGCAAGGCTCTGTACTGAGTCTGATCTTGCAAAAATGATTGATTTTGATGCTGTGATTCGCAATTTTGGTAGGAAAAAGGCTAGGAAAGCACTTTTGTTTAGCAGAATATAAATGCCATTACATCTCACCTATAATAACTGTTATGAGCTTGTAAGTCATCTAATATTAAATTCATTACTTATGTATATTGTTTCATTGTTGTTTATATACTAATGTGTATTAATGTTTTTATTACCTTTTACAGAATTACCTGTCCTCTTTTTAATATATTTGCAAGTATGTTTGAATGTAATTAATAAATGTGCAATTATGACATTATTGATTTATGTGTCCATGTGTAGGTGTGGGGGGTCCATATTAGTCTTGTTCCAGCACTTAATCAATTCCTCGGCAGCCCTGGCCATAAGATATTTCAGTTGGGCAGTAGGCCTGTGAAATGGTCATCTGGTTTAATTGCAGATGTTTTAATATCTGCTTTTGCTACTTTCTGGTCTCTATATTATGCTTTGGTCTCTATATTATGCTACTTCCCACTCATATAGCTTGGGAGACCAGTATATAAGGGAGGGGAAAAATGATGGTACTCATGGAATGCCATTATGGGTGTGTTAAGAACATAAGATCAGATTGTCTTTCTCAACTTGGCTTTCAATTTTGTCCATACTCCCAATCTTCACTTCCAAAACACCAAAAAAAAGGATTCCCTTTTTTTTACTACTGGTTCTGTGGGCATGGCTTTGTGGGCATGGCATGGTTTTGTGGGCATGGCAGGGGAAGGACACTGCAAAATCTCCATTTGCACCCACTCCAGGGGATGGTTACTGCAAAATCCCCATTTCCTCCCAATCAGCTGGGACGCGGACGGGGCCAGGGCCAGTCAGAGGTTGTGTTTACTGGTTCTTCGAACTACTCAAAATTTCCACTACCGGTTCTCCAGAACTGGTCAGAACCTGCTGAATCCCACCTTTGACCCGAATGAGAACTGGACAGGATCATATTGAACTAAGTCTTCAACCCTTGTAAGGTTTTTTTCCCCCAGTAAGTTGCTAAGTAATTGTAAGGTCTTTGGACTTTGCAAGCTTTCTAGAGCTTCATAAGTGAAACCATTTGAGCTGTTTAATCAAACCAAGCAATCACTTGGGTTATATATTTGCTTGCCTGCTCTTTATTTTACTTTTGGTAATTGTTGGCCTAGGCTACCTTGGACAACCAATCTCAATGAAAATTTTTAGAAGTATGAAATATAAATTAATAAAATGTACTATTGTATTTTCTATGGCCATACTTAGCTTTTGTTTAACTCAGGAGTCTGCAACCTGTGGTTCTGGAGCCGCATGTGGCTCTTTCATCCCTCTGCTGCAACTCCCTGTCACTCAAAATATGAGTCACATCTGCCAATGTGCAATACTGGTACACGATTTATTGAGGTTTCAACCCATTTTTTTTTTCAGAGTTCAAAATGTTGTTGTTGTTTTTTTGTTGCACATAGAAATAAAAATTTGTTTTCTCTGTTACAGTTCATTGATTTCATAAAAGAAACACACTATAGATTTTTTTATACATAGCATAAAGGTAAAAAATAATAATATATGCAGTGCTATCTTCATTTTAGATGTCAAAAGGATTTTGTGGCTCCTGGTGTTTTCTTTTCTGTGGGAGATGGGTCCAAATGGCTCTTTGGGTGTTTAAGATTGCCGAACTTTGGTTTAAGTGGAGGGGAAAATGTCATCATTAAGAAAAAAAAGCTGGAAGTTCTCAAGGTAACTTGTCCTTCTGCTTGCATCAATACCCTTAACTGGAGTCTCCATGATTCCTGCTTTCCCTGCCCTGCATGCAATCCTCAGCAATGCTATAACATTTTCTTGGAGGTCTCACCAACTAACCACCTGGTCCCACTCCAAAACATCATCCCAGTGCCTTTAAATACCCAACTTTCCACCCCATAATATGATGCCCTACAATGCCCATGTTCCCCAACCATGACAGCCAAGGGGATGAACACAAAGAATGGGCATCATCATTGACAAATGGTGGTAGAATCACTTGGGCACATCCGGAGTTCTGTATACTTTGCTGGTGTGCCTGTATTACTTAACTGGAAGAGCACCAAGCTTCTTCCATCTACCACAAGGCTAACCAGCCAGGGTGTGCAATGAAGCTGCCTTGCAATGCAACTCCACCCTTTGGAATGTTGCTGCTGGGATATTCTTCCTCCTCCTTCTCCACCGCCTTCTTGTCGTCCTCCTCTTCACTCCAAGAATGTCAAAAGGATCTCTGACACTTTGATGGCCTTTCAGCCTGGAAAGGGGAATTTCAGAGCAGCAGATGGAGGGACCTGGAAAAGATCACTGAAGAAGAGAAAGATTTCCAAAACAAGTAAGTTCCCCTTTTTTCCCTTCCTCCTATTATAATGGAGAGAGGAAGGAGAATCCCTCTGAATGTCTGTGTGGCTAAACATGTTTTGACATGGCACCGAGACTAGTGTCTGAAAAAAGATGGGTTTAGCTCATAATGTGGATGCAGCTTTTCAAACTGATAGATGCAATTCTGGAAAAATTCTCCATCCCGATTGGGTCTTTGAAATGAAACGTGGCTGAAAAGGATCCCTTAACAGGAAGGCAAAATGCCCGAGCTTGCATTAGAAATCCGAGATGCAGTTTGCGGGTTTGAATGAATTAAGCAAAGGAATTGGAATGTTTCGGGAGTTTCTGCAGTTGGTTTGGAACTGTTTTAGGAGTGAGGAAGCATTGCGAACCTCTTCTTAATTTCGGAGTGGCAGATCCCAGGGAAACTCTGCAGACAAAGAACAGACTAAAAGCAAGAATGGGTCGTGCCACCTTTGCATTGATTAAAATGAAGGAAATTTCAAGAATGAGTTGCAGTGTTGCAAAAGAGAACAGAGTCAATTTGATTTATAGCAACAATAAAAAATGATCAAACATTAAATATGATCATACTCTGCTACTTTTCAGCAGGGCCTTTTAAAAATGAAGTTTAGATAGAAGCTCTGGGTTGGATCCAGAAAGAACATGCTGTTAAAATCAGCGTCAACAACAGTGCATCATGGTTTCAGTGGGAGCTGAAGTTTAATTTAACAACATTTTGATCACACCAGAATGCTGCAGTTGAGTGAGATCAAGGTTGGATCCAGACTAAGGCAGTCAACATACCACTTGCTATTGAAATCCATGGAACTTCAATTATGAGCTGCTAGAGATATGATAGCTCTGAACAATAATAAGAGGTTCAAAACATTGTATTTGGGATTTTATCTTGAGGGTAATAAGAATTCATCCCTATCCCTATCTTCTGACATAGGTATTTGTCTTTCCAATGGGTCAACAGGCTACAGAGTGAGCATCAATTCCTTTATAGAGATGACTGTAAATCATATCTATGGCTTCCTTCTTGATAGACTCCATGAAGGATTTTTTCCCCATCCCAGATCACAAATTAGAGAAGAGGGGGATTAATTTGTGCCTGAGAAAAACACCTAGCAATAGGTGTTCTCAGCAGGGGGAAGTGGGATTTGTAGTTTCTTGTTCCTTTTTAATGAGCAGGGTGAGATGCTCTCTCTAACTATCTTTTTGAGAAGATATTAGCAAACAATTTTTTGTACTCACTCTTTTTAAAAAAAAATGCAATCAAGAATTTTACTAGATGCAGACTCAGAGATACAGGTACTATACTTTCTAAACTTTACGTGATTTATGCATGTATGAAAGGGTTTAAAAGTCCAGCACGCTTTCAATAGTTTTATCTTCTTTGTAGTAGACAGGCTATTTACTATTTTGGCTTGTATATACTGTAGGTAGTCCTCCACTTACGATCAAAATTGGAACTAGAATACCTGTTATTAAAACAAGGTGGTTGTTAAGTAAGTTTTGCCCAATTTTATGGCCTTCTTTGCCACAGTTGCTAAGCGATTCACTTCAGTCGTTAAGCGAATCCAATTTCCCTTATTATCGTTACTTGTTGGAAGCCAGCTGGGAAGGTCAGAAATCATATGAACCCAGGATGCTGCAACTATCGTAAATACATCCTGGTTGCAAAGCACTGAGATTTTGATCATGCGCCTGTGGAAATGCGATGGTTGTAAATGCAAGAACCGGTCATAAGTTACTTTTTCCAGTGCCATTATAACTTCAAAGGGTTGCAAGTTAAGGACTACCCATGAATTCCATTACACTACATTACACTGTACAAGAATATATGCTGGGAATTGTAACCCTGTAAATTTTGGAGAGCATCCTTTTGGGACAAAGCTTTTCATACATTTTGGATTTTAGCTAAGACAACATTTATGTTTTAATTCATGATATAAGCAAAAAGGTAGCTGCTAGAGGTGGTATTCAGCCAGTTTGCACCAGTTCATCCAAACAGGTAGCAGAAATCACAGGTAGACCTGCCCCGCCCCGGCTCTATGGCATCCTATTTAGGCACATTTTGAGGCCAGGTGCATGCACGAAAGGTGCACATGCTAGCAAAGTGCATGTGCAGAAGGCTGGATGCGTGCATGGAAAGCACACATGTGCCTCCTTCATGTGCATGTGTGTGTGAAGCAGGCACATGTGGGTGCGGCGAACCGGTGGTAACAAAATATGCAACCCACCGCTGAGCTGCTACTTAGTTGGCTTTTAATTCTGCATACACAGTTCATCTAAGTAAAATAGACTTCTGGAAAAGTCCAAAAGAGAGTCACTATAGAATATCAGCTCTGATCAGTGGGAGAAGACAGTTCCTGCATGTGCATCCTTATCCCTGTGTGTAGCTATTGAAGGACATCTCTCCTTGTTTATGGCTTGACTTATAATGGTATAGAGATCATATCACCTGTGTTATCTTGCCCTACATGCACTGCAAATATTTAAAAATAACTACTACTCTACCAAACATATACTGTATGTAAAAAAAAAAAATTGATAACCCAGCTACAACACTTTTCTTTATAAGAAGAACCGGCTTCCAAAATGGAGTGCAGTTCTCAGGTCCAAGAGATGGAAGAAGGTGAGGAGAGCAGGTCTTCTGTCCAGGCCATGATAACTTCCAGTCCACCAGATAATTAATTATGTGTCAGTTCAAGTTTAGGAGGGATTGCCTGCGCCAACCCTTCTATTAAACAGAATGAGGCAATGGCCTCAGGTGTCAGATCCTGTGGGTAAGCAACTGGAGTTACCAGCTATTCCTCTTGAACTTGCTAGCCATTTCCTCTCAGTGAACTGAGCCACAGGGAAATTTCAGCCTGTTCTGAGCTCCAAAACTAGTATTACCTTTGGTACAATTAAACAAAAAAAGTGAAGCTCTCCCTGAAGCCAAAATAAAATTCTTCTCATTTTCTAGAATTGAATTGAATTGAATTGAATTGTTTATTGGCCAAGAAATTTGTTTTTGGTGCAGATGCTGTCAGTGTACTTAAAGAAAAATAAAATGCATTCATCAAGAATAAAAATATACACTTAGTGATAGTCAAGGTTACTAATAAGCTATCAAATTGTATTAGGATACAAATAAAAACAATATAAATTGAAAGATACAAGCAACATAGTTATTGTAATTAATTGGAAGAGATAGATACTAGTAAGGAAGAGAAGAAGAATATTAATACAGTCTTAGTAAATTTATTTGACAGTGTTGTGGAAATTGGTTGTTAACCATAGTGATGGCATTCTGGAAAAACTGTCCTTGTATCTATTGTTCTGCCCTATAGTGTCATTTTGATGGTAGAAGTTGAAACAATTTATGCCCAGGAAGTGAAAGGTCTGTAGACATTTTCACAGCCCTCTTTTTGACTCATGCAGTATACAGGTCCTCAATGGAAGGCAGGTTGGTACCATTTGTTTTTTCTGCAGTTCTAATTTCCTGTTGAAGTCTATGTTTGTCTTGTTTGGTTGCAGAGCCAAACCAGACAGTTCTGGAAGTGAAGATGACAGACTCAATAATTCCTCTGTTCCTCCTAATGAATCAGCAGCACTTTGGGCAGTTTGAGCTTTCTGAGTTGGTGCAGAAAGAACATTCTTTGTTGTGCTTTTTTGATGATGTTTTTGATGTTAGGCGTCCATTTTTAGTCTTGAGATATGATAGAACCTAGAAACTTGAAGGTTTCTACTGTTGATACTGTGTTGTCTAATATTGTAAGAGGTGGTAGTATGGGAGGGTTTTTTCTAAAATTCACCACCCTTTCTACTGATTTCTACTGGTAGAACAAGAGAATCTGTGCCATTTTGTTCTTCTCCACAGGTAGCAAAATGTTGTGGACCACCTCTAAGAGGGCATTGGAAAAGATAATTCTGTGAGCTACTAGCCTCAGTGAAGGCATCTTCTCCTCCTCTATCATTTCTCCTCTGCTCGTCCACCTCTACTGGGCTCAATTCACTTTTCAGACCAGAAGGAAAGCAGTGGACAATAATATTCCATTTCCTTACACCCTCTGGGTATAAGGAACAGGAAAGGACACTATGAAGGAGAGAAGGAAGAGACAGAACACTCTAAGTACAATGAACAATTGAGGGAATGAAGAAAATGACTAAGGGTGAAATGATAGCACTTTTCCAGTACTTGATGGGCTGTCATAGAAAAGAGGGATTGACCTATTTTCCAAAGCATCTGAGGGCAGGACAAGAAGTAAGGGGTGGATGCACATTAAAAAAAGATTGAACCTAGGACAAAGGAGAAATTTCCTGACAGTGAGAACAACCAATCAATGGAATAGCTTACCTCCAGAAGTTGTGGGTGCTCCATCACTGGAGGTTTTCAAGAAGGGGCTGAACAGCCATTTGATAGTTCTTGCTGCTCTCTGAGCTTCATTATTTTCTTGCAGACATTTCATTACCCAACTAGGTAACATCATCAGTGCTAGAAGGGTTTCCCCTGTGTTTAACACACTAGTGGCTTGCCCTGCTAGTGCGTGGGAAAGTTCTTGATGGTTCCTTGCTTAGGGTGTTGTTTATCGTTAATTCAATAAAACAAGTAAAAATAATAAAACCAATGCAGACAAATAAACTAATAGTAAACAACAGCCTAACCAAGGAACCACCCAAAACACTCCCACAACCACTGACAGGACAAGCCACTTCTGTATAAAGAGAAAGCAAACCTCACTCTTTTCTAGCTCTATGCAATCCTAAATTGCATTAACGGAGGGATACAATCAAGATCAAGGGAGGTACTAATGCCACTCTATAAAGCCCTAGTAGGTCCACACCGAGAGTACTGCATCCAGTTTTGGTCACCACACTATAAAAAAATGTTGAGACTCTAGAAAAAGTGCTGAGGAGAGCAACCAGGATGACGAAGGGACTGGAGGCTAAAATATATGAAAAATGGTTGCAAGAACTGGACATGGCTAGTCTAGAGAAGAGAAGGACCAGGAGAGACATGAAAGCAGTGTTCCAATATTTAAGGAGCTGCCACGGAGATAAAGGGGGGTCAAGCTATTTTCCAAAGAACTGAAAGCCAGACAAGGAATAATGGATGGAAACTGATCAAAGAGATATTCAACCTAGAAACAAGGAGGAACTTTCTGACAGTGAGGACAATCATCCAATGGAACAGAAGTTGCATTAAGAAGTTGTGGGAACTTCATTACTTGAGACTTTCAAGAAGAGATTGGATTGCCATTTGTTAGAAATGGTGTAGGGTCTCCTGCTTGAGCAGGGGATTGGACTAGATGACCTATAAAGTCCTTTCCAACTCTGTTAATCTGTTAAACCTAGTTGGGTAATGAAACATCTAAAAGTAAACAATCAAGAGAGCATCAAAGAGTCCACAATTCAACCCTGAGCTACAAATATTTTATTCTATGAGACTCAGAAGTCTTTACACTTATTTCTTAATAAAGTGGGCAAAAGATTGGTGTGATTGTTGTCTCCTTTTTTTCCTGCAACCCTCTCTCCATCTCTCTGCAGTGTCCTTGAATGCCCAGGCTTTGTTTCAATCCCAGAAAAAGACATCTCAAGATCTCTCCTTTCATCAGAGTTTTTTCTCTGCTCTTGAGAAATTTTGGAGAACTTTGTCTGAAGATCAGAGAATGATCCAGTCAGTTTCCTCACAAATTTGGTGGTGAATTGCAACTAGTGCTAAAAACAAAACCAAGTCAGCAATAGAGAAAATCTTGTCATTGATTTAATTGCTATCTTCCTACATATGAAAAGTAGTTAAACTTGAGGTTTATCAATATGATATACATCCTTAAAACTTCACAGGGTTTCCATGGGTGGGGCATTCCAGAAAAAAATTACATTGGTATCACAGGTAGCTGGATGGAGAAGAAAACAAACACAGGTGAAAAGAATGAGTTCTACATACATCCTAGGAATAACCTGATTTTATGTAGGCCAGAAGATACATTCCTGGAACTGGGTGGCACCACATTAACTATTTTGGCTGTAAGAGCTAATTTCCTTATGATGCGCCTCTTACTATCATTTCTACTCATGTGCTGAGACCTTCTTAATATAGTTGAGCTGGTTGTGCTCCATAGCCATCTGGAGCCAGCTTTGGAACAGGTAGTTGCAATTAAAACTGTTAGGAGATTTCCATGGATTTCCAAGAATACCAGTTGTCATATTATTCTGTACAATTTCAGATGCTTTGCAAGACATTAGGGTTACACAGTGGATATGGTGATTGTTACCACACATATAAGCTCCATAATGACATCTAGCTGACCATTATTGAAAAAAAGTGTAGTGAATTATAAGACTTGATTCAAAAGATGCTTGTCTCTTAGTAGTTTCGTTTAAACTCCAAACAAGTCCTATAAGAAAAGTATGAATTAGATGTCCACATTTGTTGTTGTTAGTTGCGAAGTCATGTCTGACCCATCGTGACCCTATGGACAATGTTCCTCCAGGCCTTCCTGTCCTCCACCATTCTCTGGAGTCCATTTAAGCTCACACCTACTGCTTTGGTGGCTCCATCCAGCCACCTCATTCTCTGCCATCCCTTTCTTCTTTTGCCCTCAATCGTTCCCAGGATGAGGCTCTTCTCCAGTTAGTCCTTCCTTCTCATTAGGTGGCCAAAGTATTTGAGTTTCCTCTTCAGGATCTGGCCTTCTAAAGAGCAGCTCCAGATAAGATGGATAAATTAGACAACAATTTCCATAACTACAAAGCATTATTTTAATTAATGAATTAATTCATATCATGTTTATAAATATTATTTTTTTAAATAACTCAAGGCAGCAAACAGATGTTATATTCCTTTCTCTTCCTAAATTCCACGCAGCAACAACTCTCTGAGGTGGGATGGGCCAAGGTCACCCAGTCAGTTTTCCAGCCCAAGAAAGGACTGGAACTCGTGATCTCCCAGTTTCTTGCCTGCTGCCTTAACCACATTATGGTTGGGTAGTCATGGAAGCAGTTATGGGTGAGTCGGTGTAAATCCTTTGTACATAAGTAAGCTATGTACTTATTCATTCCACCAAATTTCTACATTTTAAAAATACTCTTAGAAATGGTTTGCAGCTTTTCATTACATGCATCTTTTGCAGGTTTTTCTGACAGATGCACGTCTAAATGCAATTTTCCCTAACAGATGTATTTTTGTACACAGCTATGGCTAATATATGCTTTTTGTATGCAATTCTTTCAAATACATGTCTTTTCCCCCTACATAGTCATTCTAAATGGGTATTATTCTATTTGCAAGTTTCCCAAATGGATTACTGTCATATGAATTTCATTTTAGAAGTGAGGGATATTTCAAAATGGATATAATCAAATGGGGTACATTGTTTGGCCATTCATGCCACGATCAAGCCATTTGGCTGTTCTTCTCAAAGGGAATGATCTTTTTACATAAAAATTCTGCTGCCAGACTAGCTGATCCAGAGTTGTTTTTTTTTAGGGGGGGGGGAATAACTGCTCTGAATACCAAGCATCATGAGTTAGAAATTATGTAGAAATCATCATTGGGATGCGGTGGCTCAGTGGCTAAAGTGCTAAGCTTGTCGATCAGAAAGGTCGGCAGTTCTGTGATTCGAATCCCTAGCACTACATAACGGAGTGAGCTCCCATTACTTGTCCCAGCTTCTGCCAACCTATCAGTTCGAAAGCATGTAAAAATGCAAGTAGAAGAACAGGAACCACCTTTGGTGGGAAGGTAATAGCATTTTGTGCATCTTTGTGCTTAGTCATGCCAGCCACATGACCATGGAGACGTCTTTGGACGGCGATGGCTCCTCGGCTTTGAAACAGAGATGAGCACCGCCCCCTAGAATTGGGAATGACTAGTACATATGTGCGAGGGGAACCTTTACCTTTCGAAATCATCAACCCAAAGATTTGGAGAACACCATATTTTTTTACAATTATAGGCAACCAAACAGGAACAGTTGAGAGGGCAACTTTCCATCATGCCTAGTAGTTTGGATGCCCTACATGACAAACCAAATGTTTTTCTATATACTGTATATTTGTTTTTTTTTAAAATAAGAATGTTTTAAAATACTTTTTAAAAAAACATGAAGACCTCCAAGATCCCTTCTAGCTCTATTCTGATTGATTGATTACTCTTGATTGATTATTGAGTTTATTGAGGGAAACAACACTTCCAGGCTAAACATGCGAAGCTGCTGGGGCATGCAGCCCCCCCCTCCTCCTGTGGATGGTGATTTTCCGGCTGGCGGCAGTTCCAGCGCTGCATTCGCACCCCCCCCCTCCCGTCCATCGCAACTCCTTGACTATCATGGCTTGCCTCTTGGCCCCTGTTGCTGTTGCCGCTGCTACCCGTGGTTGTTTTAGGAGCCCCCCTTTTAGATGCCTGACTGTTCTCGCCTTCCGACCGTCTCCACCCCTGCCTTCGCCTTCAGGACTAATATTCTGGAGTGGACTGGGATACTTGAATCCACCTCTGGCTTTGCTGAGAATCCCAGATACTATCCTACATACTATCCTGCGCCTCAATCTATGCAGAAAGAGAAGGCAGGGGACAATCTGGACAATCTGGACATGGGCAGGGGGCCTGCTCAGCACCTCCCCCCAATTGACATTAACTCTCCAGCCATTTCAAACTTTTGGGCCTTGCCCTTTTACTGGACTCTGCAAAGGACAAGATTAAGAACAGCAAGTTTTTCTCGCTTGCACAGTGCGCAAAAAAAAAAAAACTTTTTAGGAATGCGGTGTGACTGGTATGTTTGATTGATGATTGTACCCACTTTTTAAACCTCATTATTGTTGTATTTTTTGTGTTTTAACTGACCTATGTGGGGAATGCATGGATGAGTGGCTGTGTTTGTGTGAGAGGATGACTGATTCGAAGGGCCTGTGGGGAATGCGGGGGCCATAGGGGTGGTTGGAGGGACTACAGACACGGGAGTGCGCTGGAGCATTACGGTCTTAACAGGGAGGGGCAGATATGGCGGGGACTTTAGGGCTGGCCATTACCGGGGAAGGAGGGCTCGCTACGTTACAGAGATTCCTCCTTCCGGCCCTATGAGTCCCACTCCAAGGCCAGGTGGCGCAAGTAATCAGGACCCTGGTTTCAGGCTGCTGTCGCTAAATGCCAGGTCTGTTGTTCACAAGGCTCCCCTCATCCGGAACTTAATTTTAGACGAGAGGGCAGACCTGGCATGTATTACTGAAACCTGGCTGGGCCCGGAGGGAGGAGTCCCCCTCGTAGAGATGTGCCCAGAGGGTTTTCAGGTGCTACATCAGCCACGATCCCAGGGAAGGGGTGGAGGTGTGTCTATTGTTATCCGAGAGTCCCTAGTACCTCGTAGGATCCCTGCTCCGGAGCTTGCCGGGTGTGAGTCCTTGCTGGTGAAGTTGGACCTCAAGGGTCAAGTGGGTCTGCTGTTAACGTACCTGCCTCCCAACAGCGTTGCGGCAGCCCTCCCCTCGCTCCTCGAGTTGGTAGCCGAGTTGGCAGTTGAGTTTCCCAGGCTTATGGTTCTGGGGGATTTCAACTTGCCTTCTATCGGCGCTCACTCTGATGGAGCACAGGAGTTCATGGCTTCCATGACAGCCATGGGCTTGACCCAAGTAATCCAGGGCCCAACTCACTCGGCAGGTCACATGCTCAACCTCGTATTTCTCTTGGAGCAGTGGAGTTGTGACCTTGGTCTGAGGGGTAGTGAGATCTTACCCCTGTCATGGTCAGACCACTACCTACTGAGGCTTGACTTTCGGAGACCAAACCCCCACTGTAGGGAGGAGGAACCAATTAGGTGGTTCCACCCCAGGCGACTTATGGACCCGTTCGGCTTTCAGACGGAGCTTGGGGTTATTCCTGATATTCTCGCCCACAGTCTGGCGGAGACTCTGGTTGCTGCCTGGAATTCAGCAGCGACAGAGGCTCTTAACCGGATTGCGCCTTTACGGCTGATCCGAGGCAGTGGATCCAGGAGGACCCCTTGGTTTACTGAGGAATTCCGGGAGATGAAGCGCCGAAAGAGACGCCTAGAGCATCGATGGAGATCCAGTAAGTCTGAGTCAGACCGAGCACTTTTAACATCCAGCATCAGAGTTTACATCCGGGCAATTAGGACGACAAAAAGAACATACATTGCCTCTCTGATTGCTTCCGCTGAGTCGCGCCCAGCCGCCTTGTTCAGGATAACCCGTTCCCTCCTAAATAGGAGGGATACGAGTGATCCTTTGCAAGGCAGAGCTGAGGACTACGTCCAATTCCTCGCGGATAAAGTTGCTCGGCTTCGGGCGGACCTGGACTCCAATTCTGCAGAACCAGCTGAGGCACCAAGGGATAATCTGGTAGGACATCACTGGATTGATTTTCAAGCTGTTACCCCTGAGGATGTGGACAAGGCCATGAGAGCTGTAAGTGCCTCCACATGTGTACTGGACCCGTGCCCCTCCTGGCTGGTTGTTAACAGCAGGGAGGTGACACGGGGCTGGATCCAGGCGGTTGTTGCCGCCTCCCTTCGGGAGGGGGTCTTTCCCCCCGCATTAAAGGTGGCAGTGGTGAGACCCCCTCCTGAAGAAGCCATCTTTGGATCCAGCCGTCTTAAACAACTATCGTCCAGTCTCCAACCTCCCCTTTGTGGGGAAGGTTGTTGAGAAGGTGGTAGCCTTTCAGCTCCAGCGGTCCTTGGAGGAAACCAATTATCTAGATCCCTTCCAGTCGGGTTTCAGGCCTGGCTACAGCATGGAAACCGCTTTGGTCGCATTGATCGATGATCTCTGGAGAGCCAGGGATGGAGGTCATGCCTCCATCCTAGTACTCCTTGACCTCTCTGTGGCTTTCGATACCATCGACCATGGTATCCTTCTGCGACGACTGCGGGAGGTGGGGGTGGGAGGCACTGTCTTATGGTGGTTCTCCTCTTACCTCTTGGACAGGTCGCAGTCAGTGTTGGTCGGAGGGCAGAGAGACCGCCTCCTGCCAATTACCTCCCTGCGACCAATTAGATCGCATAGATTAGGCCTCCTCCGAATACCATCTGCCAGTCAGGGTCGACTGGCAACCACACGGAGGAGAGCCTTTTCAGTAGTAGCTCTGACCCTTTGGAATGATCTCCCCGTGGAGATTCGTACCCTCACCACCGTCCAGACCTTCCGCATAGCCCTTAAGACCTGGCTAGCCCGCCAGGCCTGGGGATAAAGACAATCTGTCCCCACCCGAATGATGAATGAATGTTGCTTTTATTTTTATCTTTATGTACTATTTTGTGTCTATTGTTTGTACCCCCCCTTCCTCCATTTTATGTAAGCCGCCCTGAGTCCCCTCAGGGAAAAGGGCGGCCTATAAATGTTAATAAACATAAACATAAACATCGACCCCTAGGCCCCTAACATATGGGGTGCCGCAGGGTTCGGTCCTGTCCCCCCTCCTCTTTAATATCTACATGAAACCGCTGGGTGAGATCATTCGACGGCACGGGATAAAATACCACCAGTATGCGGACGATACACAGTTGTATCTGTCCGCCCCGTGCCAACTCAATGAAGTGATTGACATGATGTGCCAGGGCCTCGAGGCTGTTAGGGACTGGATGGGGGTCAATCCAGATAAGACCGAGTGGCTGCTGTGCTTCCCTCCTACAAATTGGCCAAGTGTTCCATCTCTCAGGCTGGGGGGTCAAACAGTACGCCCCTCAGACAGGGTCCGCAACTTGGGAGTCCTCCTGGACCCACAGCTGACTTTTGAACATCATTTGTCAGCTGTGACCAGGGGGGCATTTGCCCAGGTTCGCCTGGTGCACCAGTTGCGTCCCTACCTGAACCGGGAGGCTCTCACAACAGTCACTCATGCCCTTGTGACCTCCAGACTGGATTGCTGCAACGTGCTCTACATGGGGCTGCCCTTGAAGAGTATTCGGCGACTTCAGCTTGTCCAGAATGCAGCCGCGCGAGCGATCGTGGGTGCGCCTCGGTTCACCCACGTAACACCTATCCTCCGCGAGCTGCACTGGCTGCCTGTTGATCTCCGGGTACGCTTCAAGGTGCTAGTCGTCACCTACAAAGCCCTTCATGGTATTGGACCTGGGTACTTGAGAGACCGCCTACTGCCAATTACCTCCACTAGACCAATTAGATCCCACAGACTAGGCCTCCTCCGAATTCCATCAGCCGGCTAGTGTCAACTGGCGACTACCTGGAGGAGAGCCTTCTCTGTGGCTGCTCCGACCCTCTGGAACGAACTCCCCGTGGAGATTCGTACCCTCACCACCCTCCAGGCCTTCCGCATAGCCCTTAAAACCTGGCTGTTCCAACAGGCCTGGGGCTAAAGACTCGCTGCCCCACTTCGAATGGTATGATTGCTATGCTTTTTAACTATGTATGGTGTTTTTTTAAATGTTTTTGTTACTCTGTTTGTATTTCCCCTCCCTTTTGAGTTGTGAGCCGCCCTGAGTCCCTTCAGGGAAAAGGGCGGCATACATATAAAATTAAACCTTAAACCTTAAACCTTAAACATACCTTCCATTTGTCCCAGATTGTCTCAAATGGGTCTATCAAAAAGACCAAAATACCTCCTAGCCAGCAATCAACACCCAGATAAACCCAGATTAACACCTAGTTAATCAAGCAATAAACAATATCCCAATCAAGGAATTACAAACTCAGACAAAAAAAATCAGTCAGCAACAACCTAAATAAGAAAGCACTAACAACTCAATTGGGATACGCAGTGGCTCAGTGGCTAGGACTCTAAACTTGTCTATCAAAAAGTTCGGCAGTTCAGTGGTTCAAATCCCTAGCGCCACATAACCGAATGAGCTCCCATACTTGTCCCAGCTTCTGTCAATCTAGCAGTTTGAAAGCATGTAAAATGCAAGTAGATAAATAGGAACTAACTTTGCTGGGAAGGTAAGAGCACTCCGTGCGTCTTCAGTGTTTAGTCATACTGGCCACATGACTACAGAGATGTCTTCGGACAGCGCTGGCTCTTCGGCTTTGAAACGGAGATAAGCACCATCCCCTAGAGTCGGGAACAATTAGCAAATATATGCAAAGGGAACCTTTACCATTACCTTTAACAACTCGCCCATCAACACTGACGGGGCAAGCCGTGGTATATAAACAGAGGGGAAACCCGACTCCCTTCTAGCACTGATGATATTACCTAGTTCGGTAGTGAAACTCTGCAAGAAAACAACCAAGCTCAGAGAGCACCAAGGATCCCGCTACTTCCATTTTCTCTTCTCTTTAAACTACCTTTAGTGAGCATGATTTCAAAATCAGAGAGCTTTCAATTGTCCTGCAATGCTATCCTGATTCTGAAACGTTCATTTATCCAGTGCATGCTGCAACCACAGTTGCTTCTTGCATCATTTTTCTATTGCTTTTTATCTTCTTACTATGGAAGTGAAAGCTCTCCTTTGCAAAAATTAATTTCTTATTCTTACTGTTTTGCCTCTTGGCTGAAAGAAAAGGGAGGCAGATCTATGTGGAGAGGAATTTATTTATTTGAAAGAAACGTCGTTTCTTTTGATCCACTCCCAGTGGAAAGGTTGGAACGGCAGAAGTTGATGGGTTTGCTGATCTGAAGGATCAGATATTGTGAGTCATCCTTCCTTCCTGCCATGTTGTTTTATTAGCTGCTGTGACTTAGATTCCTCTTTCCCTTTTTTCCTCTTTTTAAAGTTAGTCCTTATATAAGCAAGTGATCTATGATAATGTTCAAAAAAAGCCCCCTGGGATTTTTCTCTCCCCGTTTCCATTCAGCTGATGAAAGAGAATTAAGTTCTGAAATTTCTCTCTGTGCAGAAGAAAAACCCAGTGAAAATCTTGTAGGTAGAATGTAAATTAGGGATGAAATAGTAAAAAGCTACTTTTTATGGATGTGATAACCAGTGTGTATATTCTGTCTTCAGTCTTTGGCAGGCCTGCAGCCTCCCAGGGCTTCCCACATTTAATTAAATTCCCCCCAAAACAGACCTCATTAAGGTATTTCTTCCAGGAGCTTTTTCCTAATAGGAAAACTGAGCTTCAAAGTTGTCCTCAGCTCTAGAAATATCACAGCACTCTTGAGTAATGGAATTACCGATGGCATAGAATCACAGAGTTAGAAGGAGCCAGTCAGAGCAAGGATTCCAAACCTCAGCATAGTGCCAGAATTGTGATTAAAATAGCTCAGCAAGAGACTGTCTGAATACAACTAATGAAAAGCCTGCACTACTCTGTTAATAATGGAGGCCTTTGAACTCTGGTGCTGGAGAAGACTCCTGCGAGTCCCTTGGACTGCAAGGCGATCCAACCATCAGACCTAGAGGAGATCAACCCTGACTGCTCTTTAGAAGGCCAGATCCTGAAGGGGAAACTCAAACACTTTGGCCACCTAATGAAAAGGAAGGACTCCCTGGAGAAGAGCCTCATGCTGGGAAAGATTGAGAGCAAAAGAAAAAGGGGATGGCAGAGAATAAGGTGGCTGGATGGAGTCATTGAAGCAGTCAATGTGAGCTTAAATGGACTCCAGAGGATGGTAGAGGACAGGAAGGCCTGAAGGTATTTTGTTCATGGAGTCAGACATGACTTCGCAACTAACAACAACAACAACATCCCTAGTCTCAAAACAGGGGTCCCCAACCTTTTTGGTTCTACAGAGTGGTGGTGGTAGTTTCCGTGGTTTCAGCAGGGGTGGATGGGAATGTTTCTGTGTGTGCAACCTAAATCTCATGCATGTGTAAATGAAGCTTTGCACACTCACCCCCTGCTTTGGTGGCCTGGTTCCCAATAGGTGCCAGCCAGGGGTTAAGGACCACTGTCTTATCCCAAAGCTGTGTTTTTTTCCAAGAGGCAACTGGACTTCCTTGTTTTTCTTTGAAGAAATTTCACTTCTCGTCTAAGAAGCTTCTTCAGCTCTAACTGGATGATGGGGAGTAAAAGGATTTATACTCTTTGCAAACAGCTGGTCATTTGCATTCTTTTAGTGAATTTGTTAGGGTCACCTGGAGGTGTCCTGTGGGTCACCTGAGTTATGCAAATGAGTATGGAGCCTTCTTGGAAATGTTGAAAGGACTGTGTTGCATTGTGGAGATAGATGATGTCATATCCCTCCTCCTCTGTTGAGAAAGGCTGTTCAATTTTGACATAGATGGTCTCTTTGACCCCTCTTTCAACCACCAGACTTTCCTGTCTTCAAAAGAATGGCCTTTGTCTTTTAAATGCAGATGGACTGCTGAAATGAAAGGGAACCGTCTTCAAAGAAAAACAAGGAAATCCAATTGCCTCTTGAAAAAAGCACCTTTGGGACAACCATGAACTCGATGACTGAGAATCTCCATAGATTCCTGTCTTAGAACATTCAGGATTTGCATGCATTCCCCTAAGGGGAAGATAACCCCTCATATTACACATCAATGGAAAACATAATAGACTGTTTGCTGTAAAATCATAACCTTCTTCTAAAGAGGCCCCAGAATGCCACAGAGATTGTATTCTGCTGGTTTGCCCCGGTTCAGGCGAACCAGTAGTGGTGATGGCAGGAGACTCTGCCCACCTGCCCAGAAGTCATCACAGATGATCTGTGCATGTGTAGAAGTTTCTGTACGTGCAGAAGTGCCACGCACTCCCAGTTCCAAACCAGTAGTGAAGATGGTAGCATTTCATGCCAGGAATGCCATCATTCCAGCTGACTAAGTCCCTCATTCAAACAAAAAAAAAGTTCCGCTAAAAAACAAGATGACTCATTTTTGCTGAAGATACAAAAATGTACGTTTTGAGAAGCGAAACTCTAAGACAAAAATTGCATCATTTATTCCAACATAGCAACAGCAGCCTTAGGAGTGTGTTGTCTGTGATGAATTAGTAAAGCTTGACTGGTTAGGAGGATTAGAGATGAGACACCTTTGCCTGGTTCCTGAACCCTTGGGGCCGTAGTTGCAAATATTAATTTTGTTCAGTCTTCTCAGCCAATTTGCCTTACTAGAAGAGGTCTTTAAGAGGGAAAAGGAGCATTACACTCTCACAAGCCCTAATTAAGATTCCTTCCCTTGTCATCTCCCCCCTCCCCCCTCCTACATTTCAAAGTCACTTGGCAAGTTTCTGATGAAGTTCTTTCTCTCCAGGCTTCTAACATGCTTTTATTTTGCTTCACTAACTGTAGACTTTTATGGGTGATCCCAGCTGGATGGTCATTTGATGATTTCAGTTAGCAGCTGCCCAAATTGTGCAAGAAGGCCTTTCATTCCAGAAATTCAGAATACTAGCCAGAGAAAACTGAATAGAATAGAATAGAATAGAATAGAATAGAATAGAACAGAACAGAACAGAAAAGAAAAGAACAGAATTGAATTCTTTATTGGCCAAGTGTGATTGGACACACAAGGAATTTGTCTTTGGTGCAGATGCTCTCAGTGTACATAAAAAGACAAGATACATTCGTCAAGAATCATAAGGTGCAACCCTCAATGATAGTCATAGGGTACAAATAAACAATCAATCAGGAGACAAGCAATATAAACCGTAAGGATACAAGCAACAAAGTTACAGTCATAAGTGGGAGGAGATGGGTGAGAGGAACGGATGAGAAGACTAATAGCAATAGTAATGCAGCCTTAGAGAATAACCTGGCAGTGGTGAAGAAATTATATTTTTAGTAGAGTGATAGTGTTTGGGAAAAAAACTTTATTGTGTCTAGTTCTCTTGGTGTGCAGTGCTCTATAGTATCGTTTTGAAGGTAGGAGTTGAAACTATTTATGTCCAGGATGTGAGGGGTCTGTAAATATTTTTACGCCCCTCTTTTTGACTCGTGCAGTATATATGTCCTCAATGGAAGGCAGGTTGGTAGTAATTGTTTTTTCTGCAGTTTTGATTATCCTCTGAACTCCATGTCTATCTTGCTGGGTTGCAGAACCAAACCAGACAGTTATAGAAGTGCAGATGACAAATTCAATAATTCCTCTGTAGAACTGTATCAGCAGTTCTGCAGCGGAATTATAAAGAGGAATTATCTCCTATATATTATGAGTGTTTAAACTCAATTCTCCCTGACATCATGTGATTCAAGGAAACCAACTTAGAGCATGTCAATGAGATCAAAACTTTCTAACCACACTGTCTTTCTTTTTTCAGACTCTGCTAAAAGAAATTAACCAAGATGAATTGGTCTGGTTTGGAAGACCTCTTGGGGGGAGTGAACAAATACTCTACAGCATTTGGGCGTATTTGGCTCTCGGTCGTCTTCATCTTTCGGCTTCTAGTCTACTTAGTGGCAGCGGAGAAAGTCTGGGGAGATGACAATAAGGACTTTGACTGCAACACTGAGCAGCCAGGTTGTCCCAATGTCTGCTATGACCTTTACTTTCCAATCTCTCATATTCGGCTCTGGGCCCTGCAACTCATCCTTGTCACCTGTCCTTCTCTCTTGGTCGTGATGCATGTAGCCTATCGACAAGCCAAACTGAAGAAACGCTTGCAGAAATGTGGGAATAACTTCAGACCACGTTATCCTCCAGGCAAGAAGCGTGGAGGGTTATGGTGGACCTACCTCTTCAGTCTTCTCTTCAAAGCTGGGGTGGACATTGTGTTCCTGTTTATCTTTTACCGTGTGTACCCAAACTATAAGCTTCCTCTTCTAGTCAAATGCTCTGACGCACCTTGCCCTAACCTAGTGGACTGCTACATAGCTAGGCCAACTGAAAAGAACATCTTCACTCTGTTCATGATTATTACTGCCTGTGTTTGTGTCTTACTTAGTCTCATGGAAGCTTTCTATCTCATTGGGAAAAGATGCAAGGAGAGCATTCAAGACCGAAGTGACCGAAGTCACAGCAGAGAGAGTGCACAAGTACACTTTCTCAAAAGAGACAACTGCACCCTGTCCCCAAGTAAACAGGACACCACCGAAATAGATGGGCCGATTTTTCAAGCATCAGATTATAAGCCAGTCACTTCACCTCTCATAAGCAACTCCCAATGTGGAGAACCTTCAAAACTCGGGAAGCTGGAATAAAAATATACACCTGCGGAAAAAAAGAAGAGCTCGGGCACCATCCGTATTGCTCCATTCCAATACCAACACTTTCCATTAAGCTGGAAATGTGAGAAGTGTGAGAAATGGTGGCAGTTATAGGGGATTGGGGGGGGGGGACATTCATTTAGCTCTGTTTGTTCAGGTTTCAATAGCCATGTAATCCGCTCCAGGTTTATGTTACAACCAGGCAGCTATGCCTTTCTTCAGGGTGGTCATTTACAATCCCGTCTGACTTTTCTGATTTTTTTTCTAACCGCATCACTCACAGTGGTGGGATTCAGCCAGTTCACACCTATTTGTGGGAACCGGTTGTTAACTTTCTAAGCAGTTCAGAAAACTTGTTGTTGGAAGAAATCTCCTTTTGTTTTCCCCACTTTTCCCCACCTTACAGGCTAATCCTGTAAGGAAGGCAGGAAGGAAGCATTCTGGTGTTGTTCCTAGCCTAATCTTTATTTGTCCTGTTTCAGGGGTGGGTTCTGGCAGTCACTACTACTGGTTCACTTGTGGCCACATTGTGCGTGCGCATGCATGCACAGTGCAATAAATTTAATCTGTGCATGCTCAGAAGCAAAGAACAAGATGGCGGTGCCTATGGGGCCACCCAGAGAACTAGTTCAGGGATGTGGCAGACCTGGGTTGCTGCCAGTTCCAGTGACCTAGGCCGCCAAACCACTACAGTTCAGACGAACCGGTCCGAACCGGTAGGAACCGATAGGCAGTTTACAGAAACTGCCTCTCTGGTAAACCCTTATTAAATTGTAACAACTAAGGCAAAGCGCCCATCGATGTGAGTGATGTTGAATTGGCCACACCCACCCAGTCACATGACCATCAAGCCACACCTACCCAGCTGGTCATTAGGGCAGAGAACTGGTTGTTAAATTATTTGAATACCACCACTGATCACTCGTACTTAGCCCTCATGAGTTTAGTTTTTTCTTCCCCATCCAAACTCCAAACTTCCCCAGTTCCAAAACATTGCAGCTCTGTAAACCAAAGAATTCTAGGGTCTGCTGACTCTCCTGCAAGGGGTGGATGGTTCTTTTATCCAACCAAGGTTCTTCTTTTCAGGAGAGTTTTGATTTTTTTTTAACGGAAGGCATCTATAATTGTTTGTCAACCATACATTGCTCTTTGTTCACCTTCTAACCTAATCTTATTTTTAAAAATCATCTCTCTATCAAGGAAGATATTTGGTGAAACCAGTCTGGAGATGTTTTTCCAATAAAGATAACTTGGAAATATAAAATAAAACCTAAGACATGGGGGCTAGTGAAAGAAAGGCAATGCACGGTGTCCTAGCCCCAATGAAGTAGGGAAGTTTCTAGCTTGAAAAATGTGTGTTTTCCTTTGCAGGAGCCAGGAATGGCAAAGAAGAAGATGCACATGGTTTGATGGTGCTGACATTCAGCTTGATGGTTTATGACCATGATGGCAAATCTATGGCACACGTGCCAGAGGTGGCACGCAGAGCCCTCTCTGTTGGTATGCACACCATTGTTCCAGATCAGATCTCCACAACGTTTCTTTCATGAGCTTCTATTTCCCTGCAAACCACAAAACAGAAGCTCATGAAAGAAAAAGATTTTACTTCTTGCCTCACTGTTGGTGTTGGGATGCCCCGCCTCCCACTGGCCAGTTGGTCTTCGGATTTCTGCTGTGCATGCCTGCACAAGCACACATCCGTGCATCCGCACATCAGTGCATGCCTGCACACGTCAATGCATGCCTGCACACATCTGTGCATGCCCATAAATGTGCACCTTTCAGGTTGGGCATGCGCACATGCAGTTTGGGCACTCACAGTGGTGGCCAGTTCGCACCTATTTGGGAGAACCGGTTGTTAACTAAGCAGTTCAGAGAACTGGTTGTTGGAAGAAATCTCCTTTTGTTTTTTTCCACTTTACGGGGCTAATTCTCTAAGGAAGGCAGGAAGGAAAGATTCTGGTGTTGTTTCTAGCCTAATCTTTATTGCCCTGCTTACAGAAACTGCCTCTCTGGTTAACCCTTATTACATTGTAACAGCTAAGGCGAAGTGCCCATTGACGTGAGTGATGTTGAGTTGGCCACGCCCACCCAGTCACATGACCACTGACCCCCTCCTACCCAGTTGGTCATTAGAGCAGAGAACCAGTTGTTCAATTATTTGAAGCCCACCACTGGGCACTCAGTGCCTAAAAGGTTCGCCATCACTTGTCTATGAGTTGTCAAAAGTTAATCTAGGCATATTATCAATAATTGAAAATCAAATTTTGGAGAATAAAAATCTATCTGATATCAATGAGATCATTTAACATGTTGGTTAAATGGTTTACCGGAAATCATTTCCCAAAATTTCATAGGAGTCTTCACCAACTATATTTGGCGACCCCAGGGTTAAACTTTCAGATTATTGACATAGCAAACCATTAACTTCAATTCCTCACTTTCTTCCTGTTATGCTTTCTGGGTTAGGAAATTGGTGCTAGGCATGCAATAGATGAGAAATATCACAATGATCTATTACATCCTTGTGTAAGTTCCACACCTCAATGCCAACTGATCCGTCTCTGTTTTAAGTCCTGATTTTCTCATTGATCGACGACTTAGCTTGACTGAAACTCTACAAGCCACGGCAAACCCACACCTCCTCTGCATTGGCACACTCCAGTAGTTAATTACATGCTATTGATGGGTTGGTTGCCATTAATTATATGTCACATGTTTTCTGATTCATTTCTCCACTGATGATCTAATAGAATATTGAGAAACTGTTTACCGCTGACCTAAATTTTCTCTTTCTCGATTGCTAAGTTGCCCAGGGAAGCTTCTGGAATAGTTTGTTTGTTTTGGAGAAAAGGAGAAAATAAATGTTTTAGAAATAAAATAAATTGAAATTATTTTTCCTGAAATAGAAATGTCCATCTATCTTTTGCAAAAAGAAGATTTAATGTAGTTTACTAATTTCAAAATAAATCACATCACTCATTTGTAAAGTATGTAAGACACCATGTGAGGCCCACAACTTGAGTCAACCCATTTGTTCATCTAATTCAAGATTATCAATGCTTACGGGCAGCAGGATCCCATTTTTGACCAAGATGTCAGGAAGTGAACTTTTGATCTTCTGCACAGACAATGGTTTTATATTGATGTACACCAATTGTTATTCTACCCAACTCTCAGGGTTTCAGACTGAAATCTTTCCTAGAAATTCTTGGAGAATTCAGAAATCTGGATGCCTTATTTGTGAAGAACAAATCTCTGTGCACTTTGTTCTAAAGTTGGTTCAGTCAGAATTTTAGTTAGTTTTTTTGAGAAGCAGTTGTAATAGCTACATTTACATACTTGAACACTTTTAGTATTTAATGTAATGATGTAGGCAATGATAAATAAAAATGGTGAAGTTGACGAACTTCAATTAGTTGTTGTCTTATTTCAAGATACCTCGCCCTCTTTCCCAATACCCAGAACAGGAATTCTTTGTTACAATTGGGATATTATGAAAATGTTTTTTGTTCCGGTTATTTTGAAATAAGGAGGGACTAAGAGGAAATTACCTATATTTTTGTTTCTAAGAGTTTTGAAGGACTTAGTAAGTCCAACTTCAATTCACATCTTAAGAAAAGAATCTGCCATTGGCTACAAAATAGTTCATTCTAAGATATTTCAAGCAAAAATAAGGTTATAAATGTATACGCACTTGGCTGCAGGATGGGGGGAAGCTCACTGAAATTAATGATGGAGATTTCCAAGAAATCACTATCAGTTTGTTTGTTTGTTTGTTAGGTTCATATCTAACCTTTCCATTAAAAAAATCTAGAGACAATAAAAATAAATAAATGGATCAAGGAATTTTAAACTGTGAAATCAACTTGTCAAACAAGAATTATAAATGGTTTAAAACCATTTCATCGTGTATCTCTACAAGTACACTGCATAGGTTCCCCTCACACATGTGTGCTAGTCGTTCCCAACTCTAGAGGAGGGGTGCTCATCTCTATTTCAAAGCCGAAGAGCCAGCGCTGTCCGAAGACATCTCCGTGGTCATGTGACCAGCATGACTAAACACCAAAGGCACACAGAATGCTGTTACCTTCCCACCAAAGGTGGTTCCTATTTTTCTACTTGCATTTTTACCTACTTTTGAACTGCTAGGTTTGCAGAAGCTGGGACAAGTAGTGGGAGTTCACTCCATTATGTGGCACTAGGAATTCAAACAGCCAACCTGCTGATTTTTTCTGATTGACAAGCTCAGCATTTTAGCCACTGAGCTACCACATCCCTTTGTCATTGCATAGTTCCTACCAATTCAAATGGGAAGAGGTGAAGAGAAACGGGAATATTAATATCACTGAATAATCATAATTATTCCATCTGCCAGTGTCATGTCTTGTAATCTCTTTGCAATACATGGATGTGAACAAATTGGATATGAACAAAAGCAAAAAGTACTCAGAGACATTCAGAAAGGTATGTGTCATGTTTTCTTTTTAAAAAAGAGAACAAACTTCAATAAACAATCTCTCTCTCTCTCTCTCTCTCTCTCTCTCTCTCTCTCTCTCTCTCTCTCTCTCTCTCTCTCTCTCTCTCTCTCTCTCTCTCTCTCTCTCTCTCTCTCTCTCTCTCTCTCTCTCTCTCTCTCTCTTCCATTATTTACAACTACAATTGGTGGTTATAGAAGAACTGAGTATTGAAGTTACAAAACCAAAACTATATTGACTCCTAATGTGGAAAACCAGATTGGAGGCCAAGATAAAGAAATAAAGATCACATGCAAGTAATTTAAAGACATGAAAAGGCAAAACTGGAAGAATGCCAGGATTAAGACAAGCCTAATAAAAGGTTGGCCTTGCAGAAAAATGGAAAAAGTTTTGGAAACCATACAGAAAGAAATAACAGCAATAGCAGGGAAAATTAAACGCTATGAGGCATGAACCATCCAATTTAAGCAAAATCAGCTATTGCATTCAGATCAGAGGCCATTCCAGCAAAGTATAAATGGCAATTCTGAAATTCTGAAAATGGAAAACCCAAGATAAAAACAATCCAGTTTTGGAAAGATTGATGGGAAACTACTTGATGCTTAATTTGGAGATGAATTTAGTAAAAATCAAACAGAAGACTTAATAACAGCAGAAACAGTTAAAATTGGGTTAAAAGAATTAAAAATTGAACATTTTCTGGAAATAATCAAATATGGTTTCTGGAAATAAGACAAACTGTACAGCTTTTGGCTCAGATATCTCATTAGTAAGAATCAAGGTGATGTCGTGGTTAGAAATGTAGGCTCAATGCCAGGAATTCGATTCTGAACTCTGTATTGACTCAGCCTTCCATCCTTCCAAGGTTGGTAAAATGAGGATCCAGATTGTTGGGACAATAGGCTAATTCTGTAAATCACTTAGAGAGGGCTGTATAGCACTATGCAGCAATATAGATGCTATTACTATTAGCTTACATCCAATTATTGCGAAGCAGCTTAATGAATTACTGCATAAAAGAATCATCAATGACTTTTTAATAACTGGAAAAACTTATCTGATTCAAAAACACTCAGTGAAAGGGACAACACCAGGAAACTGTAGGCAAGTAACATGCTTGCCTATAAAGCTTAAATTAGTCACTGGCATAATAACAGACAACATCCAAGATTATTTAAAAGGAAATAACATCCTCCCATTAGAACAGGAAAGAAAAAAAAAGGAAAAACAGAGGAACAAAAGATCACCTTCCGATTGATAAAATGATTTTGCAAATGACTCAAACTAAGTGGCACTTGTCTCAACTGATCATGAAAAGGTGTTTGATTCATGACCACATGGTTGGATCATCCAATGTTTGAAAGCAACTGGTGTCAGTAAAACCTTAGAATGTTCCTAGAAAAAATAGTGAAATAATGAAATACAAAATTGGTGGTCAAAAATAAAAAATATTGACTTGTCAACCTTAGGAGAGGCATCTTCCAGGGTGCGTCTTTATCGCCCTTATTATTTGCCATTGTTTTGAAGGAAATCAGCCATGACTACAAACAGCAAAACAAGGCTGATAAAATCCTGCATTTGCTTATACAGATGATTTGAAGCTTTATAGAAAATCAGAAGCCGTGATCCAGTCATTGGCAAACTTCAAGAATTTTTAGCACAGGTATAGCAATGAGATTTGGCCTAGAAAAATGTGCTATGTAGCAATAAAGCAAGGTAAAATCATGAACAGTAATTGAATTGAATTGAATAATATACTGACTGGTCATCCCACCCACCCACCCACCCCCAAAAAAGCCATCAGGATGAAGCCTACAAGAATCTGGGCATTTTGCGGTTGGAGAACATCAAGCATGAACAAGTTAAATATGTGATTAGTAAAAAAAATATCCAAAGAGTGAGAAAAGTATTAAAGTCAAAATGGAATAGTGGAAATACAACCACTATAAATACCTGGTCTATATCTGTAATACAATACACTACTGGAATTATTATCTGGACAATTTAGATTGAAAAACAAGGAAATTGATGACTTTTCACTATGTATTACATCCCTGCAGTGATATTAATGGGTTATACCATAAACAACTGTTGAAGACTTCCCCTGCCAGGCCCACCAAGCCACGCCCACAGAACCAGTAGTAAAAAAAATGTGAATTTCATCACTGAATCAAGGCCAGAAGCAGTGGTGGGATTCAAAACTTTTTACTACGGGTTCGTTAAGCGTGGCTTGGTGGGCGTGGCATGGCTTGGTGGGTATGGCTTGGTGGGCGTGGCAGGGAAGATTACTGCAAAATTCCCATTTCCTCCCATTCAGCTGGAACTCAGGAGGCAGAGAATAAATGGAGGCAGGGGCGCAGTCAAAGATGGTATTTACCGGTTCTCCGAACTACTCAAAATTTCTGCTACCGGTTCTCCAGAACCTGCTGAACACCACCTCTGGCCAGAAGTGAAAAATCCTCAAGTGCTCTACAGGAATCTCCCAACTGTGTCACAGTTGCAACATGGACCATAGCACACATGTTAAGCAGTACCAGAGTTGGGAATACTGACAAGAGTCTTCATATTAGTAGACGAGAAAGGGTTAAATATAACTGCCATCAGAGTTGGCAGCTTAAAACACTGCACCTTCCTGAATTTGCAAAATACCAAGACTATGCCAGAGTATGACAGCCACATAATCTATTTAGCAATCCACTCAGAGTAAGTACTTACAAAACACAGTTATAACACAAAGAACTACCTGGCTTTTTTGATGCCCCTACCCATAGTAAATGTCACCTAACCGTTCCTATCTTGCAAACAAAGTAGCTCAGATCAGTTCAGCACTTGCATGAAGATCGTTTATGAATTGATTAGTCTCACAACCATTTCAAAAAACAAAACCAAAATAAATTACAAGATCTAATCCAGGGTAAAATAGATGAAAGAAAATACAGTTATAAAATACATAGGTGGTAAATACAAAGAATCAACATTCTGATAAATACACACCTTTACAGGATACCCCCCCCCCCATCTGTTTGATGTAATGGGCTCTTAGCTCAACTGCCTTAAGTATTAATTTAGCAATTCTGCTCACAATTAACAGATTAGAGCCCAGGAGGAAAAAGGAGAAACTGAGATTCAGAATCCAGTGATTTGTTCTTTCAAGTAGGGATGTTAAATATCACACAAAATGTTAATATCATTTTGTAATACCTTGGTAAGACCTCACTTGAAATATCACATCCAGTTTTGATCACCATGATATAAAAAAGATGTTGAGATTCTAGAAAGGGTACAGAGAAGAGCAACAAAGAGGATTAGGCGACTGGAGACTAAAACATATAAAGAACTGGGCATGTCTAATTTAATGAAAAGAAGGACTAGGGCTGACATGATAGCAGTGATCCAATATCTAAAATGTTGCCCCAAAGAAGAGGGGTTCAACCTATGCTCCAAAGCACCTGAGGGCAGGACAAGAAGCAATGGGTGGAAACCTATCAAAGAACGAACCAACCTAGAACTAAGGACAAATTTCCGGACCGTTGGAACAATTAATCAGTGGAACAATTGTGGTTGCTCCAACACTGGAGATTTTTAAGACGAGATTGGACAATCATTTGTCTCAAATGGTATAGGCTTCCTGTTTGAGTAAGAGGTTGGACTAGAAAACCTCCGAGATCCTTTCCAACTCTGTTATTGTGTTATTCTGTTAAGCCTAAGAGGGGCATCCAGTTGTCAGTCAAACAAAACATGAATGATATTTTCAATGGTTGGTGCACTGCATATGTTCTTTCATGACATGGCAGGTGGTGGAAGTGCCCATATTTGGCCATGGAATCCAAAAACTCAAATCTGGCTCCACAAGTAGCTCTTCTTAAAGCATTGGGTCAAACTCATTGACATGCATGGGAAACAGTCAACTAGAGAAGGAAGGTTGGGAAGAAGGAAGGAGCAGGGTTATTGCAAAATAAGATGGAGATACAGGATAGCAAGAAAGTGATCCCAACTGTGTTTTTTATATTCGTAAGCAGATGGTGATACATGCTAGAAGTCAACAGATAAATGTTAATAGTATGTACAAGAATGTAGATTTGTGAATGTATACGGAAGAAAAAAATAAAACCCTTTTTTTTTAAAAAAAAGGTATCTTTACCTCTTAGAGACAATAACATTTTTAAAAACACAATCTATTTAAACGGGGAGGGAGACAAAGAAAAAAATGTTGTAAGACCAAGTGAAAAATACAGCAAGTGCCTAAACCTTCAAGTCCCTTTGACCTTCTGGTTTGGGCTTAGGACTCTTTTGCTCCCTCCCCATCCTGTTAGCCTTGGTGGCCATATGTATGTAGGAGTTCTGGGTTGGATCATCTGCCCTTTCCTCTCATCTTCTTTGTTTTTTTGTTGCACAAAGGGATTAAGGAGGATATCTCCCCCAAAGGAAAAAGGGTGTATGTCATCCTCCCAGAAAATCATAGCCTTGCTTTTCCCTGACCTGCCATAGCAAGGTTGACAGGTACAAAAAATAATTGCAACTTCCCCTGGGTTCAAGTTGGCCTCCAGCTCCTTAGGAATGGGTTAAGTAGTCCTGAGCAATCCTGTCTGTACAAGTAGAGGGAAACAGATGGTTTTCTCATTTGTTTGCCTGAGATCCTTCCAAGATTAAGTAGGTGGCAGTCAAGCCAGATCCATCTGGGTGTGTCATTGCATTGCACCCAAAGACAATACTTCTGGTGATTCATTGTCTTCGTTGCCAAGAAAGCGACACCCAAGTTGGGTTGCATGCAACAATTTTCAGATCTTACTGAGGCTAGAGGACCAGGTGAACCAAATGCCGTTTCATTCTAAGTTGGGAGAAGGATAAGCATTAGTTGGGCTCTTCTTAGCATGAGACTATGTGGGTCAAGACCTGTAGAGGAACAGAATTTGGAGAAGATCTGTAGAGACAGTTAGCAAAACATGAGCTTAGTCTGGAAACAAGATACAGTAGTGTCAGGTAGAAATACAAAGATGCCTCATCGTGACTCTCTTTTATGCAAGAGGGAGGATATGTGGAAAATCGTAAGGCTTTCTTGATTCATATCAGCCCTTCACAGTAGGTTAAGTCAGGAAAAAGACACCACAAGAAATGCTACAACTCTCCTTTAGTGATATAGGCCAGTGTTTCTCAACCATGCCATCTTTAAGTTGTGTAGAACCCCAACTCCCATAATTCCCCAGTCAGCATGGATAGCTGGGGTATTCTGGGAGTTAAAGTCCACACATCTTAAAGTTGCCAAGATTAAGGAACCCCAATCTAGGAGATATATATAATATTTAAAAGTGCTGATTATAAAGTTTTGCTTCATATAAAGTTTAAACTACAAAGTAGAATCTAAATATCTCATTTCGGATATCTGGGGCTAAGTGTGGGGAAAAAGAATTGAAGAAATTACCAGAAAAGATATAGATAACATATTAATTTCTTACAATAACAGATATTGATGTTAACAGTGAGAAAAATGGAAGTGTTATAAATAAATCCAGAATATGGCTGGTATATAAATTAGCAAAAGAAAAAGAAAAGAAAATTATATTGAAATTACAAGAGAGAGGTATTATATAAAGGAATAGTATGACCATGAAAAAAATCATTTAATCAATACTATTCTAACTTGCACAAAGGAAATGGCATTTCTTTAGAGAAATAGGTAAATATCTAAAGAAACAAAGTTTACCAAGATTATAGAGGAATAGATAAAAATATGAATAGACCTACTGTATAACAATAAGTGAAGTCACTGATGCTATTAAAAAGATTAAATCAGGAAAAGGCCTTGGAGCATATAAGTTGTCAGCTTTTTATTATAAATGTTTTGAAGATGAACTTTTTACAAGCTCTACAAAATATGGTAAATTCTATCTTACAGGAAGGAAAAATGCAAGAGAGTGCTGTGGTCTGCCAGCAGCCAGTGGAGCTGGCAGCAGATTTGGACAGTGAGGAGGTTGGGGAGGAACTGGATCCTGGAGTCTGGCGAAGGCTCTGATGAGGGCTCTGTGTCGGAGATAGAGAGGGGGCCAGGGCTGGAGCCTATTCCCAGTGTGTGCATGCACAGAGTTGCCAGATGAAGGGAACAGCTAAAGAACAGGGTTCAACTTGGGAGTAAGGCCACAGGTGGACAATGAATGGCCCCTCTCAGAGGGAATAAAAGAGGAGTGAAAGGGGAGTGGAGTTTGCAGGAGACAATTAGTTCGCTTAATTGGCTTATGACTGTCCAAGTCTCTGCCAAGTTCTGCAGATATTGGCCTGGCAGCTCTCCAAGCCAGATAAGGTCTGTGATTATAAATCCTCCCTCGAAAGACTTTGCTAGATGTGAATGAGCAGAATTCAGTCAATTAATAAAAGGGTTTTTTGTCGGGACAAGGAGTTTGCTTCAAGCTCTTGGGAAGCCTCGGTTAGAAGAGTGAGGTGGAAAAAGGCAAATATACCATTAATACCTAGACTGGAGTTTTAACAACAATAATCTTTATTCAGTCATGATTACAAATTGTTCATAATGAACCTAGCTGGTTTTGGAAAAAGTTTGGAAAAATCTATTCAAGAGGATCACTGTGGCTTTTCCCCTAAAAGACAGTTAAAGGATAATGTTAGAAATGGGTTGGATATTTTTGAATATTTGAAACAACGTAAGGAAAAACAAGTCATATAAATTTTTTTACATGCAGAAAAGATATTTGACAATTTGAACCAGGTTCTAATTTTTTAAAGATTTTGGAAGATAGTAATTTTGAAGAAAATTTTATAAAATAGGTAAGATTGGCACGTCACAAAAAGGACAAATAATTTACAGAATAACAGAGTTAGAAGGAATTTTGGAGGTCAAGAAACCCTATATCATTTCAGACAGGTAATTGTCCAATCTCTTCTTAAAAACCTCCAGTGTTGGAGCACCCACAACTTTTGAAGGCACATCATTCCGCTGGTTAATTCCGCTCATTGTCAGGAAATTCCACCTTAGTTCTAGGCTGGTTCTCTCCTTGATTAATTTCCATCCATTGCTTCTTCTTCAGGTGCTGGAAAATAGTTTGATCCCCTTTTCTTTAGGGTAGCCCCTCAAATATTGGAACATTGCTATCATGTCATCTCTAGCCCTTCTTTTCACTAGAGTGGAGATACCCAGTTCCTGCAACCATTCTTTATAGGTTTTAGCCCCCAGTCCCCTAATCCTCTTTGTTGCTTTTCGCTTTCCAGAGTGTCAACATCTTTTTTATATGGTGGCCAATAAAACTGGATGCCATATTCCAAGTGTGGTCTTTCCAAGGCAAAGTGATACTAAAATATCATGTGGTCTTGATTCTATCCCTCTGTTAATTGTTAATGGGGATTTTAAAAACCATGTGATATACAAAAATGCCCACTATGTCCTTTTTTGTTAATTTTGGTTCTTGGAATGCTAGAGACATAAGAGAAGATGAGGTGGGGTTGGAAGTAAATATTAAAAGCAAGATTCATATGTTAAGAGCTTTCACAGATGATTTGGTATTGTTTTTGGCAGATCATTTAAATGGATTGAAACATTAATAGGCACATTAGAAGAATTTGGTGCTCCCAGATTAATAAACAAAAGATGGCGATATTAGCAATAATATAAAGATACAAGATCAAAGAATAACTGGTGCATGAAATAGGTTTTAAGATTGAGAAGAAATAAAACTATCACTATGACAAATATGACCTGTATGTTATTTCAAAATAACTACAGAAGGACATGGAATGTAGTTAAAAAAATAGGTTAAAATGGGAGAAACTGCAGCTGTCATTGCTGGGAAGAATTTCTGTGATTAAGATGAATGTCTTGCATAGAATTTGTTTTTGTTTCAGATAATATATGTTTTGACAACTGATGTAACATCTTAATTTGTGTAGAGGGGAAATTCATGACTTAAGAACAAGGTGTTACAAGATGCAAAGGAAAGAGGAGAATTGGAGTTACCTGATTTGAAAATGTATTTTGTGTTTTGCTGTTTGGTTTGGTTTGGTTTGGATGAAAGAGAGAGTATCGCTGAGAAATAAAAGAATTAGAAGGACACCACCTGAGATTTGGGTGGCATGGATATTTGTGATACAACAAAGCTAAGGTGTTTTTCAATAGACTTTAAATATCATTTTGTTGAACATGCCATACTGAGAATGTGTGATAGGTATTAATTCAGGTTTTGTCCAAAAACATATTTGTGGCTCTCAGCATAAAAATCATTTGGCAGATGAGGAATTGTATTGGTCCTTCTGAGAGTTTCAGGGGAAAAAAACGGTGCTAGAGGATGATGGGTTCTCTTGTTCTGACAACATCAACAGCTGTTCGACTGAAATAGGTTTCAACTAAAGATGGCACATGGGCAAAACTAGCTAACTTGGAAATTCAACTTCAGGAAGCTGTCCATCTTGAGCTCTTACTTCACCTTGTTGTCCTTTAATCTTTCTTGAATCAGTATCCAGATCTTGAGCTTTTCCTTTGTTTCCATTGATCTTTCAACATCATTTCCTTCTGAAGTCCTTATGGAATGAGCTACCTGCGGAGATCCGGACCCTTACCACTCTCCCGGCCTTCCGTAAAGGGACCAAGACCTGGCTGTTCCGGCAGGCCTGGGGCTGTTGAGTAATAATCCAGCCCCACGTGACTGAATGGTGATTTTATTTTAAATAATTGTATTTTTAATTTTTATGTCCTTGCTTTGTTGTGAGCCGCCCAGAGTCCCTAAGGAGTGGGCAGCATACAAATTTTATTAAAGTTACAAAGTTACAAAGTCCTGAGGCCAAGTCTGGATACCAAAACGTATATCTTTTTTAAGAGTTTCCTTAAGAATGAAGATAGTCAGCATAGATGATGCCAGTCGCACCTTTTCAACTAAGAAATGACATTCTATATTGACATAGCTGTCAGACCTGGAAGCCATCTTTTACCTTTTGGACTTCAGGCCTGCCACATTTTCTACTGTGGGAAAATGCGAGGGGGGATTATACAGAGTGTGGGTGAAATGTAGCCATAATAACATTTTTTTCTCAGAAAGTCAAGGTCGACTGGCCCTGCAGCTGCGATGAGGTGACTGGGAGGCATCTCCAGTTCAGATGGTGCCTGATTGGGCCACGTGATGGACATGTGGGTGCTGGGCAGCGTCTTGAATTTTCATTTGGGTGGGGAAAACCTGGAAACTTTCAGATTCGGGTTTTCCCAGATGTGCCAATATGACATCTCTAATAAAATGGAACTTTGAGGAAACTCAAGCCTCAGAATCTTCTTTCGTTAGGGACGTTACTTTAGCAAGCAAACTTGTTCCTCAAAAAAACTATCCTGGATAAATAGATTTAATATACAATATTTGTACCCATTAAACATTCCAACTCCTATCTGGGGTCATCCAAATCCTATTGGTGCAGAATACTCTGCTTACCCTCCCCAGCACCAGCACCACCACACACACCTTTAAACAATCATTTATTAGTTTTATTTTTGAATAGCTTGTCTGGATAGAACGGTCCCATTCCCCTTTTTTCATTCCTTTCCTTTTCCAGTTTTTACTGTGCAACCTTCACTCTGAAAAGATAAAGTGTTACCTTGAGAAACATGTGAATAGGTGTTTGACTAATAAGGGCCATGTATGCTTAAACACCGTCTTCTTCATTTACAGGTGTACAGGTGGCCCAGGTAGTCCAATCTGGGCCCTAAATTCTATTTAAATGCTGCAAGGGTCATAAGTGCGAGAATTGGTCATACATCACATTCAGTGGTGCTGTGAGTTTAAATGATTGTTAAATGAGTGGTTGCAAGTGAAAGACTACCTGTATTCAAGTACCGTATTTTTCAGAGTATAAGATGCACCAAGATTTTGAAGACGCAAATTTTTTAAAAAAAGGTTTTGCACTCTGCAGACCTCCCAAAAATGGCCCATTTTTTTTAAAAGGGCATGAATAGCCCTTAAGAGGCTTGTAGAGTGCTCGGGAGGGGAGGGGGGCAAAAACAAGCAAAAACCAGCCCGTTTTTTTTTCTCAAAAAAAAAAAGGCCATGGATAGCCTTTAGGAGGCTTATAGAGTGCTCCTGGGGGCGGGGGGGCATAATTGAGCAAAAAAGGCCCATTTTTTGCTAATTTCTGCCCTCCCCAGCCCCCAGGAGAACTCTGAAAGCCTTCTAAAAGTTATGCACAACCATTTTGATGAAGGGGGCAGGGTTTCAGGAGGCAAAAAATGTTGTATTCAGTGTATAAGATGCACCCAGATTTTCAGCCTCTTTTTTGAGGGGAAAAGACTCCACATACTTATACTCCAAAAAATATGGTAGTTGAAATTGCATTGTACACATGAGAAAGACTGGGAACTTCTCTCTCAGGGGAAAGGTTTTTTAAAAAAAAACACATAGAAATAGCACTTAGATTTATATACCACTTCACTGTGCTTTATAGCCTTCTCTAAGTGGTTTACATGTCAGCATTTTGCCCCCAATAATCTGGGTCTTCTTTTTACCAACCTCGGAAGGCTGGAAAGCTGAGTCAACCTTGAGCCAATAAGGATCGAACCCCTGACAGTCAGCAGAGTTAGCTTGCAAGACTGCAATCTCACCACTGTGCCACCATGGGTCAATGGTGTATGAGCCATGTTATCTGCCTATGGAAGAAATATGTGATTTCCAGTAACCAATAAGTATAGAATAGGGATGTAGCCATTACATGGTTCAAAATTGGGACAGGAGAATATAAGAATACAGAATACCAGAGTTGGAAGGGACCATGGAGGTCTTCTAGCCGAATCCCCTGCTCAGGCAGGACACCCTTGAGCCACTATAGCCAGGATCAAACTCCTGGCTATAAGCAGAGGTAGCCTGCAATATTATATTCTAACCACTGCACCACCACAGCTCTTTAATGGAGCTTGTTATTAAAACTGGACCGTACATTTATTTATTCAATTTATATCCCTTCTATCTGATGGTTGTAAAGACTCTTTAGAAGCTAAGTATGGTGAGTGGAGGTCCTAAAAATAAGGGATTGGATCAGCAAGCAACCTTAGGACTTCAGGTTACACTACCATCTTGGACCTCAAATGGTTTCTTTATTGGTGGCCACTGCCCTCCACTTGAGTCTTGCTTTTCAATTTACAGATTGATTGGACACGACGGAGTAATGTGGGTTTGGGCTTGTGCAAATCACAATGTCCCACGTCTCTTAATAATGAAAAGCCTATTCAGTGCTCCAGTGTTCTTAAAGTCGTGTTAAGACATGCTGAATTACTGAAACATGATTGGGTTGTATAAAGAGCTAATTGACTGCTCCTGTGTTTCCCAGCACCCCGACAAACCTGTTCTGTTCTGTGGATTAAAGGTTAAAGTTCCCACCTTCAAAAGATGGCACGGCAGAAAATTGGAAAAGCCTCATTAGAGATTTTTCTCACTCCATCCCCCATATGAAACTTGACAGTTCTATTTCCCCTCCCCACACACACACAGATATAAATACATACACACACAGAGACACTCTCATACGTATATGAAAAAGGGACATGATGGCTCAGTGGCTAAGACGCTGAGCTTATCGATCAGAAAGGTTGGCAGTTTGACGGTTCGAATCCCTAGTGCCACGTAACAGAGTAAGCTCCCGTTACTTGCCACAGCTTCTGACAACCTAGCAGTTTGAAAGCACGTAAAAATACAAGTAGAAAAATAAGAACCACCTTTGGTGGGATGGTTCTGGGAGCCTTCGCTGTTTAGTCATGCCAGCCACATAACCATGGAGACGTCTTCGGACAGTGCTCGCTCTTTGGCTTTCAAACCGAGATAAGCGCCGCCCCTAGAGTCGGGAATGACTAGCACATATGTGTGAGGGGAACCTTTACCTCTGTAGTCAACTGATCTGCAAGTATGGAAAACCTGCTTACTTCATCCAAGGATTAATGCAGACAATGTCTGCAGAAGCCTTGTACCCTGTTTTCAGAGAGGAAGGCAAAGCTAGACACTTTTAAGGTCTGTATTTTAGAAGCATCCTTTGGCCCACAAAAAAGCTGTCGAGAATCTGACACCAGGAAGCTTCAACCGTCATGCTACAGTTATTTCTCCAAATTAGATACATATGGTGGTTGGTCCTTTCCAGTAGCACGTTGATGCATTCTTAAATCTCATCTACATGATGTGGTTTAAAAATGGTTGGTCCTGGCTAATACAATCCCACCAAACTTATTTTCAATATGAAAACAAGATGGGATGTTACAAGACAGCTTGTAAACCTTGCAACAAGTTGCCCTTTTGTGGTGCAATGCCACAAACATTGGTGTAGTTCCAGTGCAAGACTGTTTCTCGGAAGTCTCAGGAGCATTGCTTGGAAATTCTGAACCTGTTGAGTCTCTTCAGAATGTTGTGACCCACCGGCTCTGCCGATTTGGACTGTGAGGAGGTTGAGGAGGAAACGGGCCAGTCCTGGAGTCTGGGGAAGGCTCTGACGAGGGCTCTGTGTTGGAGGCAAAGATGGGGCCAGGACCGTCCAACAGTTATCAGCTGCCTTCAGAGTCAGACATCAATGAGGCAGATGAACAGCTGGAGCCTGTTAGTGCACATGCACAGTTGCCAGACAAAGGGAACAGCTAAAGAACAGGAGTTGACTTGTTCACAGGTGGACAATGAATGGCCCCTCCCAGAGGAGATAAAAGAGGAGCAAAAGGGGAGTGGAGTTTGCAGGAGACAATTAGTTCGCTTAATTGGCTTGTGACTCTCTGAGACTCCTTGCCAAGTTTTGCAGATATCGGCCTGTCAGCTCTCCAAGCCAGATAAGGTCTGTGACTGTAAATCCTCTCTTGAAAGACTTTGCTGGATGCGAATGAGCAGAATTCACAGTCAATTAATGAAAGGGGTTTTTGTCAGGACAAGGAGTTTGCTTCATGCTCTTGAGAAGCCTAGGTCAGAATTCAGAGAGTCATCTTTCCCAGGATGCAATGCAACATTAGTGCCTGGAATCCACATTGCAACATATTCTTGAAGTTCCCCATTGAAATTTTGGAGTTTAACCAAGTTCCTATTTTCATCTCTGGACTCAATCAATTATTTTATATTCTCCTCCCTTCCCTTTCATCTTTCCTCATTCTTCCCTTCCCTTCCCAAAATGAATGCTAGAAGGAACAGGAAAAAAAATTGTCAGCAGAGTACTTCTGCTAAACAAGGTATTCAAAGTCCCCCACAGGGATTTCTTCTCAATTCAGCTTCAGAGCTAGCTACAGTGGGGCTACAAATATGTCATGGGAAGATTAAAATCAATACACTAAAAGTGCTTGTTAGCAAGGCTTAATTCTATTTCGCTGTTAAGGTCCATTTTTAAAGAAAGTAGTAAAGGACTGGGAGATGACCTGAATCATAGCAGCCTCATCTTCACTGCCTGGAGGGGATATTTCACTAGGTCTAGCATTCCTGTTTAGGATTAAGGGCATGTAGTGAGAAATTTGAACTAAAGAGAAGGCTAAGAAGACTGATAGCCATCTTCCAATATTTGAAAGACTGCAACAGAGAAAAGGAGGTGAATTTATTATCTGTGGTGTGTTGAAGATTAGGACAAGAACCAAGGGAGTGTTGATTCCAAGTTCAGAATAAGGGGGATTTCTTGAGTGTTATCAGTGGTGAAATTCAAATTTATTTACTAACGGTTCTATGAATGTGGCTTGGTGGGCGTATCAGGGGAAGGATACTGCAAAATCCCCATTCCTTCCACACTCCAGGGGAAGGATACTGCAAAATCCCCATTCCCACCCCATTCCAGGGGAAGGATACTGTAAAATCCCCATTCCCACCCCACTCCAGGGGAAGGATACTGCAAAATCCCTCCCCACTTCAGGGGAAGAATATTGTAAAATCCCTCCCCACTGCAGGGGAAGGATACTGCAAAATCCCCATTACCTTTCCACTCCAGAGGAAGGATACTGCAAAATCTCCATTCCCACCCTACTCCAGGGGAAGGATACTGCAAAATCTCCATTCCCACCCTACTCCAGGGGAAGGATACTGCAAAATCTCCATTCCCTTCCCACTCTAGGGGAAGGATACTGCAAAATCTCCATTCCCACTCCACTGCAGGGGAAGGATACTTCAAAATCTCCATTCCCACCCCACTCTAGAGGAAGGATACTGCAAAATCTCCATTTCTACCCCACTCCAGGGGAAGGTTGGTGCAAAATCCCCATTCCAACCCTACTCTGGGGCCAGCCAGAGGTGGTATTTGCTGATTCTCTGAATTACTCAAAATTTCTGCTACTGGTTCTCCAGGACCTGTCAGAATCTGCTGAATGTCACCCCTGAGTGTTATCACCATTAAACACTCTCTTCCTGCTTCATCACTGGAAGTTTTCAAGCAAATGTTGTATAGCCATTCATCTAGGAGACTCTGGGGGTTCCTTGTACTGGAAAATCAGTTGTATTGGATGACGTCCTGAAAGATCCCATGATCCTGTGAACTCTTCAGTTTCAAGCTACTCCAATCGTAGATTCCTACTGATTTGGCCTAGTTCGGCCAAACCAGTAGTGGTATGATGGCCTGGATCACTGGAACCAGCCTCAACCCAGGCCTGCCGCACACTCGAACCGGTTCCCGGGTCTCTTCTGCCATTGTCGGCATGTTTCTGCACATGCGCAGAATAGTTTCAAGTCAACTGCGCATGCGCAGCAATGCGTGGCAGATGCATGCATGAGCGAAGCGAGCAGTGCACGCGCAAAACACTCTCTCAGTGAACTGGTAATAAACTGGTTAGTAACCCACCACTGAGCTACTCAATAGACCCAAAAAACAAGAGAGGTATTGCTATGGGTGCAAGCCAACACATGTGATAAAGAGAAACCATTGTAAAGGTTTTATTTCTTACCAACTAGAAATTAGAATTATGGCCACTAGCCTCCACTCACAAGGATTCAGAGAAGCCGAAAAGTTTCCATATCTTATCCTGATGAAATAGTTTGAATCCCTAGCACAAGTCTCCACGATCATGAGCATGGGTTGGAGTAGATGGCCTCCAAGGTCCCTTCCAACTCTGTTACTGTTACTGTTAGTTTTTGAAGACAAACCCCATGTTCAGATTTCTCTGCATAAAAGATGGTTTGAGATTCGTGACTCATTTTTCCTGAACCACTGACAACTTTCCCTATTTGGCTCAGCTCTGAATCAGTAGATGAATTTCCACAAGGGAGGACAAGGGAATCATTTTTTTCAGATTTCAGTCCTTTTCCTCTGCATTTTATCTATCTTTTTTTTTCAATTCATCTTCTCATATTTGGTTGGGAAGAAACAGGATTAAGAGATTTCCAGATGGATCATTCTCAGATTCTTTTCATTTCTTGCCTCTTTTTTTCTTTCGTTCCAAGATAGAAATTCCTTTATCCTTGTTATCTATTTCTACACTTAATCTGTGCGCTTTACATACCTTGAAACATCAGTTCTGCACCTTGTCAGCGTTCCTGTTGGCTTTGAGGAAAATAAAAAGCGTTAAAATGCACGTTCGAAGGATCTGAATCGAATCTGAATTGAATCTGAACACCGCCCATTTGAATCTCTTCCCTAACAAAATACATTAAATGCAATATCTAGTCCCTTCTCTGTTAATTTTTACAAAAATGTTTTAAAAAGTCCCCTTGCATTGGATTTTTGGAGAATAGGACATCAAATATAGGGAGTTCTGCAAAATTTAACCTACTTTCCAATTTTAGAGTATTTTGAATGGGAAGGAAGGAAGGAAGGCTACAGGGGCCTCACCTATAGCTTTTGAGAGCCAGCTGCGGCCTTTGCTTTCTGAACTGGGGCATTGTGGGAAGACAAAGATAACCAGTTAAAAAAACGAAACAGCCATCAAGTTTGTGGGAGCAGTCACATTTTCCCCACCCTAAAGCTCCAAAGCATTGATGTCAAACTTGATTTCATTGAGGGCTGCATCGGGGTTGTGTTTGACCTCAGGGGGCAGGGAGCAGGGTGAGTGTGGCCATGGTGGGCATGGCCAGCTCGATGCCACTCATTTGGGGGCATCTGTGGTGGCTCGAACACTCTGCTAATGAAAATGGGCTCCCAAGCTCCATTTCGGCTGTGACAGCCTCCTGCAACCCGCTGCCAATGAAAACAGAGCTTGGGAGGGCTATGTGTGGCCCCCACCCCGCCAAGCTCAACTTTCGCTGGCAGAAGTATCACGGGCCAATTGTTTGCTGTTTCCAGAGTGGCCCTGCAGGCCAGATTTAAGCACTCTGTGGGCCGGATCCGCCCCCTGGCCTTGAGTTTGACACCCGTGCTCTAAAGAGACCTAATTCCTCTAATATAATGAAAAAGAAATCAAAGGTTATTAATAGTCACTTTCTCTTATAATTTAATATACTGTGCTGCCGCTTCTTTGGTTTTTTTTCCCCCCAAAATCTAAAAACTCCAAATAGTTTGCCATTTTTCACAGGAGTATAGGTTAAACCTGTTGAATCATTTAATCTCCCTTTTTTTTACTTACTCCTTTCTTATTCTTTCTCTTCACATCAGTGTTTTTCAAACTTGGCAATTTTGTTTAAATCTCAACTCCCAGAATTATGTGAGTTGTAATTATCTCTCTGTTGAGAGATCAATAAGAGACCTGGGCAAGATCACTCAAATTTCACACAATTTCAATCTCACCTCATGAGTTTTCCACCATGACTTTTAACATTAGTTTTTTATTTAATCTAAGGGAGGCTAAAGACCCCATTGGATAATGTCTTGAATGTTGTTAACACTTTGTCTATACCAGTTGTATCTAATGTTGAGAAAATTACAGATTTCATGACTGAAGAGACAAGGAGAAGTGCCTTCAGAAATGTTTGTTCATTTATTCATGAATCTCAAAAAACCCAAGACCCTTTTATTGAAAGGGGAAATGTACCTCTCCATTATCAGATTAGTTTTATAGGCTCTGGGATGGAATTTACCAATAATGCTATTTTCTGAAAGAAGCATGTACATAATACTATCCTTGTTGGGACGTTACTCATGGAAATGATAAACTCAGGTTGATACTCATTATTGCTCCAATATTGTCTGATCCAGCAATGATCATGTCACTAAAATTCAATAAAAGGTTGTTGTTGTTGTTGTTGTTGTTGTTGTTCTTCTTCTTCTTCTTCTTCTTCTTCTTCTTCTTCTTCTTCTTCTTCTTCTTCTTCTTCTTCCTCCTCCTCCTCCTACTACTACTACTACTACTACTACTACTACTTCCTCCTCCTCCTCCTCCCTCCACTTTGTCTGTTGAAGGAAGTATTTTTTCTCACATAGAAAAATAAAGATTAAAAAATACTCATCTGCACCACTATAACTGTCTAGTTTGGTTCCCGCAACCCAACAAGACAGACACAGACTTCAAAGGATAATTAGAACCGCAGAAAAAAACCAATTACTACCAACCTGCCTTCCATTGAGGACCTGTACACTGCACAAGTCAAAAAAGGGCCGTGAAAATATTTACAGACCCCTCGCATCCTGGACAGAATTGTTTCAACTCTTACCCTCACAATGATGCTATAGAGCATTACATACCAAGACACAAAAATAGTTTTTTTTTTCCCCAAACGCCATCACTCTGCTAAACAAATAATTCCCTCACCACTGTCAAGCTATTCACTAAAGCAGCATTATTATTACTATTAGTCTTCTCATCATTCCTATCACCCATCTCTTCCCACTTACGACTATATGGCTGTAACTTTGTTGCTTGCATTCTTACGGTTTATATTGATTGTTTCCTAGTATGATTTGATTGCTTATTTGTACCCTATAACTATCATGAAGTGTTGTACCTTATGATTCTTGATGAATGTATCTTTTCATGTATACTGAGAGTTTCTGCACCAAAGACAAATTCCTTATGTGTCCAATCACACATGACCAATAAAGAATTCTATTCTATTCTATGATGCTAATTCCCAGATCATAATGGTAAAATGCCAATAGTCTGTTTGCCCAGATCAAGGATGGATAAACTTTGATTGGGGAGGGAGGAGACAAATAGTGCTTTGTCCCTTCTCCAGCCTCACAGATAATGCTCTGTTCCACTCATTATGATGCTAATGAAGCACATCTTCATACAGTGGTGTCTTCTGTTTTTTCCCAGATGAGTGCTCAACAAACACAAGTCATGCACATCTCTTTATCACTTCTGGCTCAGTTCTTGTCCACCATGGAGCTCCAGTAGGCTGTGTCCAGAAAAAATGTTTTTATTTGTAGATAAAAACTTTCATTGTCAGGATTCTCATTCTGGCAAGACATTCTCAGGACTCAAATGCAGGGCATGTCAACTTCAAAGTGCCACTAATGAACGTGGTGGCTCAGTGGCTAAGATGCTGAGCTTGTCGATTAGAAAGGTTGGCAGTTTGGCGGTTTCGAAACCATAGCAGATCATAACAGAGTGAGCTCCCATTTCTGCCTATCAACAGAAATATTTGGGCTCAATTGTGATTGTTAGTGGAGGACTGCCTGTATTTAACAATTATGCATGGCTCACTGGTGGGTTCCTACCAGTTCGGCCCAGTTCGGCCAAACTGGTAGTGGTTTGCCGGCCTAGGTTGCTGGAACTGGCAGTGACCCTGGCCTGCCAAGCTTCTGAACCGGTTCTCTAGGTGGTGCCATGAGCACTGCCATCTTGTTTTTTGCTTCTGCACATGCACAAAACAATTTTTATTGCACTGCGCATGCGCACATAGCATACATCAAGCGTGCATATGTTATGTGCAGATGAGTGAACTGGCAATAGTGCCTGCCGGAACCCACCCCTGGTGTGGCTCTGTGATAATACTTGTGTTCCAGAGGTGGGTTTCTACCACTTCACCTCGGATTGGGTGAACCGGTAGAGGTGACGGTGGGATGCTACGCCACCCATCCAGATGCTTCTGCGCATGCGCAGAAGCATCGCACAAGTGCACACAACACACACGTGAATCGGTAATAAAGTAAATTGAAGCCCATCACTGTTGTGTTCCTCAATGTACGATCACAATTGGGATGGAAGATCCATCGCTAAGCGAGGCAGTCATTGAGTGAGTCATGCCTAATCCAAGAAGATTCTTCAGAGCTGCCTTCAAAACTGAAGAAGCTTCTTGGATTACAAGCTAAATGTCTTCAAGGAAAAACAAAGTCCAGTTGCTTTTTGAAAAAGCACCTTTGGGATGTTCCAGTAACTCCCTCTACTTTCACCATAAGTGAAACACTAAAAAGAACTGTTCTGAGTTATGGCTGCAAGCAGATGGACATGGATGGCACATTCCATTTTGTGTCACATTGTTTGACTGGTGGGAATCTCCCCCCCCCCCCAATATGATCATGGGTACCTGGAGATCAATTCAAACCATTTAACCTGTGACCAGGATGCCCTATTTCTGAAAAACGAATAGGTCTCTCTCAGATAATGCTAGCATCAGCAGGCAATTAATTTTAATAATGATTATGGTTGGTACTTAATAAATAATGACATTAGTTGACTGTTAGGCTTCTTGTACACTGCTCTGAGTCACTTGGACAGCTACATAAATTGGACAAATAAATACATTCCATTCTATGCCTCATCCCTCCATGTGAAGCCCAATATACGTGTCCTAGCATAACATGGCAGTTATGCCACACACAGATTAGCCCAAAGCACACACTCAGCTAGAGAGAAGTTCCCTGAAGTCCAAAAGCTCAGAAGAGTAAACCTCTGGTCCCAGGGACCAACCCAGATTGGATTCTCTATCTCTCCATGTGTTTAGGTAAATGTAAAGGTTCCCCTCGCACATATGTGCTAGTCGTTCCCAACTCTAGAGGGAGGTTCTCATCTCTGTTTCAAAGCCAAAGAGCCAGCGCTGTCCGAAGACATCTCCATGATCATGTGGCTGGCATGACTAAACGCCAAAGGCGCACGGAACGCTGTTAACTTCCCACCAAAGGTGGTCCCTATTTTCCTACTTGCATTTTTTACATGCTTTCGAACTGCTAGGTTAGCAGAAGCTGGGACAAGTAACAGGAGCTCACTCCGTTATACAGAGCTAGGGATTCAAGCTGACCTTTCTGATTGATAAACTCAGTATCTTAGCCACTGAGTCACTGCATCCATGTGTTTATCTATTATCAAATTTCAATTCTTCCTCAGAAATCTGCTACGTTCCAAGCAAGTTATTTCATAACTCCTTTCTCTTGAATTTATTCTAAGGAAATGTTTATCTTACAAAATCACATTGTTTTCAATATTTCTACAAGTTCTCAGCAATTGATCCAAATAGACCAGTTGCTGATTAGTTGCTCAGTTTGCAAACCATCCAGCATTTTCTATGTACAGAACTGAACAGTGTAAGATGAGATGAATGCCACAACAGTCACAAAAGTAATGGACGATCCAATGTATAATTGGAGTGTATGATATGCTGCAACAATGAACCTTTGGGTATCAGAATGTGTCAGATGCTTGCAAATAAGGGGAAAAGTTTTGATTGTCCTTTCTGAGTAATAAAAACAAGGCTAGAAATGAACCAAGGCCTAAACTTTTCACAAGGAATAGCTCTTTCCGGAATTTATATTATAAAATGCATGACATGTTTGATAAGAACAAATAGAGAGATGGAGTTTCCCCTCTTAAAAGGACTTGATTCTTCCTTCAGTTATCTTCTCTTCCCTTTCCTTCCCTTCTCTCTTCTTTCTTTTCCTCTCCTCTTCCTTTACCTTCCCTTCCATTCTCTCTTCTCTCCTTTCCTTTCCTCTTCCTTTACCTTCCCTTCTCTTCCCTTCCCTTTTCTCTCCTTTCCTCTCCTCTTCCTTTACCTTCTCTTCCCTTCTTCCCTTCCTCTTCAAAAAAAAAAAAAAGATTAAGAAGACTGAAAGTCCCATAATGTCAGCCACAGAGACGCAAACAGAAAAATAGAGGAATCGCTTCTGGCATGAAAAAAGGAAAATGTCATAAGAATATACTGAAGAGGAAAACAAACAGTGCTTTTAAGGACACCGACATGCTTGTTATTAGGAGAGGGGGGAGAGAAAAGAAGGAAGGAGGAAAGAAACAGCTTGTGCTGGCCATGTGAGGCTTTGGCAAGGTTTCCAAGGCAGCTTTGTCTTTTAAATATGTGGCAAGACAAACAACACGCTGGAAAGCTTCAACTAACTCTCCCTTCAGCCGAACTGCTTCTGTATGAACATGCATTGGACTCTTGGAAACAAGATGAAAATACAGTGCCAATCCTGGGGGTGTTATGTAAGATGATGTTTGGAAAAACAGAATCCAATCAAGGAGAATCCACATTCCTGTGTATTGAGCAAGAGACTGGAAGCAGAAGATACTGATGTTCCAGTCTGCAGAGGGCAAACACACCTGGAACATGGTGATCAGCTCACCAATAAAATGCAAAAAAAAGCTCGATGTAGAAAAAAGAAACTAAAATATCAGGAATGTTGAACCAATGCTGAAACAAATGAGAAGTTGGAAGACTGATGAGTCAAAACAGCAGTAACTGTGAAAGGGATCTTGGAGACCTAGTGGACAACCATTTAAACAGGAGCCAGCTATGTGTAGCAGCTGCCAAAAAAGCCAACACATTTCTAGGCTGCATAGACAGAGGGATAGAATGAAGATCAGTGTTAATACCACTTTACAATGCCTTGGTAAGGCCACACTTGGAATACTGCATTCAGTTTTGGTTGCCACGATTTTAAAAAGTTGTGGAAAATCTAGAAAGAGTGCAGAGAAGAGCAACAAAGATGATTAGGGAACTAAAACATATGAAGAACAGTTGCAGGAACTGGATATATCTAGTTTAATGAAAAGAAGGACTAGGGGAGACATGATAGCAGTGTTCCAATATCTCAGGGGCTGCCACAAAGAGGAAGGAGCCGCCAAAGCACCTGAAAGCAACAGTGGTGGAAACTAATCAAAGAGAGAAGCAATTTAGAACTAAGGAGAAATTTCCTGACAGTTAGAACAATTAAGCAGTGGAACAACTTGCCTCCAGAAGTTGTGAATACTCCAATACTGGGCGTTTTTTAGAAGATATTGGATAATCATTTGTCTGAAGTGGTGTATGGTTTTCTGTGTAAGCAGGGGGTCAGACTCAAAGACCTCCAAGATCCCTTCCAACTCTGTTATTCTATTCTATTTCTTTTCTCTCTCTCAAATTTGGAGGTGATTCTCTTCCCATTTAATGGAAACAAAGCTTTCAATCTCTTCCCATCAAAGAATATAGACTTTTGGGTAGAATGCAAAGTAATCTCGACATACAACAATTCATTTAGTGATTTAAAGTTTGAAGTTACAATAGCACCGAAAAAGATTACTTATGACTGTTTTCCACACTTATAACCATTGCAGCATCTCCATGGTCACATGGTCACAATTCAGGTGATTGGCAACTGACTGATGTTTATGACAGTTGTGGGGTCCTGGATCATGCCATCCCCTTTTGGGACCTTCTGACAAGCAAAGTCAATGGAGAAGCCAGCTTCACTTAACAACCATGTTACTAACTTAACAACTGCAGGGATTCACCTAACAAATGGGGCAAGAAAAATCATAAAATGTGGCAAAACCCACTTAACAAATTTCTCAGCAACATCAATTGTGGGCTCAGTTGTGGCCGTAAGTTGAGGACTTCTTGTGTCTTGATCCTTGTTGTGGCCTGCCAGTGGCCAGAGGAGCTGGCAGCAGAGTCAGACAGTGAGGGGGTTGGGGAGGAACATGGCCCAGTCCTGGTGGCTGAGGAAAGCTCAGGCGAGGGTTCTGTGTCAGAGGCAGAGAGGGAGCTAGACAGCAGTGAGGCAGTGGAATAGCTGGAACCTGTTCCCAGTGTGCGCATGCGCAGAACTGCCAGGAGACAAGAACAACTCAGAAATCACCGTAGACTTGGGAGTAAAGTCACAGGTGGAAGGTGATTGGCCCCTCCCATAGGAAACAAAAGAGCAGCAACAGGGGAGTGGGCTTTTGCAGGAAACAATTTGTTCATTCATTTGGTCCTTAGATTCGTTTCAGGAGTGTGAAGATCCATCTGTGGAACTCAGAGACTCTGTGCCCAGGCTTTCCTTGCACAGCATCTCATTTGGAAAATATTTACATGGCAGCTTTCCAAGCTAGATAAGGTCTGTGTCCATAGCTTCACCTTTGAAAGACTGTTTGCCAGGCCTTTGCTGAATGTGAATGAGAGGAATTCACATTTGTTTAATAAAAGAGATTTTGCCAGGACCAGGAATCTGCTTTGTGCTTTTTGGGGAAGCCTAGTCAGAACAGAAACATCAGTTTTGGGCTTAGTTATGGCCATAAATTGAGGACTGCTTGTATCTTAATCCTGATCCTAATAGAATATCCTAAGCACTTTTTTCTCTTACAGACTGTAACCTTCCTGCTTTCTCATCCTTTCATTCATAGCAGGGAAGGCACCTCCCAGGGAGAGCACATGGCAATCAAAGAGGCTGCCAAATGCAGCAGAGAAACGCAACAATGAACAGCTACATTTTCCTGTTGTGTTGCAATAAATAAAACCTGGAAAATGCCACCCAAAAGAAACTCTAAAGCAGTTTGAGAATGGTGTAAAAAAACAGAATCCACTTCCTTTCATGATACAAGAAAGCATTTTTTGACACAGATTTTAGAAGGATACATCTAAAGAAGAATATCTCAGCAGCTTCTTCACTGGAATAAATGAATAAACACTATATTAACTTCCACCGTTTCACCAGGGATAAGCTGGTAAAATATCAGACATGAATTAGATGTTTGTTTTAGGATAGGGGGTTGCAAGGAGATCCAACTGCTCAGTCCTAGAGGAGATCAACCCTGACTGTTCTTCAGAAGGCCAGATCCTGAAGAGGAAACTCAAATCCTTTGGCCACCTAATGAGATGCAAGGACTCACTGGAGAAGAGCCTCATGCTGAGAAAGATTGAGGGCAAAAGAAGAAGGGGATGACAGAGAAGGAGGTGGCTGGATGGAGTCACTGAAGCAGTAGGCATGAGCTTAAATGGTTTCCAGAGGATGGTAGGCCTGGAAGGAACAAGGGGGTTAGGAGGCAGCATCCATCACATTGCCTTGCCTCTTTTCAAAGGTGAAAAAAGATCACGGCAAAACAATATTTTTGTGTGTTTAGCAAACATATACAGTTCTCACCAAAAAAAAAAAATACTCTGGGTGGCTTACAAGCAGAATAACAATTGAAGGTCTATGACAATATAAAAAAACATCAAACAGAAATAACAACAAAAATAAAACATAAAAACATGAAAGAACTCCAAGAAAGCAGGAGAACAAACATCACTTAGCCTCTTACAAACCACTTTTCAGGCTGGCCATGGGATCTCTGGGGATGGTGATGAGTCATATTTCCAAGGCTTTCTAGAATGGAATGGAATAACTCACAGCGGCCAATTCGCCAAGACCATCTCACTACAGGACAAATTGCCATGACCAATTTGTCTTGTTGGACAATTCAACAAATACAAAAGTTAAATTAATTTTGATGGAACCATGGCCAATAATAATAATAATAAAACAAAGAAAGTCAATCCAGAAATACAAGAGTTACAATGATTTTGGTGAAAACATGGTCACCAATAATAAATACATGGAATGATTAATACAGCATTTTTACTTATAAAAAGTTTCAAATTAATTCATAGATATAGAGTTCATTCTCAGAATTGCTATTTAATATTTGTCTATTCATCAAAGTCTCTATATTCATTTTTAGACACACATATATAATACAGTTTGGGTCACTTTCTTGCTACCCTGGGCCTCCATCTTATTTTGCAACAACCTTTCTCCTTCCATCTTCTCAACTTCCCTTCTCTACCTTCTTCTTTCTTCCTCTCCTTCCTTCTTTCTTCTTCCCCTCTCTTTCCCCTCTCCTCCTCCTCCCTTCTCCTCTTTCTTATCCTCTGCTCTGCTCTTAATTCCCCACCCTTACTTTCTCTGCTTTACCCTTTCTTCTTTTCCCTCCTCATCCCCTCTCCTTTCCATTGTTGCCCTTGCTTATTTACTTTTTCTGACGGGTGTTAATGCAGCATTGAATTATCCCATGGCAAGTTGCCCTGTGGCGAGTTGGCTGCAGGAAGTTGTCCTTTGCACTTTGGCTACACCAAGTTGACCATGACAAGTTGGAGGCAGTGAGTTGGCTGCACCAAATTGTCCCATTGTGTGTTGGCTGTAGCAAGGTGAACATGACAAGTTGTAGGCAGTGAGTTGGCTGCACCAAGTTGTCCCATTGTGCATTGGCTACATCAAGTTGGCCATGGCAACTTGGTGGTAGTAAGTTGGCTGCACCAAGTTGTCCAATTGGCTTTGTGTTGGTCGTAGCAAGTTGGCCATGACAAGTGGGAGGCAGTGAGTTTGCTGAACCAAGTTGTCCCATTGTGCATTGGCTACACCAAGTTGGCCATGTCAAGTTGGTGGCAGTGAGTTTGGTGCACCAAGTTGTCCTATTGTGCATTGGCTACACCACGTTGGCCATGATAAGTTGGTGGCAGTGAGTTGGCTGCACCAAGTTGTCCAATTGGCTTTGTGTTGGTCGTAGCAAGTTGGCCATGACACGTTGGTGGCAGTGAGTTGGCTATAGCAAGTTCTCCTAGACCCTTTCCAGAAACCTAGTAGAGATGGGCTAACCTCGACTCAGGAGGAATGTTGTTCCACAGGGCAGAAGCTACAGCAATAACGTCTATCTTCTGGGTCCTGCCAGAGAGAGTTTCTTAACACGTCATCCTTCTTCTGATGGACCTGATGGGATGGTAGATGTCATTGAGAAAAGACTGCATTCTATACTCTTAATAGAATATGAACCATACAAAGAACTTGCAAGAAAATTTGGATCTTTGTTATTATACACGTTGACAGCAGCGAGAATCTTATATGCACAAAAGTGGAAAAGACACATTCATTTCCACAATGGAAGAGTGGATGGTAAAAGTGATGCAGTTAACATAGATGGTAAATCTAACTGTTTTAATAAAGGAGAAGAATTTGGTTCTGTTTTAATTAAAGAGAATAATTTATATAGTTCTGTTTCTACTGGAAACTGCTTCAGGACTTTTTGCTCAAAAAAAAAAGGAAACTTTAATTTTAGGTTTTGAGAGTGATAATGATTTTTTTTCTTATAGAAATGGCTTGCATTGTTGTGAAATGTAGGTTGAGGTTGTAATTTCTTTTGTGTTTTACTGCGCCGAAGAAACTTGGAGGCTACTATTTTTTTTCCTTTCCTTTTTTCTCAATTTCCTAACTTATTTTTCTCTTTGTATTTTTATTTTATAATGAAATTTAATAAAATCTAGGAAAAAAAATTAAATATACGGAAAATGTTATATGCCGGTGGCTTTAAATGTTCTATCTCTGCATAAATCAGGCAGGAAATCCACAACAATATGCATAATTTCTCTATACTAAAGAAATAATTCATAATTTTTGATGTTTTGTATTTTAACTTTTCTTGAAGCAATTAATTATTTTTAAAAAAGAAGTAATTCAATGATGTTCAATTTGCATAATGTATGAAATGTATGGAAGAACTTCCTTCTTTCCTTCCTTCTTTCCTCTATCCCTCCCTTCCTCTCTTCCTCCCTCCCTTCTTCCCTCCCTCCCTTCCTCTCTCCCTCTCTTCCTCCCTCCCTCATTCCCTCCGTCCCTTCCTTCCTTCCTCCCTCCCTCCCTTCCTTCTTTCCTTCCTGCCTTTTTTCCTTCCTTCTTTCCTCCATCTCTCCGTCCCTCCCTTCCTTCCTTCCCATATGGTACTTAGACAGCCCGTTTCCAGGATACATGCTTGAAACAAACAGATATTTTCCCCCTGATCATTCATTTCACACACCTACTGTTTGCCTAATGCGGTGTAGGCAGCTCCACCTTCAAAAGGATAGCTTAGCCTTGGGTTAATTAATGGGCTGTTTCCATATATGTTAGTTTTCTGGGCCCCAAACTCTTTCCTGGCTCTATATATGGTCAGGCAATGCAGGCAAGGGGTAGCGTGGTCAGTTTGAAGATTTTCAGAGGGCTCCCTTTACGCAGAAAAGTCCAAGCGGGCTTGCTGACACACAAAAGCTGATAAAAATCGGCCTGTAGGAGGACTGCAGTGGAGCCAAACTAGAATTTATTTCTAGGGTGAAAAGACATTGAGGTTCTTGGATCCAAGTCTAGGTTAAAGGGGGTTTTGCACTTCTTGTTTCCCATATGGATAGGAAATTGCACAGCAGTCTTCGCAACAAGCGGAAGCCAATTTCCATCTTGTTATGCCCTTTTTTCAAAAAGGGCATATTTCCACCCTTGAATTTCTTTTTTACTGATTTATTAAAATATTTGTCGACCCTTGCTGGATCTATTTTTCCTTCGAATCCTAGGTCTGCTGACTGTAATTCTATCAAAATTATGCTTATTTTTTTTAGTTAATTAGTTTGTCAAACATGTACAAGATAACAGGTATAAGTATAAACATGGACATGAACACAGAAGTGTGTACAAATAAATGGAGACAGTAGGACAGGGATAGTAGGCACACTGGTACGCTTATGCACGCCCCTTACAGACCTCTTAGGAATGATATGAGGTCCACGGTAGACAGTTTAAGATTAAAGTTATGGGGGTTTGAGGAAGTAACAACAGAGTCAGGAAGAGCATTCCAGGCATTGACCACTCTGTTGCTGAAGTCATATTTTCTGCAATAGAGTTTGGAGCAGTTTACTTTGAGTTTGTATCTATTGTTTGCCCGTGTATTATTGCGGTTGAAGCTGAAGTAGTCATTGACAGGTAGGACTTTGTAGCAGACAATTTTGTGTACTATGCTTAGTTTGGATCGTAGACGGCATATTTTCAGGTGGTCCAAGCTCAAAATTTCAAGCCTGGTGGCATAAGGGATTCTATTGTGAGCAGAGGAGTGGAGGACTCTTCTCGTGAAATACCTCTGAACTCACTCGATTGTATTAATGTTCGATATACAATGTCTGTTCCAGGCAGATGAGCTGTATTCGAGAATTGGTCTGGCAAAGGTTTTGTATGCCCTAGTTTGCAGTACAATGTTACTGGAGAAGAAGCTTCGCAAAATGACAGAGTCAAGTTCCAAATGGCACTTTAGGAACTGTGCAGAGAATTTTTATTGTTCTATCCCTAGGACAGCTTTTAATATACATAAGCTGGATTTATTGACTCTTATTTTAGAAGGGAGGGTTATTTTTAATAAGCTGTTGTTAAATTATTTTGCTTTAATCCTTTACCACCTTGGAAAGAGTTTAGCGAGTTGTAGCCCCTTTTGAGGGAATACTCCATTTAAGGAAGAAAAGATGGAGAGAATCTTTTAAAAACAACTTCTCTTTTTACACTGTATTGATCAGATGCAGAACAAGCATGAAAGCAATCTCAGTCTATGTTTTTGGCATTCTTAAAAGTCATTTTGGCAAAAAAAAAATCTTTTTTCTAATTCCAAACTAGAGATGGAGGAACATTTAAAATACTATAAAGCATTTTTTAAAAACATTTCAATCCCCCTCCAAGGATCTGGGCACAATGCTAAGAGTTGCCTCCCACAGGATCACTTCAAAATAAATTCATGGCTGTTTAATTACGGTCCTAAATTTACAAATTGTTTTTTTCCTGCAGTACATTGAAATGAAAACCAAAGGCTGGGGCTTCCCTGTCAAAATTAATCAGGAGCTTCTGAAGAGGATGGTTCCAATTTGGCAGTCAAACCCTCCAGAAGTCCCTTCCAGCACCCATTTTAGTCATCTGATCAAAACTGCCATCTTAATACTACATGGAATAGATTCTACCCGTGGTTAGAAACATGAGATAGAAGTTGGAACGCGAAAGAATCAGGTTAGGTGGACATGGAAAGAGATACTATGTAAGTATTAGAATGATAGATAAGTTAACATACTAGAATATGATGGTCAGAAATTACTGTACAACACCAGCACTGTTTAATATCAGAGGTAGTATTCATCAGGTTCTGACCAGTTCTGAAGAACTGGCAGCAGAAATTATGAGTAGTTTGGAGAACCAGCAAATACCACCTCTGACTGGCACGGCCCCCAACTATTCTCCACCTCCCGAGTCCCAGTTGATTGGGAGGAAATGGGGATTTTACAGTATCCTTCCCCTGCCATGCCCACCAAGTCATATCACACCCACCAAGCCACGCCCATAGAACCGGTAGTAAAAAAAAAAATGAATCCCACCACTGGTATATATGTTATTTTGTTTTAACCTTTGTTTCATGGCAAGTGGAATGCCAGGATAATTACACTGTATTGAATATATTTATATGTAAACAATAAAAAATATTTTTTTAAAAAAACTGCCATTCTTGGATCCAAGTCTAGGTTAAAGGGGGTTTTGCACTTCTTGTTTCCCATATGGATAGGAAATTGCACAGCAGTCTTCGCAACAAGCGGAATTTTTTTTTTTAGAATTTTTTTTTTTAGAATTTTATTAGAATTTGTAGGCCGCCCTTTTCCCTGAGGGGACTCAGGGCGGCTCACACAAAAACTGGGAAGGGGGAATACAGACATTAGGACAAAACATGTAATAAAATAGCAAGCAACATACATTCATCATTCGGGAGGGGTAACTATCCTATCCCCAGGCCTGACGGGCGAGCCAGTTCTTCAAGGCTATGCGGAAGGCTTGGACGGTGGAGAGGGTACGAATCTCCACGGGGAGCTCGTTCCAAAGGGTCGGGGCTACTGCTGAGAAGGCCCTCCTCCTTGTAGTTGCCAGCCGACACTGGCTGGCCGATGGAATACGGAGGAGGCCTAATCTATGAGATCTTATCGGTCGCAGGGATGTAATTGGCAGAAGGCGGTCTCTCAAGTATCCAGATCCACTGCCATGTAGGGCTTTATGGGTGATTAATAGCACCTTGAAGCGCATCCGGAGATCAACAGGTAGCCAGCGCAGCTCGCGGAGGATAGGTGTTATGCGGGTGAATCGGGGTGCACCCGCAATCACTCGCGCGGCTGCATTCTGCACTAGCTGAAGTCGCCGGATGCTCCTCAAGGGCAGCCCCATGTAGAGCACATTGCAGTATTCCAGCCTAGAGGTCACGAGGGCCCGAGTGACTGTTGTGAGAGCCTCCCGATTCAGGTAGGGTCGCAACTGGCGCACCAGGCGAACCTGGGCGAATGCCCCCCTGGTCACAGCCGTTAAGTGGTGGTCAAATGACAGCTGTGGATCCAGGAGGACTCCCAAGTTGCGAACCCTCTCTGAGGGGTATAAAATTTGACCCCCCAGCCTGAGTGGTGGAATAGTAGCCAAATCTTTGGGAGGGAAACACAACAGCCACTCGGTCTTTTCTGGGTTGAGCACAAGCTTGTTAACCCTCATCCAGTCCATAACGGCCTCAAGGCCCCGGCTCATCACGTCTACCGCTTCATTGAGTTGGCACGGGGCGGACAGATACAATTGAGTATCGTCCGCATATTGATGGTATCTAATCCCGTGCCTGTGGATGATCTCTCCCAGCGGTTTCATGTAGATGTTAAATAGTAGGGGGGATAAGACCGAGCCCTGAGGCACCCCATAATTTAGGGGCCTAGGGGACGATCTCTGCCCCCCCACTAACACCGACTGTGACCTGTCCGAGAGGTAGGAGGAGAACCACCGTAGCACGGTGCCTCCCACTCCCACCTCCCGCAGTCGTCGCAGAAGGATACCATGGTCGATGGTATCGAAAGCCGCTGAGAGGTCAAGGAGGACCAGGATGGAGGAACGTCCTTCATCTCTGGCTCTCCAAAGATCATCCATCAATGCGACCAAAGCGGTTTCTGTGCTGTAACCGGGCCTGAAGCCAGACTGGAAGGGGTCTAGGTAGTTTGCTTCCTCCAAGGACCGTTGGAGCTGGAAGGCCACCACCTTCTCAACAACCTTCCCCAGGAAGGGAAGGTTGGAGACTGGACGATAGCTATTAAGAACAGCTGGATCCAAGGATGGTTTCTTCAGGAGGGGTCTCACCACCGCCGCTTTCAGTGTGGCGGGGAAGTTCCCCTCCCGAAGGGAGGCGGTTACAACCGCCTGGATCCAGCCTCGTGTCACCTCACTGCAGTTAGTAACCAGCCATGAGGGACACGGATCCAGGACGCAGGTGGAGGTACTTACAGCTCTCATGGCCTTGTCCACATCCCCGGGGGTAACGTCCTGAAACTCAACCCAGAGCTGTTCTACTTGGTCCCCCTGCGCCTCGGCTGGAACTGCGGGGGTGGAGTCAAAGTCCGACCGAAACCGAGCAATTTTGTCCGCTAAGAATTGGGCATATTCTTCAGCTCTGCCCTGCAAGGGTTCCCCCGCCTCCCTTTTGTTCAATAGGGAGCGGGTTATCCTAAACAGGGCGGCTGGGCGGGACTCAGCGGATGCTACCAGGGTGGCTATGTGCGATCTTTTTGCTGCCCTAAGTGCCCTGGTGTATTCCCTGGTGCAGGTGGTTACCATTGCCCGGTTCGATTCGGACTTATCGGACCTCCAACGGTGCTCTAGGCATCTCCTCTGGCGCTTCATCTCCCGGAGTTCCTCGGTGAACCAAGGGGGTCTCCGGGATCCGCCGCCTCGGAGGAGCCGCAGTGGCGCAATCCGGTCGAGGGCCTCCGACGCTGCCGAGTGCCACGCAGCAGCCAGAGTCTCCACCGGACTGTGGGCGAAAGTGTCAGGAATAACCCTAAGCTCTGTCTGGAACCTTGCCGGCTCCATAAGACGCCTGGGGCGGAACCACCTGGTCGGTTCCTCCTCCCTACAGTGGGGGTTTGGCCTCCGGAAGTCGAGCCTCAGTAGGCAATGGTCTGACCACGACAGGGGTATGATGTCACTCCCCCTCAGACCAAGATCACAAATCCACTGCTCCGAGAGAAATACGAGGTCAAGCATGTGTCCCGCTGAATGGGTTGGGCCCCGAATTACTTGGGTCAAGCCCATGGCTGTCATGGAAGCCATGAACTCCTGCGCCCCATCAGAGTTTTCACCGAGCGACGGCAAATTAAAGTCCCCCAGGACCATCAACCTAGGGAACTCAATTGCCAGCTCGGCTACCGACTCGAGGAGCGAGGGGAGGGCTGCTGCAACGCTGTTGGGAGGCAGGTACGTTAGCAGCAGACCCACTTGACCCTTGAGGTCCAACTTTAACAGCAAAGACTCACACCCGACAATCTCCGGAGCAGGGACCCTACGAGGAGCTAACGACTCTCGGATAACAGCGGCCACACCCCCACCCCTTCCCTGGGCTCTCGGCTGATGCAGCACCTGAAATCCTTCTGGGCACAGCTCTACAAGGGGGACTCCTCCCTCTGGGCCCAGCCAGGTTTCAGTAATACATGCCAGGTCTGCCCTCTCGTCTAAAATTAAGTCCCGGACGAGAGGAGCTTTATGTACAACAGACCTGGCATTTAGCGACAACAGCCTGAGACCAGGGTCCTGACTACTTGCGCCATCTGGTCTTGGAGTGGGACTCCTAGGGCCGGAAGGAGGGATCTCTGTAATGTAGCGAACCCTCCTTCCCCGGTAATGGCCTGCCCTAAAGTCCCCGCCGTATCTGCCCCTCCCTGTTACGACCGCAATACCCCGACCCTCTCCCGTGTCTCTGGTCCCCTCAACCACCCCCGTGGCCCCCGCAACTCCCGGCAGGTCCTCCGAATCACGCATACTCATACACTCCCCCAAACAGTCCCCACGTAAGAAGTTAAAAACACAAAATTTACAACAATATGATCATAAAAGTGGGACATTCATTCATCTCAAGCGTACCTCATGCATAGCCCATACAAAGAAAGAAGAGAAAGATGAAAGAAAAGAAAGAAATTATAAATTGTGCAAAAAATTGATTAGTTTAAAGTGCGAATAGTTCTGGGAAGGTCCAAAAAAGTCCAAGATGGTTGAGGCAAGGAGAGGGCCTTCTATGTGCTGTAAGTACCCCCGCTCGGCCAGTAGTGGCGCTATCTGTGGCAGCAGGTCCAAGGCGGCATCAGGCAACAGTGGCCGTGGCAGATGAAAGTGCAAATAAAAGAGCAGATGAAGATATACTCCAAAAAGTCCAAAAGCCGCATTCCAAGAGGAGTCTAATCTCACCCAGCAAAAGGCCCTGCGATGGCGACGGCCCAGAGGAGGGGAGAATGCACCAACAGGGGAGGCCAAGCCGAGGGGAGAGGAAGGGGGGTGCAATAGCAGCAGATGAAGACAGCCTCCCATTCTCTCCCAGTGCTGTTCCAGGCTAACCGCCTTCTCCCTGGGGCGATGAATAGTCCAGCGCAAGTCCACAGCAACCAGAAACACAGACGAGACAAAGAAAGTATCATAAAAGGGGGGGGGGAGATTCTCTCAGCCAGCAAGTGGAGGAGAGTCAAGGCTCTCTCAGGTCAGCCGGGTCTCAACGAACCTCCAATAATAGTTACCCAACGTCTCCAACAATAGTTACCCAACGTCTCTAACCGAGTTGGGCCGCGACGCCTTCCAAGCGGCACCCGGGCGGTGTCTTTTAACGCCGCTCTGAATCAGCTGGGCCGCGGCGTCTTCCGGGCGTCCCCGAACGGCGTCAGCGTCTTTCGCAAACGGCAGCCTCGGAGAGCAAAATCTCTCCAGTCCGCTGCCAGCACCAGACTCTCCGTAAGATCGCTCGTGCCCTGATCTCTCTTCAGCCTCCGAACGGCGCCCGGGCGGTGTCTTTGAGCGCCTCACTAATCAGCTGAGCCGCGGCGTCTTCCGGGCACCTCCGAGCGGCGTCGGCATTTTTCATGAGAGGCAGCCTTGGAGAGCCAAATCTCTCCAGTCCGCTGCCAGCACCAGACCCTCCGAGAAATCGCTCGTGCCCTGGTCTCTCTCAAGCTCGATTTCTGGGGGCAATTTCTCCTTCTTTGGCTATTTTTCCCATGTGAACGCCGGAGCGAAGAGCCCGGCAGCCATGTTCCTTCGCACATGGAGGTTCCCAATTTCCATCTTGTTATGCCCTTTTTTCAAAAAGGGCATATTTCCACCCTTGAATTTCTTTTTTACTGATTTATTAAAATATTTGTCGACCCTTGCTGGATCTATTTTTCCTTCGAATCCTAGGTCTGCTGACTGTAATTCTATCAAAATTATGCTTATTTTTTTTAGTTAATTAGTTTGTCAAACATGTACAAGATAACAGGTATAAGTATAAACATGGACATGAACACAGAAGTGTGTACAAATAAATGGAGACAGTAGGACAGGGATAGTAGGCACACTGGTACGCTTATGCACGCCCCTTACAGACCTCTTAGGAATGATATGAGGTCCACGGTAGACAGTTTAAGATTAAAGTTATGGGGGTTTGAGGAAGTAACAACAGAGTCAGGAAGAGCATTCCAGGCATTGACCACTCTGTTGCTGAAGTCATATTTTCTGCAATAGAGTTTGGAGCAGTTTACTTTGAGTTTGTATCTATTGTTTGCCCGTGTATTATTGCGGTTGAAGCTGAAGTAGTCATTGACAGGTAGGACTTTGTAGCAGACAATTTTGTGTACTATGCTTAGTTTGGATCGTAGACGGCATATTTTCAGGTGGTCCAAGCTCAAAATTTCAAGCCTGGTGGCATAAGGGATTCTATTGTGAGCAGAGGAGTGGAGGACTCTTCTCGTGAAATACCTCTGAACTCACTCGATTGTATTAATGTTCGATATACAATGTCTGTTCCAGGCAGATGAGCTGTATTCGAGAATTGGTCTGGCAAAGGTTTTGTATGCCCTAGTTTGCAGTACAATGTTACTGGAGAAGAAGCTTCGCAAAATGACAGAGTCAAGTTCCAAATGGCACTTTAGGAACTGTGCAGAGAATTTTTATTGTTCTATCCCTAGGACAGCTTTTAATATACATAAGCTGGATTTATTGACTCTTATTTTAGAAGGGAGGGTTATTTTTAATAAGCTGTTGTTAAATTATTTTGCTTTAATCCTTTACCACCTTGGAAAGAGTTTAGCGAGTTGTAGCCCCTTTTGAGGGAATACTCCATTTAAGGAAGAAAAGATGGAGAGAATCTTTTAAAAACAACTTCTCTTTTTACACTGTATTGATCAGATGCAGAACAAGCATGAAAGCAATCTCAGTCTATGTTTTTGGCATTCTTAAAAGTCATTTTGGCAAAAAAAAAATCTTTTTTCTAATTCCAAACTAGAGATGGAGGAACATTTAAAATACTATAAAGCATTTTTTAAAAACATTTCAATCCCCCTCCAAGGATCTGGGCACAATGCTAAGAGTTGCCTCCCACAGGATCACTTCAAAATAAATTCATGGCTGTTTAATTACGGTCCTAAATTTACAAATTGTTTTTTTCCTGCAGTACATTGAAATGAAAACCAAAGGCTGGGGCTTCCCTGTCAAAATTAATCAGGAGCTTCTGAAGAGGATGGTTCCAATTTGGCAGTCAAACCCTCCAGAAGTCCCTTCCAGCACCCATTTTAGTCATCTGATCAAAACTGCCATCTTAATACTACATGGAATAGATTCTACCCGTGGTTAGAAACATGAGATAGAAGTTGGAACGCGAAAGAATCAGGTTAGGTGGACATGGAAAGAGATACTATGTAAGTATTAGAATGATAGATAAGTTAACATACTAGAATATGATGGTCAGAAATTACTGTACAACACCAGCACTGTTTAATATCAGAGGTAGTATTCATCAGGTTCTGACCAGTTCTGAAGAACTGGCAGCAGAAATTATGAGTAGTTTGGAGAACCAGCAAATACCACCTCTGACTGGCACGGCCCCCAACTATTCTCCACCTCCCGAGTCCCAGTTGATTGGGAGGAAATGGGGATTTTACAGTATCCTTCCCCTGCCATGCCCACCAAGTCATATCACACCCACCAAGCCACGCCCATAGAACCGGTAGTAAAAAAAAAAATGAATCCCACCACTGGTATATATGTTATTTTGTTTTAACCTTTGTTTCATGGCAAGTGGAATGCCAGGATAATTACACTGTATTGAATATATTTATATGTAAACAATAAAAAATATTTTTTTAAAAAAACTGCCATTCTTGGATCCAAGTCTAGGTTAAAGGGGGTTTTGCACTTCTTGTTTCCCATATGGATAGGAAATTGCACAGCAGTCTTCGCAACAAGCGGAATTTTTTTTTTTAGAATTTTTTTTTTTAGAATTTTATTAGAATTTGTAGGCCGCCCTTTTCCCTGAGGGGACTCAGGGCGGCTCACACAAAAACTGGGAAGGGGGAATACAGACATTAGGACAAAACATGTAATAAAATAGCAAGCAACATACATTCATCATTCGGGAGGGGTAACTATCCTATCCCCAGGCCTGACGGGCGAGCCAGTTCTTCAAGGCTATGCGGAAGGCTTGGACGGTGGAGAGGGTACGAATCTCCACGGGGAGCTCGTTCCAAAGGGTCGGGGCTACTGCTGAGAAGGCCCTCCTCCTTGTAGTTGCCAGCCGACACTGGCTGGCCGATGGAATACGGAGGAGGCCTAATCTATGAGATCTTATCGGTCGCAGGGATGTAATTGGCAGAAGGCGGTCTCTCAAGTATCCAGATCCACTGCCATGTAGGGCTTTATGGGTGATTAATAGCACCTTGAAGCGCATCCGGAGATCAACAGGTAGCCAGCGCAGCTCGCGGAGGATAGGTGTTATGCGGGTGAATCGGGGTGCACCCGCAATCACTCGCGCGGCTGCATTCTGCACTAGCTGAAGTCGCCGGATGCTCCTCAAGGGCAGCCCCATGTAGAGCACATTGCAGTATTCCAGCCTAGAGGTCACGAGGGCCCGAGTGACTGTTGTGAGAGCCTCCCGATTCAGGTAGGGTCGCAACTGGCGCACCAGGCGAACCTGGGCGAATGCCCCCCTGGTCACAGCCGTTAAGTGGTGGTCAAATGACAGCTGTGGATCCAGGAGGACTCCCAAGTTGCGAACCCTCTCTGAGGGGTATAAAATTTGACCCCCCAGCCTGAGTGGTGGAATAGTAGCCAAATCTTTGGGAGGGAAACACAACAGCCACTCGGTCTTTTCTGGGTTGAGCACAAGCTTGTTAACCCTCATCCAGTCCATAACGGCCTCAAGGCCCCGGCTCATCACGTCTACCGCTTCATTGAGTTGGCACGGGGCGGACAGATACAATTGAGTATCGTCCGCATATTGATGGTATCTAATCCCGTGCCTGTGGATGATCTCTCCCAGCGGTTTCATGTAGATGTTAAATAGTAGGGGGGATAAGACCGAGCCCTGAGGCACCCCATAATTTAGGGGCCTAGGGGACGATCTCTGCCCCCCCACTAACACCGACTGTGACCTGTCCGAGAGGTAGGAGGAGAACCACCGTAGCACGGTGCCTCCCACTCCCACCTCCCGCAGTCGTCGCAGAAGGATACCATGGTCGATGGTATCGAAAGCCGCTGAGAGGTCAAGGAGGACCAGGATGGAGGAACGTCCTTCATCTCTGGCTCTCCAAAGATCATCCATCAATGCGACCAAAGCGGTTTCTGTGCTGTAACCGGGCCTGAAGCCAGACTGGAAGGGGTCTAGGTAGTTTGCTTCCTCCAAGGACCGTTGGAGCTGGAAGGCCACCACCTTCTCAACAACCTTCCCCAGGAAGGGAAGGTTGGAGACTGGACGATAGCTATTAAGAACAGCTGGATCCAAGGATGGTTTCTTCAGGAGGGGTCTCACCACCGCCGCTTTCAGTGTGGCGGGGAAGTTCCCCTCCCGAAGGGAGGCGGTTACAACCGCCTGGATCCAGCCTCGTGTCACCTCACTGCAGTTAGTAACCAGCCATGAGGGACACGGATCCAGGACGCAGGTGGAGGTACTTACAGCTCTCATGGCCTTGTCCACATCCCCGGGGGTAACGTCCTGAAACTCAACCCAGAGCTGTTCTACTTGGTCCCCCTGCGCCTCGGCTGGAACTGCGGGGGTGGAGTCAAAGTCCGACCGAAACCGAGCAATTTTGTCCGCTAAGAATTGGGCATATTCTTCAGCTCTGCCCTGCAAGGGTTCCCCCGCCTCCCTTTTGTTCAATAGGGAGCGGGTTATCCTAAACAGGGCGGCTGGGCGGGACTCAGCGGATGCTACCAGGGTGGCTATGTGCGATCTTTTTGCTGCCCTAAGTGCCCTGGTGTATTCCCTGGTGCAGGTGGTTACCATTGCCCGGTTCGATTCGGACTTATCGGACCTCCAACGGTGCTCTAGGCATCTCCTCTGGCGCTTCATCTCCCGGAGTTCCTCGGTGAACCAAGGGGGTCTCCGGGATCCGCCGCCTCGGAGGAGCCGCAGTGGCGCAATCCGGTCGAGGGCCTCCGACGCTGCCGAGTGCCACGCAGCAGCCAGAGTCTCCACCGGACTGTGGGCGAAAGTGTCAGGAATAACCCTAAGCTCTGTCTGGAACCTTGCCGGCTCCATAAGACGCCTGGGGCGGAACCACCTGGTCGGTTCCTCCTCCCTACAGTGGGGGTTTGGCCTCCGGAAGTCGAGCCTCAGTAGGCAATGGTCTGACCACGACAGGGGTATGATGTCACTCCCCCTCAGACCAAGATCACAAATCCACTGCTCCGAGAGAAATACGAGGTCAAGCATGTGTCCCGCTGAATGGGTTGGGCCCCGAATTACTTGGGTCAAGCCCATGGCTGTCATGGAAGCCATGAACTCCTGCGCCCCATCAGAGTTTTCACCGAGCGACGGCAAATTAAAGTCCCCCAGGACCATCAACCTAGGGAACTCAATTGCCAGCTCGGCTACCGACTCGAGGAGCGAGGGGAGGGCTGCTGCAACGCTGTTGGGAGGCAGGTACGTTAGCAGCAGACCCACTTGACCCTTGAGGTCCAACTTTAACAGCAAAGACTCACACCCGACAATCTCCGGAGCAGGGACCCTACGAGGAGCTAACGACTCTCGGATAACAGCGGCCACACCCCCACCCCTTCCCTGGGCTCTCGGCTGATGCAGCACCTGAAATCCTTCTGGGCACAGCTCTACAAGGGGGACTCCTCCCTCTGGGCCCAGCCAGGTTTCAGTAATACATGCCAGGTCTGCCCTCTCGTCTAAAATTAAGTCCCGGACGAGAGGAGCTTTATGTACAACAGACCTGGCATTTAGCGACAACAGCCTGAGACCAGGGTCCTGACTACTTGCGCCATCTGGTCTTGGAGTGGGACTCCTAGGGCCGGAAGGAGGGATCTCTGTAATGTAGCGAACCCTCCTTCCCCGGTAATGGCCTGCCCTAAAGTCCCCGCCGTATCTGCCCCTCCCTGTTACGACCGCAATACCCCGACCCTCTCCCGTGTCTCTGGTCCCCTCAACCACCCCCGTGGCCCCCGCAACTCCCGGCAGGTCCTCCGAATCACGCATACTCATACACTCCCCCAAACAGTCCCCACGTAAGAAGTTAAAAACACAAAATTTACAACAATATGATCATAAAAGTGGGACATTCATTCATCTCAAGCGTACCTCATGCATAGCCCATACAAAGAAAGAAGAGAAAGATGAAAGAAAAGAAAGAAATTATAAATTGTGCAAAAAATTGATTAGTTTAAAGTGCGAATAGTTCTGGGAAGGTCCAAAAAAGTCCAAGATGGTTGAGGCAAGGAGAGGGCCTTCTATGTGCTGTAAGTACCCCCGCTCGGCCAGTAGTGGCGCTATCTGTGGCAGCAGGTCCAAGGCGGCATCAGGCAACAGTGGCCGTGGCAGATGAAAGTGCAAATAAAAGAGCAGATGAAGATATACTCCAAAAAGTCCAAAAGCCGCATTCCAAGAGGAGTCTAATCTCACCCAGCAAAAGGCCCTGCGATGGCGACGGCCCAGAGGAGGGGAGAATGCACCAACAGGGGAGGCCAAGCCGAGGGGAGAGGAAGGGGGGTGCAATAGCAGCAGATGAAGACAGCCTCCCATTCTCTCCCAGTGCTGTTCCAGGCTAACCGCCTTCTCCCTGGGGCGATGAATAGTCCAGCGCAAGTCCACAGCAACCAGAAACACAGACGAGACAAAGAAAGTATCATAAAAGGGGGGGGGGAGATTCTCTCAGCCAGCAAGTGGAGGAGAGTCAAGGCTCTCTCAGGTCAGCCGGGTCTCAACGAACCTCCAATAATAGTTACCCAACGTCTCCAACAATAGTTACCCAACGTCTCTAACCGAGTTGGGCCGCGACGCCTTCCAAGCGGCACCCGGGCGGTGTCTTTTAACGCCGCTCTGAATCAGCTGGGCCGCGGCGTCTTCCGGGCGTCCCCGAACGGCGTCAGCGTCTTTCGCAAACGGCAGCCTCGGAGAGCAAAATCTCTCCAGTCCGCTGCCAGCACCAGACTCTCCGTAAGATCGCTCGTGCCCTGATCTCTCTTCAGCCTCCGAACGGCGCCCGGGCGGTGTCTTTGAGCGCCTCACTAATCAGCTGAGCCGCGGCGTCTTCCGGGCACCTCCGAGCGGCGTCGGCATTTTTCATGAGAGGCAGCCTTGGAGAGCCAAATCTCTCCAGTCCGCTGCCAGCACCAGACCCTCCGAGAAATCGCTCGTGCCCTGGTCTCTCTCAAGCTCGATTTCTGGGGGCAATTTCTCCTTCTTTGGCTATTTTTCCCATGTGAACGCCGGAGCGAAGAGCCCGGCAGCCATGTTCCTTCGCACATGGAGGTTCCCAATTTCCATCTTGTTATGCCCTTTTTTCAAAAAGGGCATATTTCCACCCTTGAATTTCTTTTTTACTGATTTATTAAAATATTTGTCGACCCTTGCTGGATCTATTTTTCCTTCGAATCCTAGGTCTGCTGACTGTAATTCTATCAAAATTATGCTTATTTTTTTTAGTTAATTAGTTTGTCAAACATGTACAAGATAACAGGTATAAGTATAAACATGGACATGAACACAGAAGTGTGTACAAATAAATGGAGACAGTAGGACAGGGATAGTAGGCACACTGGTACGCTTATGCACGCCCCTTACAGACCTCTTAGGAATGATATGAGGTCCACGGTAGACAGTTTAAGATTAAAGTTATGGGGGTTTGAGGAAGTAACAACAGAGTCAGGAAGAGCATTCCAGGCATTGACCACTCTGTTGCTGAAGTCATATTTTCTGCAATAGAGTTTGGAGCAGTTTACTTTGAGTTTGTATCTATTGTTTGCCCGTGTATTATTGCGGTTGAAGCTGAAGTAGTCATTGACAGGTAGGACTTTGTAGCAGACAATTTTGTGTACTATGCTTAGTTTGGATCGTAGACGGCATATTTTCAGGTGGTCCAAGCTCAAAATTTCAAGCCTGGTGGCATAAGGGATTCTATTGTGAGCAGAGGAGTGGAGGACTCTTCTCGTGAAATACCTCTGAACTCACTCGATTGTATTAATGTTCGATATACAATGTCTGTTCCAGGCAGATGAGCTGTATTCGAGAATTGGTCTGGCAAAGGTTTTGTATGCCCTAGTTTGCAGTACAATGTTACTGGAGAAGAAGCTTCGCAAAATGACAGAGTCAAGTTCCAAATGGCACTTTAGGAACTGTGCAGAGAATTTTTATTGTTCTATCCCTAGGACAGCTTTTAATATACATAAGCTGGATTTATTGACTCTTATTTTAGAAGGGAGGGTTATTTTTAATAAGCTGTTGTTAAATTATTTTGCTTTAATCCTTTACCACCTTGGAAAGAGTTTAGCGAGTTGTAGCCCCTTTTGAGGGAATACTCCATTTAAGGAAGAAAAGATGGAGAGAATCTTTTAAAAACAACTTCTCTTTTTACACTGTATTGATCAGATGCAGAACAAGCATGAAAGCAATCTCAGTCTATGTTTTTGGCATTCTTAAAAGTCATTTTGGCAAAAAAAAAATCTTTTTTCTAATTCCAAACTAGAGATGGAGGAACATTTAAAATACTATAAAGCATTTTTTAAAAACATTTCAATCCCCCTCCAAGGATCTGGGCACAATGCTAAGAGTTGCCTCCCACAGGATCACTTCAAAATAAATTCATGGCTGTTTAATTACGGTCCTAAATTTACAAATTGTTTTTTTCCTGCAGTACATTGAAATGAAAACCAAAGGCTGGGGCTTCCCTGTCAAAATTAATCAGGAGCTTCTGAAGAGGATGGTTCCAATTTGGCAGTCAAACCCTCCAGAAGTCCCTTCCAGCACCCATTTTAGTCATCTGATCAAAACTGCCATCTTAATACTACATGGAATAGATTCTACCCGTGGTTAGAAACATGAGATAGAAGTTGGAACGCGAAAGAATCAGGTTAGGTGGACATGGAAAGAGATACTATGTAAGTATTAGAATGATAGATAAGTTAACATACTAGAATATGATGGTCAGAAATTACTGTACAACACCAGCACTGTTTAATATCAGAGGTAGTATTCATCAGGTTCTGACCAGTTCTGAAGAACTGGCAGCAGAAATTATGAGTAGTTTGGAGAACCAGCAAATACCACCTCTGACTGGCACGGCCCCCAACTATTCTCCACCTCCCGAGTCCCAGTTGATTGGGAGGAAATGGGGATTTTACAGTATCCTTCCCCTGCCATGCCCACCAAGTCATATCACACCCACCAAGCCACGCCCATAGAACCGGTAGTAAAAAAAAAAATGAATCCCACCACTGGTATATATGTTATTTTGTTTTAACCTTTGTTTCATGGCAAGTGGAATGCCAGGATAATTACACTGTATTGAATATATTTATATGTAAACAATAAAAAATATTTTTTTAAAAAAACTGCCATTCTTGGATCCAAGTCTAGGTTAAAGGGGGTTTTGCACTTCTTGTTTCCCATATGGATAGGAAATTGCACAGCAGTCTTCGCAACAAGCGGAATTTTTTTTTTTAGAATTTTTTTTTTTAGAATTTTATTAGAATTTGTAGGCCGCCCTTTTCCCTGAGGGGACTCAGGGCGGCTCACACAAAAACTGGGAAGGGGGAATACAGACATTAGGACAAAACATGTAATAAAATAGCAAGCAACATACATTCATCATTCGGGAGGGGTAACTATCCTATCCCCAGGCCTGACGGGCGAGCCAGTTCTTCAAGGCTATGCGGAAGGCTTGGACGGTGGAGAGGGTACGAATCTCCACGGGGAGCTCGTTCCAAAGGGTCGGGGCTACTGCTGAGAAGGCCCTCCTCCTTGTAGTTGCCAGCCGACACTGGCTGGCCGATGGAATACGGAGGAGGCCTAATCTATGAGATCTTATCGGTCGCAGGGATGTAATTGGCAGAAGGCGGTCTCTCAAGTATCCAGATCCACTGCCATGTAGGGCTTTATGGGTGATTAATAGCACCTTGAAGCGCATCCGGAGATCAACAGGTAGCCAGCGCAGCTCGCGGAGGATAGGTGTTATGCGGGTGAATCGGGGTGCACCCGCAATCACTCGCGCGGCTGCATTCTGCACTAGCTGAAGTCGCCGGATGCTCCTCAAGGGCAGCCCCATGTAGAGCACATTGCAGTATTCCAGCCTAGAGGTCACGAGGGCCCGAGTGACTGTTGTGAGAGCCTCCCGATTCAGGTAGGGTCGCAACTGGCGCACCAGGCGAACCTGGGCGAATGCCCCCCTGGTCACAGCCGTTAAGTGGTGGTCAAATGACAGCTGTGGATCCAGGAGGACTCCCAAGTTGCGAACCCTCTCTGAGGGGTATAAAATTTGACCCCCCAGCCTGAGTGGTGGAATAGTAGCCAAATCTTTGGGAGGGAAACACAACAGCCACTCGGTCTTTTCTGGGTTGAGCACAAGCTTGTTAACCCTCATCCAGTCCATAACGGCCTCAAGGCCCCGGCTCATCACGTCTACCGCTTCATTGAGTTGGCACGGGGCGGACAGATACAATTGAGTATCGTCCGCATATTGATGGTATCTAATCCCGTGCCTGTGGATGATCTCTCCCAGCGGTTTCATGTAGATGTTAAATAGTAGGGGGGATAAGACCGAGCCCTGAGGCACCCCATAATTTAGGGGCCTAGGGGACGATCTCTGCCCCCCCACTAACACCGACTGTGACCTGTCCGAGAGGTAGGAGGAGAACCACCGTAGCACGGTGCCTCCCACTCCCACCTCCCGCAGTCGTCGCAGAAGGATACCATGGTCGATGGTATCGAAAGCCGCTGAGAGGTCAAGGAGGACCAGGATGGAGGAACGTCCTTCATCTCTGGCTCTCCAAAGATCATCCATCAATGCGACCAAAGCGGTTTCTGTGCTGTAACCGGGCCTGAAGCCAGACTGGAAGGGGTCTAGGTAGTTTGCTTCCTCCAAGGACCGTTGGAGCTGGAAGGCCACCACCTTCTCAACAACCTTCCCCAGGAAGGGAAGGTTGGAGACTGGACGATAGCTATTAAGAACAGCTGGATCCAAGGATGGTTTCTTCAGGAGGGGTCTCACCACCGCCGCTTTCAGTGTGGCGGGGAAGTTCCCCTCCCGAAGGGAGGCGGTTACAACCGCCTGGATCCAGCCTCGTGTCACCTCACTGCAGTTAGTAACCAGCCATGAGGGACACGGATCCAGGACGCAGGTGGAGGTACTTACAGCTCTCATGGCCTTGTCCACATCCCCGGGGGTAACGTCCTGAAACTCAACCCAGAGCTGTTCTACTTGGTCCCCCTGCGCCTCGGCTGGAACTGCGGGGGTGGAGTCAAAGTCCGACCGAAACCGAGCAATTTTGTCCGCTAAGAATTGGGCATATTCTTCAGCTCTGCCCTGCAAGGGTTCCCCCGCCTCCCTTTTGTTCAATAGGGAGCGGGTTATCCTAAACAGGGCGGCTGGGCGGGACTCAGCGGATGCTACCAGGGTGGCTATGTGCGATCTTTTTGCTGCCCTAAGTGCCCTGGTGTATTCCCTGGTGCAGGTGGTTACCATTGCCCGGTTCGATTCGGACTTATCGGACCTCCAACGGTGCTCTAGGCATCTCCTCTGGCGCTTCATCTCCCGGAGTTCCTCGGTGAACCAAGGGGGTCTCCGGGATCCGCCGCCTCGGAGGAGCCGCAGTGGCGCAATCCGGTCGAGGGCCTCCGACGCTGCCGAGTGCCACGCAGCAGCCAGAGTCTCCACCGGACTGTGGGCGAAAGTGTCAGGAATAACCCTAAGCTCTGTCTGGAACCTTGCCGGCTCCATAAGACGCCTGGGGCGGAACCACCTGGTCGGTTCCTCCTCCCTACAGTGGGGGTTTGGCCTCCGGAAGTCGAGCCTCAGTAGGCAATGGTCTGACCACGACAGGGGTATGATGTCACTCCCCCTCAGACCAAGATCACAAATCCACTGCTCCGAGAGAAATACGAGGTCAAGCATGTGTCCCGCTGAATGGGTTGGGCCCCGAATTACTTGGGTCAAGCCCATGGCTGTCATGGAAGCCATGAACTCCTGCGCCCCATCAGAGTTTTCACCGAGCGACGGCAAATTAAAGTCCCCCAGGACCATCAACCTAGGGAACTCAATTGCCAGCTCGGCTACCGACTCGAGGAGCGAGGGGAGGGCTGCTGCAACGCTGTTGGGAGGCAGGTACGTTAGCAGCAGACCCACTTGACCCTTGAGGTCCAACTTTAACAGCAAAGACTCACACCCGACAATCTCCGGAGCAGGGACCCTACGAGGAGCTAACGACTCTCGGATAACAGCGGCCACACCCCCACCCCTTCCCTGGGCTCTCGGCTGATGCAGCACCTGAAATCCTTCTGGGCACAGCTCTACAAGGGGGACTCCTCCCTCTGGGCCCAGCCAGGTTTCAGTAATACATGCCAGGTCTGCCCTCTCGTCTAAAATTAAGTCCCGGACGAGAGGAGCTTTATGTACAACAGACCTGGCATTTAGCGACAACAGCCTGAGACCAGGGTCCTGACTACTTGCGCCATCTGGTCTTGGAGTGGGACTCCTAGGGCCGGAAGGAGGGATCTCTGTAATGTAGCGAACCCTCCTTCCCCGGTAATGGCCTGCCCTAAAGTCCCCGCCGTATCTGCCCCTCCCTGTTACGACCGCAATACCCCGACCCTCTCCCGTGTCTCTGGTCCCCTCAACCACCCCCGTGGCCCCCGCAACTCCCGGCAGGTCCTCCGAATCACGCATACTCATACACTCCCCCAAACAGTCCCCACGTAAGAAGTTAAAAACACAAAATTTACAACAATATGATCATAAAAGTGGGACATTCATTCATCTCAAGCGTACCTCATGCATAGCCCATACAAAGAAAGAAGAGAAAGATGAAAGAAAAGAAAGAAATTATAAATTGTGCAAAAAATTGATTAGTTTAAAGTGCGAATAGTTCTGGGAAGGTCCAAAAAAGTCCAAGATGGTTGAGGCAAGGAGAGGGCCTTCTATGTGCTGTAAGTACCCCCGCTCGGCCAGTAGTGGCGCTATCTGTGGCAGCAGGTCCAAGGCGGCATCAGGCAACAGTGGCCGTGGCAGATGAAAGTGCAAATAAAAGAGCAGATGAAGATATACTCCAAAAAGTCCAAAAGCCGCATTCCAAGAGGAGTCTAATCTCACCCAGCAAAAGGCCCTGCGATGGCGACGGCCCAGAGGAGGGGAGAATGCACCAACAGGGGAGGCCAAGCCGAGGGGAGAGGAAGGGGGGTGCAATAGCAGCAGATGAAGACAGCCTCCCATTCTCTCCCAGTGCTGTTCCAGGCTAACCGCCTTCTCCCTGGGGCGATGAATAGTCCAGCGCAAGTCCACAGCAACCAGAAACACAGACGAGACAAAGAAAGTATCATAAAAGGGGGGGGGGAGATTCTCTCAGCCAGCAAGTGGAGGAGAGTCAAGGCTCTCTCAGGTCAGCCGGGTCTCAACGAACCTCCAATAATAGTTACCCAACGTCTCCAACAATAGTTACCCAACGTCTCTAACCGAGTTGGGCCGCGACGCCTTCCAAGCGGCACCCGGGCGGTGTCTTTTAACGCCGCTCTGAATCAGCTGGGCCGCGGCGTCTTCCGGGCGTCCCCGAACGGCGTCAGCGTCTTTCGCAAACGGCAGCCTCGGAGAGCAAAATCTCTCCAGTCCGCTGCCAGCACCAGACTCTCCGTAAGATCGCTCGTGCCCTGATCTCTCTTCAGCCTCCGAACGGCGCCCGGGCGGTGTCTTTGAGCGCCTCACTAATCAGCTGAGCCGCGGCGTCTTCCGGGCACCTCCGAGCGGCGTCGGCATTTTTCATGAGAGGCAGCCTTGGAGAGCCAAATCTCTCCAGTCCGCTGCCAGCACCAGACCCTCCGAGAAATCGCTCGTGCCCTGGTCTCTCTCAAGCTCGATTTCTGGGGGCAATTTCTCCTTCTTTGGCTATTTTTCCCATGTGAACGCCGGAGCGAAGAGCCCGGCAGCCATGTTCCTTCGCACATGGAGGTTCCCAATTTCCATCTTGTTATGCCCTTTTTTCAAAAAGGGCATATTTCCACCCTTGAATTTCTTTTTTACTGATTTATTAAAATATTTGTCGACCCTTGCTGGATCTATTTTTCCTTCGAATCCTAGGTCTGCTGACTGTAATTCTATCAAAATTATGCTTATTTTTTTTAGTTAATTAGTTTGTCAAACATGTACAAGATAACAGGTATAAGTATAAACATGGACATGAACACAGAAGTGTGTACAAATAAATGGAGACAGTAGGACAGGGATAGTAGGCACACTGGTACGCTTATGCACGCCCCTTACAGATCTCTTAGGAATGATATGAGGTCCACGGTAGACAGTTTAAGATTAAAGTTATGGGGGTTTGAGGAAGTAACAACAGAGTCAGGAAGAGCATTCCAGGCATTGACCACTCTGTTGCTGAAGTCATATTTTCTGCAATAGAGTTTGGAGCAGTTTACTTTGAGTTTGTATCTATTGTTTGCCCGTGTATTATTGCGGTTGAAGCTGAAGTAGTCATTGACAGGTAGGACTTTGTAGCAGACAATTTTGTGTACTATGCTTAGTTTGGATCGTAGACGGCATATTTTCAGGTGGTCCAAGCTCAAAATTTCAAGCCTGGTGGCATAAGGGATTCTATTGTGAGCAGAGGAGTGGAGGACTCTTCTCGTGAAATACCTCTGAACTCACTCGATTGTATTAATGTTCGATATACAATGTCTGTTCCAGGCAGATGAGCTGTATTCGAGAATTGGTCTGGCAAAGGTTTTGTATGCCCTAGTTTGCAGTACAATGTTACTGGAGAAGAAGCTTCGCAAAATGACAGAGTCAAGTTCCAAATGGCACTTTAGGAACTGTGCAGAGAATTTTTATTGTTCTATCCCTAGGACAGCTTTTAATATACATAAGCTGGATTTATTGACTCTTATTTTAGAAGGGAGGGTTATTTTTAATAAGCTGTTGTTAAATTATTTTGCTTTAATCCTTTACCACCTTGGAAAGAGTTTAGCGAGTTGTAGCCCCTTTTGAGGGAATACTCCATTTAAGGAAGAAAAGATGGAGAGAATCTTTTAAAAACAACTTCTCTTTTTACACTGTATTGATCAGATGCAGAACAAGCATGAAAGCAATCTCAGTCTATGTTTTTGGCATTCTTAAAAGTCATTTTGGCAAAAAAAAAATCTTTTTTCTAATTCCAAACTAGAGATGGAGGAACATTTAAAATACTATAAAGCATTTTTTAAAAACATTTCAATCCCCCTCCAAGGATCTGGGCACAATGCTAAGAGTTGCCTCCCACAGGATCACTTCAAAATAAATTCATGGCTGTTTAATTACGGTCCTAAATTTACAAATTGTTTTTTTCCTGCAGTACATTGAAATGAAAACCAAAGGCTGGGGCTTCCCTGTCAAAATTAATCAGGAGCTTCTGAAGAGGATGGTTCCAATTTGGCAGTCAAACCCTCCAGAAGTCCCTTCCAGCACCCATTTTAGTCATCTGATCAAAACTGCCATCTTAATACTACATGGAATAGATTCTACCCGTGGTTAGAAACATGAGATAGAAGTTGGAACGCGAAAGAATCAGGTTAGGTGGACATGGAAAGAGATACTATGTAAGTATTAGAATGATAGATAAGTTAACATACTAGAATATGATGGTCAGAAATTACTGTACAACACCAGCACTGTTTAATATCAGAGGTAGTATTCATCAGGTTCTGACCAGTTCTGAAGAACTGGCAGCAGAAATTATGAGTAGTTTGGAGAACCAGCAAATACCACCTCTGACTGGCACGGCCCCCAACTATTCTCCACCTCCCGAGTCCCAGTTGATTGGGAGGAAATGGGGATTTTACAGTATCCTTCCCCTGCCATGCCCACCAAGTCATATCACACCCACCAAGCCACGCCCATAGAACCGGTAGTAAAAAAAAAATGAATCCCACCACTGGTATATATGTTATTTTGTTTTAACCTTTGTTTCATGGCAAGTGGAATGCCAGGATAATTACACTGTATTGAATATATTTATATGTAAACAATAAAAAATATTTTTTTTAAAAAACTGCCATCTTAATTTTTTTGAACCTGCGCCATGGACATTCCTACCAATAATCCACCCAAGCTCTTCACTAACCAGGCTTAGGAGAATGTGGGCATGCAGTTGCTCTGTCTTTGTAAATGACCTGGTTATAAACATATTTTGTGAATTCAGCCCCTAAAATAGATTAACGGAATCCTGCGCTCTGTCTTAAAAAGAAATAGTGGATAATCTAAAAGCTGCAGAGGACCCCTGAATCTCTTCCCTGTGGAACTTTCTGACATGACACAGTTGCCTGTTTTGTATAGAAAATGGAGCAAATCCTAAAATTTTAAAATACAGCTTTCCCTATTTTAAGACAGGATAAAAATAGGATAATAATCACATGCATTTACATGATGTTAGCGGCATTAAATCCCCTTTCACTCACTGTTGCTCCAATCTGCCAATATCCCTCTTGTATCCAATGACCTTTTCCCCTGCCAGTCACTCCATTTTTGGAATTAATAAGAAGTAGCCTTACTTCTTATTAGTAGCATGTGCAGAGAGACTTTTTTTCACTGTTGAGAACCACAGCTGGATAGTAGAGCTCAATTTGGAATCCCTCCTAAGGAAAGGACCTCATACTACTTTGTTAAATATAAGCCATGCTGGGAGTTCTAGTCCCAATGCAACTGGAAGCTGCCAGGATGGGAAGTCTGATATACAACATAAGGTGCAATTATGGCATCTATGAGAACTTTGGTGCAAGAGGGATGCTCAGCATTAGAAGGAAGAAATACAGATGAAATAAAAAGTAAAAAAAAATATTGGGGGAAAATGGCAGCCATGTAACTACTGTATTTTTCAGAGTATAAGACTTTTTCCCTCAAAAAAGAGGATGAAAATCTGGGTGCGTCTTATACACTGAATACAGCATTTTTTGCCTCCTGAAACCCCATCCCTTCACCAAAATGGCTGTGCATAGCTTGTAGGAGTCTTTAAGAGAGCTCCTGAGAGCTTGGGAGGGCAGAAATGAACAAAAAACAGGCGTAAAGCCTTTTTTGACAAAAAACAGGCCCGTTTTTGTGAAAAACTGACCGGTTTTTGCTTGCTTTTGCCTTCACCACTGCAAGAACAGGCTTCCTAAGGGTTATTTGTGCCCTTTTAAAAAACGGGCCCATTTTTGTGAAAAAATGGGTTGTTTTGGGGAGGTTTGCAGAGTGCAAAAACTTTTTTTAAAAATTTGCCTCTTCAAAACCTTGGTGCGTCTTATACACCGGTGCATCATATACTCTGAAAAATACGGTATATGGGGGAAATTGGCTGGAGAAAACTTTCTGATCCATTGATTGACTGATTGAGAAATTCACCCTTCCTGCCTATCCAATAGTTTTACCAGCTACTCAGTGAACAGAACCAAGAACTAAACATTTTCATTGTGCAGATTGGGCTAGGCAGAAGGAAGATGGTAGATGGAAGAAACCAAATCCCTGTCTTGAAAGTTATTGTGTGCCAACTAGAGCTGAGCACACCAAGGAAGGGTATAATCAACTCTGCAGCAGCTGGCAACAAGGTCAATAAGCAAAAGGCCTGGAGATGACGGTCCATCGATGTTTGGAGGAAAAAGGAATGAGAAGCAGCATGTTGAGGGAAAGGATATCATTCCCAACCCACCGCCTGCAGCAGAACAAACAGGCTGAGCTGTCTGCAGTCGAAGAAGAGAGACCCGCTCTTTAATTAAGGGAAGAATTCCAGCATCTAGTCAAAAAGAGCTTCCCCTAATCCTGAACCAGCCCAAATTATGGGCAGCCAAAATATTGATTTACTAAGCCACAGGCTGGAAGCGTAAACACCATTCGTCAGAAGGATGGAAAACTGCAATGTTTCCAAGTGGCTGGTTTGAAAGGCAAGTCAAAATGATGAAAATGCTTCTACATGAGCATTTTTTTTTTAAAAAAAAAGCTGCATTTTCCAAATCTGAATGAAAAAGCCAAACGGCTGAAGGCCTGTTTTTTAACCCTGTAATATAAGACCGTTTCAATGGAAAGAAAACGACCAGAATTGTATACAAGAAAGGTCTAGAAATACAAGAAACTACTGGGTTAAGTTCTGGAGGAGCTGATTGTTTACCTGTAGAGCAAAATGTTTATCCTCAAGTTTCCATTGGCCATTGTCTCATTTGACAAAAGCCGGCAGGAGAATTTCTCTTCTCAGCAGTAATTGTCCAGTAGAATATAAAAAGTCTTCTTTCAAAGCTAACATTTTTAGTCACTTCAGGATCCTAGGCCACTTGGTTTGAACTTCCAGAACAATACAGCCAGTCCTCAACTTACCACAGTTCATTTAGTGACAGGTTGAAGTTACAACATCACATTTGTTAATTGAGTTTTGTCCCATTTTATGACCTTTCTTGCCACAGTTGTTAGGTGAATCACTACAGTCATTAAGAATAACGGCTTCCCTGTTGACTTTGCTTGTCAGAAGGCTTGCAAAAGGTGATCACATGCTCCCAGGAAGCTGTGACCGTTATAAATATGAGTCAGTTGTCAAGTGTCTGAATTTTGATCACATGACCATGTGTGATACTGCAATAGTTGTAAATGTGGGAAAATGGCCATAACTCACTTTTTTCAGTGCCATTGCAGCTTTGAACAGTCACTGTTCAAATAAATTGTTGTAAATCAAGTACTACCTGTATCGGTTAGGTTTATTAAATGAGAATCTTGACTAAATCGTGAGTGTCTCCCTGTGCATTTCTATGGATCCTAAACAGGGGTAGGATTCAGCCTGTTCAGTCTGGTTCAGGCAAACCAGATGCTAATTTTACTTCTGGTTCACCGAACCTGTAGTTGCAAGGATTGTCTGGCTGCGCCCCACCCCGCCCCTCCCAGGACTCTCCATTGTGGATGCCAGGTGAGTGTGGAGGCTCTGGGTGGGTGAAAAACAGGTCTCCTGGAAGTCCAGAAATAGGCCCATTTCTAGATTCCGGGGGCCTCTGGAGGCTGTTTTCACCCTCCCGGAGGCTCGAAAAAAGCCATCATAGCCTGGGGAGGGTGAAAACGCCCTCCCACCATGGTGTAAGAGGTTGAGTAGGCCATGCCCACCATGGCCACACCCACTCAGCCAACCGGGCAGAGAACTGGCTGGTAACATTTTTGAATCCCACCCCTGGTTTTAAAATATGTGAAACCAGCCTGTTGGGTTTGTGGTTTGGAGGTTTGTGTAATTTCAGAAAATTGGTTAATTCAATAACCAGGTGGAACACAGATACCTGTTATTAAAGCTGATGTTGAAGTTTTGAAATAATACAGACAAACTAGCTGAAGCAAACCATCATATTAAGGTGAATCTAAGTCAGCTGATGCACGGGAGTTTATTTTTAACATCATAAAATAAAAAGAAGAACCCTAGAAGTCCTTTAGAACATGACCAGGAGGCAGCTGTAACTTCAATAAAAATGGTGTTTCTTAACTTTTCATCCTTGCTAAAGCTTAATCTACCTCAAATAAACAGCATCTTTAAGAAAGAATGGTGCAAATAAATAATAAATAAATAAATACCCTTTGTTTTAGGGTGAAGTTAGGTGAGATGTTAGGTTTTTAATATGAAAATGTGCATTCATGCAGTAAAGATAAGGTAAATGAGTTCAGGAAGACAAGTTGCAATGTCAGCCATCTGGAATATCAAAATCCAAATGCTGAATTCCTTAAGGGCCAAGTAAGGTCAAGCAAGGGAGGAATCTCAATATCATAATTATAATCCATAGCAATCAAATTGTGTGATCTCTGAATTGATGCTAGCCAGCTCTGTCAATAACAATAATTATTAAAGATTTGTTCAATTGCATTAATCCATTTCTTCCTTCCTTTCATTTTTGCCTTGCCCAGAAAACCAGATAGGAATCACAATCAGAAGAGCTCATTTCACTTTGTTGACAGAAATTTGAAGTCTGAAAATAAAAATCCCCCTCCATTTCCTTTACATCTGATAAACTAATGAGGGGGCATCTCTTCTAAGTTTCTTGCCTTACCTACTATCCAGCTATGGGCTATGCGGTCTTTTATCCCTTGGCCATGTCTATTTCTCTAGTCTCCATGGTCTGTCCCACTTCCCTTTCCTGTCCTGTCCTTCCCTTCTCTTCCCTTCTATTTCCTTTCTTTTCCATTCTTCTCCTCTACTATCCTTCCCTTTCCTTCCTTTCCCTTCCCTTCCATTTCCTTTCCTTTTCATATCATTCCATTCCATTCCATTCCCCTTCTCTCCTCCTCTTCCCTTCCTTTCCCTTTCCTTTCCTTCCCTTCCCTTCCATTTCTTTTCCTTTCCTCTCCTCCCCTCCCCTTCCCTTCTCTTCCCTTCCTTTCCCTTTCCCTTTCCTTTCCTTTCCTTTCCTTCCCTCCCCTCTCCTTTCCTTTCCTTTCTTTCCGTTCCCTCCCTCGCCTTCTCTTTTCTACTTTATTTCATTTAATTTCAGATAACCCGATAGCTACCAAATTGAAAAATAGGCAATTCCACTGGAGAGATTTTATTGCACCCTGAATTACTTCATGAAAGAGAACCAACCAAAGTGCATATTTTTTGTAGGAAAAGAGGCCATACATTCTTGAACACAAGCAAGCTAAATTTGAAAATCAATGTATGCTTCTAAAAATGGTATACAGAAAAATACAGTTATTTAAGAGGAAAGAAAGAAATATACGAGAAAAAGGTGTACATCAAGGAAATGTTATATACATTGTATTTATATACTGTAAATATGTTGATAGGGATTATGACAATTAGATATTAGTTCAGTACAGACTAACAGAGTTGGAAGGGACCTTGGAGGTCTTCTAGTCCAACCTTCTGCTCTAGAAGGAAACCCTATACCATTTCAGACAAATGGCTGTCAAATCTCTTCTTAAAAGTTTCAGTTTCACTTTATTTGTATGCCGCCCTTTTCCCTGGGGGGACTCAGGGAAAGATCTGCAGTGTTGGAGCACCCACAACTTCTTGAGGCAAGCTGTTCCACTGATTATTTGTTTTAACTGTCAGGAAATTTATCCTTAGTTCTAGGTTGGATCTCTCATTGATTAGTTCCCATCCATTGCCTTTCGTCCTGCCTTCAGGTGCTTTGGAGAATAGATTGACATCCTCTCCCTTGTGGCAGTCACTCAAATATTGGAACACTGCTTTCATATCACCCCTAGTCCTTCTTTTCATTAAACTAAAAGGTAAACGTTCCCCTCGCACATCTGTGCTAGTCATTCCCGACTCTAAGGGGTGATGTTCATCTCCGTTTCAAAGCTGAAGAGCCAGCTCTATCCGAAGACATCTCCATGGTCCTGTGGCCGGCATGACTAAATGCCGAAGGCACACGGAACGCTGTTACTTTCCCACCAAAGGTGGTTCCTATTTTTCTATTTGCATTTGTATATGCTTTTGAACTGCTAGGTTGATGGAAGCTGGGACAAGTAAAAAAGGCGAAAGATTTATACAATCTGAAGAGAAACCAGAGTATGCTGGGACAAGTAACAGGAGCTCACTCCATTATGTGGTGCTAGGGATTCGAACCACCGAACTGCCAACCTTTCTGATCGATAAGCTCAGGATTTTAGCCACTGAGCCACTGCATCCCTTTTCATTAAACTAGTCAAAGCTAATTCTGCAAGCTACAGAGCTTGATTACATTAGAAAACATCATGAACAAAAAGAACCATAGAAAATTAAGGCAAAATACTTCCTACTACAGCAATGAAGCTTCATTTCAGAGGTTCATTTAGTAAGCCATCCCAGCAAATGTTTAGATCCAACCGATTAAGGTCCAAACTTAATCAACAATTCAGATTGAATCTCAGAATCAGAAGCTTCAATGATATGAATCAATTCAATGATTCAAACTGGAACCAATTCACCCCACCCTAATGACTGGAAATCTCAGCAGCCCAAAACATTATTGTTTTCCATGATGTATACTTGATTGATCTAGCGTAGACCTTGGTAAACATAATGACTTTGGTTAATAAAGACTAGGTGTTCTTTTCTGGTATAATAATGAACCTAACCTGAGTTGTCCCTGGCTAGCGAACTTTTGTCTGAAACATTGCTAAGGTATTTAGGCCACTCATCCTTGCACAATAGAAGAAGTTCTGGATCTCCAGAGGTAGGTCTCAGTGAACTTTGTTTCCAGATGGTAATAGAGAAGGATGCCTAATACAAAGGCAAGCATTCACTCCTTCCTATAGCTTGTCCCTTCTTGCATCACGCAGCTTCATGATCAAGTGACTCCTACAGCTAACTTCTTTGCCAACTAATTTGACTACTGAATTTCCTTTGACATTTTTATTACATGACTCCACTTCATCTCTCGCTTTAATTGAGGTCAGTAAAGCATATACAGTCCTGCAAAGCAGCAGAAGGATTTGGGCTGAGAAGCTGAGCTTGTCAATCAGAAAGGTGGGCAGTTCGGCGGTTCAAATCCCTAGTGCCATGTAATGGAGTGAGCTCCTGTTAGTTGTCCCAGCTTCTGCCAACCTAGCAGTTTGAAAGCACATAAAAATGCAAGTAGAAAATAAGAACCACCTTTAGTGGGAAGGTAACAGCCTTACGTGCGCCTTTGGCATTTAGTCATGCCGGTCACATGACCATGGAGACGTCTTCAGACAGTGCTGACTCTTCAGCTTTGAAACAGAGATAAACACCGCCCCTAATAAAAAATAAAATAATAATAAAATAATAAAATAAAATAATAAAATAAAATAATAAAATAAAATAATAATAAAATAATAATAAAATAATAAAATAAAATAATAAAATAAAATAATAAAATAAAATAATAAAATAAAATAATAAAATAAAATAATAAAATAAAATAATAAAATAAAATAATAAAATAATAAAATAATAAAATAAAATAAAATAATAAAATAATAAAATAAAATAATAAAATAAAATAATAAAATAAAATAATAAAATAAAATAAACTCCACTCTGAAGAATATGTTCCATAACTGATTGGTTCAAGGCTAATCATGGATTGTTGAAAAGGCCTACCGTAAATCCAATTGTCTTAATTTTTCAAAAAGCATCTTAGTTTAACCTTCACAAAGAAAATGCAGTGTTTTCCATACGGATTTAAGGAACAAACACTTCTCCATGCCCTAAAAGCAGCTGTAGCAAATTTCCTGTAGGGTTTGCTTTCAAGGGCACACAACCAGCTTTTTTAAAGTAAAGGTTCCCCTCGCACATTTGTGGCAGTCCTTCCCGACTCTAGGGGGTGATGCTCATCTCCATTTCAAAGCAAAAGAACCAGCACTGTCCAAAAATGTCTCCGTGGTCATGTGGCCGGCATGACTAAATGCTCAAGGCACACCGAATGCTGTTCCCTTCCCACCAAAAGTGGCTCCTATTTTTCTACTTGCATTTTTACATGCTTTCGAACTGCTAGGTTGGCAGAGTCTGGGACAAGTAATAGGAGCTCCCTCCATTACGCGACACTAGGGATTCAAACCGCTGAACTGCTGACCTTTCTGATTGACAAGCTCAGCATCTTAGATACTGAGCTACCGCATCCCTAGCTTTGTACTTTCTGACACAATTGCTTATCTGGGAAAATACTGTTTTGTTTGAAGAAAACACCAAGGAATTGTGTCATTGACTTTCAAAAGCCTAAAAAAAAAAAAAAAAAAAACCCTTGAAAAGCCTCAAAAACACCCAAAGGATTATTTTGAAAACACATTCAACTGAATAATCTAATAAATTTTGTCAATATGGCACTTGATTTGTCTGTGGCAGTTGGCAGAAACCAGCTCCATCAACTGAATTTGAAAAATGCTTTGGTTCCAGGCAACTTTGAAAGGAAGGCTCTCTAATTATTAAAAATTAAATAAATAAAACGAAATAAAACAAAATCTAAACCTAAAAATTACCTTGGCTTTCTCTATAATGCCTTTGCAGTATTTTAAACTTGTGCACAAGGACATTTTCTTGGGTTAATTACGATATGCAATCATTGTGACTTTCTTCTCCTTCCTGAGAAACTTAAACATTTATTTGGTCTCATAAGGTAAAGGTTCCCGTCGCACATATGTGCTAGTTGTTCCCGACTCTAGGGGGTAGTGCTCGTCTCTGTTTCAAAGCTGAAGAGCCGGCACTGTCCGAAGACATCTCCATGGTCATGTGGCCAGCATGACTAAACACCGAAGGTGCACAGAACACTGTTACCTTCCCACCAAAGATGGTTTCTATTTTACATGCTTTTGAACTGCTAGGTTGGCAGAAGCTGGGACAAGTAACAGGAGTTCACTCCGTTATACAGAGCTAGGGATTCGAACCACCAAACTGTCGACCTTTCTGATTGATGAGCTCAGTGTCTTAGCCACTGAGTCACTGCTTCCATGTGTTTATCTACTATCAAATTTCAACTGTTTCTCAGAAATCTGCTACATTCCACACAAGTTATTTCATAACTCCTTTCTCTTGAACTTCTTCTAAGGAAATGTTTGTCTTACAAAACCACATCGTTTTCAATTCTTCTACAAGTTCTCAGCAATTGATTTCCATTTCCTTAGAATTAATTTGCCCAGGCATTTAACGGATGATGTTTTATCTCCACCCTCCCTGCGATTAGCCATGAAAACTCTTGTTGTATCTTGAAGCCTTCTGTTCATTGCCAAAAAGCTTATGTGGGACCCAGTAAATACCAAGATGCCAAGAAGAAAATAATTGTCCTCCAAATAGACCAGTTGTTGATTAGTTGTCCAGTTTGCAAACCATCCAGCATTTTCTATATACTGAATAGTGTATGATGAGATGAATGCCACAACAGCCACAAAAGTAATGGACGAGCCAATGCATAATTGGAGTGTATGATAATTGGAGTGTATGATAATTGGAATGTATGATAATAAGGATTCGAACCGCCGAACTGCCAACCTTTCTGATCGACAAGCTCAGCATCTTAGCCACTGAGCCACCGCATCCCCTTTTGGTCTCATACATTTTAGTACATTATTTTTAGTTGACAAGGATTGCATTTTTTTTGTTGTGTGTTTTTTTAACATATGGGAGAGCCAAGGGATTCATTCCACCTTTTTCACTTTTTAGAAAGCACTAATAACTAACTTGGTGATTCCTTCAACTACCACAGAACTGGTTGGAAAGCTGTAGCCTCAGCAGAGAAAAACATCAAATTACTCTTTTGTTGCCTTTTGTTGTTTTGTTAGAAGCAATCACGGTTAGGCCTGGTTAGTAGTACCTAGATAAGAGGCGAGAGATTTTAGAACTGCAGACAAGATAGGGAAGTTTTTTTAGAAAAAGAACAGAAAGAAACCATGGGCCCAAGTTTAATTTTTATCATTTTATATGGATAAAGTCACCTGGCAGCTGCATTTCTAGAGGGAGATGGTCATACTTATGAAGAAGGGTAGATGGAGGGTGTAGAACCCTGATGGTGAACTTATGGCACACGTGCCTGAAGTGCCATGCAGAGCCATGTCACCTGGCACACATGGCATTACCCGTTCCTCTTCCCAGTTTCTGGTGCACATGCATGTGCAATGATTAGCTTGCCTTTGTGCATACGGCAGTGCCAGAAACTGGAAGAGCTGGTCTTCTGTTTTCTGGCATGAGTGTGCTCGCTGGCCAGCTGATCGTCATGTGTGCATGTGCACCAGTAACCAAAAGACTGGCTGGCTGGGGCACATGCAGATGCCGGAAGCCAGAAGTTCATTTTCCAGCACGTGCATGCCCCCTGGGCAGCTCCTCTTCCAGGTTGCAGCCCAAACATGGACGAAAAAATTCACCATCACTGGTGTAGGGTGAACACTCTCCCTCTTTAGAACATGCTTGTGACACTGAGAGCCAGTTCGGTGTTGCAATTAAGGCACAAGACTAGACATTAGGAGGTTGTGAGTTCTAGTCCTGCCTTTGACAGGAAGCCAGCTGGGAGATCTTGGGCCAGTCCCTCTCTCTCCCTCTCTCAACTGGGAAGCAACCAAGGGCAAGCCATTTCTGAAAGACCTTGCCAAGGAAACTGATGGGACTAGTCCAGGCCAAGAGACGAGGATGACTCAGAGACACCAAAATGAATAATATGGCATCAACTTGCAGCGCAACACTTCACCTGTCACCTTGCTGGTGTTGATATCCACCCACCTCAGATGCTGCTGTCACTGGGTGTCAAGCTGGATTGGGAGGTTGAGCTTCTCATCCTTCCGCAACTGTACAGTTTGCCAACGTTTAATAAATAATCTCTTAATAAGACAGTACCTATCAGTCGTCCCTACCTTTTTAACAATCCTGTTTTAGCAACAACTTCAAGAATGGTTAGCTAGGTTACGGCTAAGATGGTGAAAACTCCCCCCCCCCCCATTCAAGTGGTTGAACAGAAAATTTACCTCAGAGTAGCATCGTGCTTGTAGCAGTTTCTGCCATATACAGGTAGTCCTCGACTTATGACCACGACAGAGCCCAAATTTTTGAGCGTCTGAATTTTGATCACATGATCATGGGGATGCTACAACAATCGTAAGTATGAAAAATGGTCATAAATCTCTTTTTTAAAGTATCGTTATACCTTTGAATGATCACTAAACGAACTGATGTAAGTTAAAGACTACCTGTATATCAGTGGCAAAATTCATTTTTTTTACTACTGGTTCTGTGGGCATGGCTTGGTGGGCGTGGCTTGGTGGGCATGGCTTGGTGGGCGTGGCTTGGTGGGCATGGCAGGGGAAGGATACTGCAAAATCCCCATTCCCTCCCCACTCTGGGGCTAGCCAGAGGTGGTATTTGCCAGTTCTCCAAACTACTCAAAATTTCCGCTACTGGTTCTCCAGAACCTGTCAGAACCGGCTGAATTTCACCCCTGCTGTATATATCTCTGGAGTCCAGTGGTGAATTTCAATTTTTTTACTACTGGTTCTGTGGGCGTGGCTTGGTGGGCATGATGTAGCTTGGTGTGCTTAGCTTGGTGGGCATGGCAGGAAAAGGATACTGCAAAATATCAATTCCCACCCCACTCCAGGAAAAGGATACTGCAAAATCCCCATTCCTGGGGGAAGGATACTGTGAAATCTCCATTCCCACCCCATTCTGGGGCCAGCCAGAGGTGGTACTTGCCGGTTCTCCGAACTATTCAAAATTTCCACTACCGGTCTCCAGAACCTGCTGGATTTCACCCCTGCTCTGGACTATTGCGAAATCTGATACCGTCTGTTTCTATCTTGAATCAAAATCCATCTCACTGAAGTTTATTCTCTGTAGAGGTCCAATGAATTGACAAAGCATTGTAAGTAATATTGGACACCATTTCTGGGTTCCGTGGCCATCTAAGTACAGCATTTAACAGCAAAACACTATTATACTAACATATTTTTAGCAATCTCTGTTCACAAGCATGTGTTACTCACCTACATGCTCTGTAACCTGGGAAACTATTTCTACTTTAGGAAATGAATATCTCAAAGGCTCATTAAGGCTCAAAATTGTCAGATAATAGCTTAAGCAAAGAAAATGAGTGAACCCAGACATCAATAGACAGTACTTACATATTTTTTCAAGTTCAGATTTAAAGGGCCTGTTTATTTTTCACAAGGGCAAAGAGCTACCGTCCTCCATCTCACAAAAGAAGCCACAGAGAGGGTTGATTCATCTGTGGGCAGGTATGTTATTTCAAACAAACTGAAATTGAAAAGATGGATAAAAAAGAAAATAACATTAAACAAATGTAGAGTGAGTGGGAGAATATCTAAGGAAATAGGAGAGGACTTGACTCTGGACCATCCGAATCTCAGTTGCTGATGGGAACAGTGAACCGTGGCAAGAAATACTGAACATTTTAAAGATGCAAAGAAGAAGAAAAAAGGTGGAAAATGATAACGCAGAGAGTCAAAAGGGATGGAATTATAGCACTGAGAATACCTAGCTAATATTCTTGAGGTGACTGGATGTTCTGTGGAAAGATGCTAAAAATTATTTTGAACTGATTGGGTTAAGAGAAGAAAAGGAATATTTGCTCTGATAGAAGAGACTATTTGTTAATTTTCATCAGGCTGCCAAGCAGTAATGATGCCAGATAGAAAGAATGAAAAATAGCCTTTGATACCTGTGTTGATTTTTTTTTTTTTTGAGGAAGAAGAGGAAGACATTTTGCTTCTTATCCAAGAAGCTTCCTCAGTTATAATTCATTATTTATAATTTAAGATAACTATGTCCTGGATTGCTGAGAATCCCCATAGACCAGTGTTTCTCCCCCTTGGTAGCTTGAAGATGGGTCAACTCCCAGAACTCCCTAGACAGCATACTGGTTGGGGAATTCTGGGAGTTGAAGTCTACCCTTCTTCAAGCTGCCAAGGTTGAAAAACACTGCCATAGACACATAACATTGGATAATTTCTCATCATTCCAAGGAAATCTCAGGTTGATCTCATCCTTAATCAAAGATCTAGGTACAATGGGGAAAAAAGCAGGACAAGGAAGACAAAAACTGAAATTTGGATTCCAGGACACTTGCAAGAAGTTCTCAACATACCACAACTTACTCAACTTATAACTTACATCATGCTAAATCAAAGATCTAGGTACAATGGGGAAAAAAGCAGGACAAGGAAGACAAAAACTGAAATTTGGATTCCAGGACACTTGCAAGAAGTTCTCAACATACCACAACTTACTCAACTTATAACTTACATCATGCTAAATCAAAGATCTAGGTACAATGGGGGGAAAAGCAGGACAAGGAAGACAAAAACTGAAATTTGGATTCCAGGTCACTTGCAAGTAGTTCTCAACATACCACAACTTACTCAACTTATAACTTACCACTTATAAATCCAGTTATAAAAACTTAAGGTCAGAAGTCAAGGTGCCCATGTGACCAGAAGAGGTTTTATGATCTGTTTTACACAGGTCATTAAATGATTATGGTGATCGTTGCTGCAAATCCATTCATTTGACTGGGGTTGTTTTTTTCCAGAAACCGGCAAATATATATATTTGCCTCACCACCCTCCAGACCTTCCGCACAGCCCTCAGAATCTGGCTATCCCGTCAGGCCTGGGGCTAAGACTGTAACCGCCCGAATGGTATGAATGTTATGTTTTTAATTATGTATTGTCTTATATGTTAAAAGTTTGTCTCCCCCTCCCCCTTGGGTTGTGAGCCGCGAAAAGGGCGGCATATAAATAAACTTCTACAATCTACTATATATATATATATATATATATATATATATATATATATATATATATATATATATATATATATATATATATATATATATATATATATATATATAGCAAATCATGGTCACATGACTACAGAATGCTGCAACGGGTTATAAAGGTGACTGGTTGCCAAGCACCCAACACGTAATGGAAGGGGTATGAAACCATTTATGATTGCCAGGGGGTGCTTTACAATCTGTAAAACCCTCATTCCATGACCTTTCTAAATGCAAATGGTCATTAAGCAACCTGTATAGAGTTTTGACAAATTGTTCAGATGATAGAGGCGTTCAGAGTTCAGCACAGGATAAAAAAGAGAAAAAAATGTAAATGCAAAGAACTTTCAAAGAAAGTTCAGGCTACTCAACTACATGTAGATGGATTTATGAAGAAATGACTGGCAGCCAAAGTCATACTAAAGTCAAGCTATTCTCTGATTAAATCTAATAAATTAAATAAATAGTACCCCTGTGCCATCAAGATCCCCTTTCTCACTTTTGAAAGACTTTCTCTTGTGTGTTTGCAAACAAGGCAAAAGCTGGCAATCAGATAGGCATTGTCAGAAACTGGCATGTTTCTAAGAAATTCCATTTTAATTTCATTAATAGAGGGAATAAGTCAACAACAACAACAATGCCATCATCATTCCCAAAGGCTCTCCAAGACTTTTAGCTCACCTGGGATTTTTTTTTCCTTCCTTTTATTTTTCAATTTTTTGCAAACCTAAATAAATGTTCTCACCGAAGACATCTGGGCGACATCCAAGAAAAATAGCAGATAAATATTACCCTGGAGCAGCAAAGAACCCACATAACAAGTAATGTTATGAAACTAAAATGCAGCATGTTGTTTGAGAGTATTGTTTTCTGCTTCACCACACTTTTGAAACAGTTGGTTGGGTCTGCCAAGATGAAAGAAGCGAACTCAACTTTTAAAAAATACTGTACTATCATGTTTTGTTTTGCAGAGTAAACCTTTGTTTTCTTTGTTTCATGTTAAGGAGTAAATGTCAGCACTTCCAAGTCATCTCCAATTTATCTTTGGTCTTGCACTGTTTGAATGATTCAGAATTTCTTTGCCATCTCAGCTTTTCAGCTGGCTCTTTCATTATTGGTGATTTGCACAAGGGGGTACAAAGCCTACACTTGTAGCTTTGGGTTGTAACTTTTTTTCCCAAGAAGATTTGGAGCTTTAGTAGTTGTTTTGTTTACACACCTCTTCACCCTCAAAGTGCATGTTGGGCAATGCATTATTAGTAATATATTCTGTTTGCCCCAGGTGTTCAGGTCATCATCATACAATAATCCTTTATCTGTTCTTACGTCTGCTTTGTAGTAATTCAACATGGGCTTACAAGTAGAGGCAGTAACATCAAAAGAACAGAGAAAAACAATGACTCAAGTGAAAGGTGTTTTCGGGGGGGGGGGAGACACCCAGCTCTTGATAATCTTGGAAAGACTTCTAGAAGAAGATAGAACAAGGAAAGCAAAGGTCCACATAACTTCTTTTAAGATTTCTAGAACTGTATGCGTTCCTATGTACAGGACACGGGGGGGTTGCACCCGTTTTTACTACTGGTTCGCAAGCCGCATGTGCTGTTTAATGTAAATTGTTCTTTGCACATGCACAGAACAATTTACAGTGAACTATGTATGTGCAGTCACTAAAAACCAAAATGGCGGTGGCCCAGCGGCAGTGAGAGAACCGGTTTGGGGGCGTGGCAGGCCTGGGTCGCTGTTGGTTCTGCGACTGCATGCACAGTCACTAAAACCCAAAATGTCAGTGGCCCAGCAGCAGCGAGGGAACCAGTTTGCGGGTGTGGCAGGCTAGTTCTGTGACCCAGGCCTGAATTACACTACCAGTTTGGCCGAACCAAGAGCAACCCACCTCTGGTAGAGAAGTTGTGTCTCTACCTAGGGAGAGATTGTAGGCCTTTGGCTTTTGCACAGATCTCTAGAAAGCCAGCAGGAAGATCCTTTTAGATCTCACTCCTTGACAGAGAAGAGAAAAGTAAAGAGTAATGAGTGGAAGTTTGTTAAACAGAGATCAAACCTAGAAGTAAGGAGAGATTTTCTGTCAGTGAGAACAAGTGATCAATGGAAAACTTGCCTCCCAGAGTTGTGGGTGCTTCACAGTGGTGGGTTTCAAAAACTTTTATAACCTATTGTGTAGGTGTGGCCTGTTTTGTGGGAGTGGCTTGGTGGTCATGTGACCAAGTGGGAGTGGCTTGTCAGTCATGTGACTGGGTGGGCATGGGCAATTGTAAAATGTGGTTAAACTCACTTAACAATGCTCTTGTTTAGCAACCAAAATGTTGGCTCAGAAACTCTGGCATTGAAGTGTGCAAGTCTTAAAGCTGTCAAGTTACAAGATCCTTGCACCCCTAACCCTTTAGAAAAAAAACCCAAAGTCCCAGAATTCCTCCTTCCCTCGCTCAGTTGCTATTGCCAGGGTGCCACCAGGACAAGTGAGGTTTTGGGAAGGACCTTCCCTCCCTCTCCAGAGAGCCCATGCCGGGAGAGAGGAAGCGGGCTGGTTTGAATGATGGCTAATGGGCAGTTTATTGGCCAGTGAGTGCCTCCTTCATTCATTCAGGCAGGCAGAGAATGAAAGGAGGTGCATGTAGCTGAGGGCAAAGGAGCTTGCGCTTGCTTCCTTCACACGTTTGGGCAATGGAGGTGCTTTCTCATACGTCTTCAGAGAAAGAAAGAAGGCATGCAAGAAAGCAGCCCCACTTCACGAACGAGTGAAGGAGGCAGATGGAGAATGAAAGGAAGTGTGCATAGCCAAGGGCAAAGGAGTCTGCAGCTTGCCTCCTTCACATGTTCAGGCAATGAAGGTGCTTTCTCGCATGCCTCCTTCACTGCTGCCTGCCTGTGTTCAAACCAGGCCACCTCCTAACTCCCCATACGGATGCTCTGAAGGGGGAGAGAAGGTCTTTCCCAAGACCTACTTCCCTTACCTCGCGGAGCAGTTTTGGGATGGCAGAAATGGGATATTCTTTTTATCACGGGTACGGGGGCGTAGCCTCAACCCCTGCCTTCCTGCTGCCTCCAGTCCAGCCCCATGCAATTTCCCTGCCAACCCACTGACGTCAGAACACTCTGTTGGACAGCCTCTCCTTTGTATCTTGTTGCCAGCTGCATCTGTATCCGGGCAGGTGCTGTGCCCCCAGAGTGGTCACATGGCAGTGACACGTGGACTGCTGACCGTCCCAGGACCCGACCAGTTTCTTCTGGAGGGGGCAGGCAGATGAGAATCATTCCCCGCCCACTTCCCCGGCCGCCTGCAGCCTTGGAACCTTGGCTGGGCAAGAAAAGGAAGTCAGTGGGCGGGGCAAGCATGGTGTGAATGGGTGGGGCAAGCAGCAAACGGGTGGGCAGGGGGAACAACAGGGAGGTGAGCAGGCTAGGGAGGGTGCATTCCAGTACAGGGCCTCTGGAAGAAGGGGTATGGGAAGGCATGGTAAATTTCACCAACCAGTATGCCCATATCGGTGCGTATCGGCTGAAACGCACCCCTGGTGCTTCATCACTGGAGGTTTTCAAAATAGCCTGGACAACCATTTGATGGTATGGTAAAAGGTCTCCTGTCTTGAGCAGAGGGTTGGACTAGAAGACCTCTGAGCTCCCATCTTTGATTCTATGTTCTAAGAGCCCAAGAGACCACACCATGATCCAGCCATAAATTATAGCAAAACTGCCTATATATAATTGGCAATTAAATACTGTAGAATCCACATGAAAGGATCAATAGCAATAGCAACAGCACTTAGATTTACATACTGCTTCACAGTGCTTTACAGCCCGCTCTAAGTGGTTTACAGAGTCAGCCTATTGCCCCCCAACAATCTGGCTCCTCATTTTACCCACCATGGAAGGATGGAAGGCTGAATCAACCCTGAGCCATGCCAGGATTGAACTGCTGGCAGTTGGCAGAATTAACAGAATGCAACATGGCATTCTAAACACAGCCCACCATGGCAAGCAAAGTAGATAGACCCTTAGTACATTATGTGGGTGGAGTTTAGACTGGCTTATTCGTGTACTTGCTATTACAGGACTTCTATACAACCTCTCTGTTTATAAGTAACCCTTAATGTTCCAGAAAGCCCTTAAGACCTGTTATTATTTTTAGACATTGGGGTTGGGATGTTCTAGGTGTCTATAGTTATGTTCCTTTTGGGGTCTTTGGCCTGCCACACTCTCTATTATTTCACTATGCTGTTTCATTAGTGTAGTAGTTGGGAGGGGAGAATAGAAAGGAACGTGTTGTTGTCATTCCTTCCTAGAAGCCAAGGTCATCTTTTGTCTCTGCACCTCTGCACCTGACTGGAACCAGCTGGGTGGAGATACCAGCATGGCCGAAGAAGATTGGATCATGTGATAGATTTATGGGTATGGGGATAAGATCATGAACTTTCAACTGGGTGGAATCCCAGGAAGCTTTTAGATTTGGGATTCCACAGTTTGTGCCAACATGTCTGACTTATTAAATTGGAACTTTAAGGATAGCTCTGCCTTGGACTCTGATTTAATTCTGCATGATATTTGGAACGCTAACACTAGGACTGTGATGGTGAACCTATGGCATGCAGAGCCCTCGCTGTGGCAAAGGTGCTATTTCCTACTGCTCTTCTGGTTTCAGCACACACAGGCACACCGACCAGCTAATCTTCGCTGGTGCCAGAGCACCAGAAAACAGCCTGAAAACAGCCAAAAACCAGATCATTTTTGGGGCCATTTTCAGGACTATTTTCGGGCTGTTTTTCCAGCCCAAAAATGGCCCAGAAAACAGCCTGAAAACAATCTAAAAAACAGACAAAAATGGCCCAAACAAAGGCAAGTGCACACCAGCCAGCTGGTCTTTGGGTTTCCAGCGCTCCAGGGCACACACATGCACACATGCACGCAGGTTCCAGTTTGGGCACTAGATACCGAAAAGGTTCACCATCACTGTTCTAGGAGCATCACAGATGTGTGCGAATTTATGTTATAGTTCCTCAGTTGTCTTTGGTATTGGGTTAACTCTATGTTGAGATGCATAGGCGTACAAGGTGGCGCCGAGGTGGCACAGTGGTTAAATGCAGCACTGCAGGCTGCTTCAGCTGACTGCAGTTCGGCTGTTCAAATCTCACCGGCTCAGGGTTGACTCAGCCTTCCATCCTTCCGAGGTGGGTAAAATGAGGACCCGGATTGTTGTTGGGGGCAATATGCTGACTCTGTAAACTGCTTAGAGAGGGCTGAAAGCCTTATGAACCGGTATATAAGTCTAACTGCTATTGCTATACTATTGCTATTACAACTTTCTACATAAATAAATACAGATAGTCCTCAATTTACAACAGTTCATTTAGTGACCATTCAAGGTTACAGAGGCACTGAAAAAATGACTATTTTTCACACTTACAACCATTGTAGTATTCCCATGGCCACATAATCAAACTTCAGATGCTTGACAACAGTTTCACATTTCTGACAGCTGCAGTTTCTCTGGGTCATATTGCGACCTTCTGATAAGTGAAATCAACAGGGAAGACAGTTTCACTTAACATGTTACCCGCTTATAACTGTGGCAAGAATGGTGACAAAAGGAGGCAACACTCACTTAACAAACCTTGCTTAGCAACAAAAATGTTGGGCTCAATTGTGATTGTAAGTCATGGTCTACCTGGACAAGATTATACTTGAGGGTTTGCTATCCAACCCAACCCAGATAAATAATGGTAAATATTACTGACTTGCTTTCTCATCAAAGAGAAACGCAATGACCAAAAGTGGAATGTTGGGTCTGAATTAAAACCATCTTTAGCTGCATTCACATGCAAGATTTCACCTCATTAGTGATTGAACCCATTTTCTGGAATTATAAAAAGAAGGGGGGGTGTCATAATGTGGCCCAAAATGCTAGGCTACCCAACATCAACAACAAAAGAAAAAAACTTCTTAAGCTTCTCATGTTGGACAAATCAAGTTACTACTTCTATGTTTTTGATTTGGTGAGAGATGTGCTGTGTGAGCCCAGACATGCCCTATAGAGTGTGGCCAATTTGTTTGGGCAATGAAATCATTTCAATGTTATAAATATTTGCTCTTTTTAATCCCTTCTTTAAACTTACTCCTTTACTTACCTCCCTTGACCTTTCTCCATCTCTGTTCATATTGGAAGGCAACTTTTTCATTCATTGATTAGCTTCTTGCAAGTTATATAGCTCCTTCTGTCCCCACCCCTCCCCACCTGAAGGGTTCAAGATGACAAGTACTGTACCTTCTCTTCCCATCCTTTCACAAGAGCAGTCCCTGGAAGTAGGTTGGGCTGAGGGAAAGAGACTGGCTCAAAGTCCTGTAGGAACGTTCAATGTTTGAAGGAAGACTAGACCCTGGTTTACATATTTATATATATTCACTTGACCAAATGAACTGTTGGGCTGAGAAGGAAGGACTGGCCTAGAGTCACCCCAAGACCATCTATGGCTAAGGTGAGCTGGAAACTGGGTCTCCTCACTTCTACTCCAAATCCTTTACCACTGCACCAGATTGGTAGCCAGTTCCACTAGGTGTTCTGATCTAGGCTTTCCTAAAAGCATGAAGCCAAGTCCTCATCCCGACAAAGCCCTTTTATTTAATTTACAGTGAATTCCTCTCCAGCAAAGTCTTTCCTCTCCCACAATCTTTTGAGATAGTTCACAATTACTGACCTTTATCAGGCTTGGAGAGTGGCCAGGTCAATATCTTTCAGATGCAATATTTGGCGAGAATGCAGGAATGAACTAATTGTCTCCTGCAAATTCCACTCCCCTTTTGCTCCTCTTTTATTCCCTATGGGAGGGGCCATTCACCATCCACTTGTGGCCTTACTCCCAAGTCGACCCTTGCTCCTTAGCTGTTCCCTTCATCTGGCAACTCTGCGCATACGCACACTGGGAACAGGCCATATGTGGGTTGTTGCTGGGCCCTGCCCATCTACCCTGATGCTTCTGGTGCATGCACAAAAGCTCCTGCATATGCGCAGAAGTGTCACATGTGTGAGAGAGTGAAAGAGTGGGAGCACGCCCGGACCGGTAGTAAAAGAATTAACAACCAATCTTTGGAACAGGCTCCAGCTGTTCATCTGCCTCTCTGATGTCTGACTCCGAAGGCAGCTAATAACTGGCATATGGCCCTGGCCCCCTCTCTGCCTCCGACACAGAGCCCTCATGAGAGCCTTCCCCAGACTCCAGGACTGGCCCATGTTTCTCCCCAACCTCCTCACTGTTCGACTCTGCTGCCAGCTCTGCTGGCCACTGGTGGGCCACAACACTACCCTCCACTACAGGTAGTCCTTGACTTATGACCAGTGCAAAATTTTTGTTGCTAAGTGCGACAATTGTTAAATGAATTTTGCCACAGTTCTTTCCATAGTTGTTCAGTGAATGAGTGTAGTTGTTATATTACTAACACGGTTGGTAAGTGAATCTGGCTTCCCCATTGACTTTACTTATCAGAAGGTCGCAAAAGGGGACCACATGATCCCAGGACATGGCAACTGTCATAAATGCATTTCAATTGTCAAGTATCCAAGTTTTGATCAGATCACCAGGAGGGTGCTACAATGATTGAAAAGTGTGGCTTATTAACTTGGAAAGGTCCCTAAATCAGTTGAGCACTACCTGTAATCCATTTTTTTCACATTGCACCACAGCTGCCCAAGACCCGTTGATTTTGCTCCCTCTTTGTGTCATGGACTGAGATATTTGCTTGGCATGTACCAAATTTGAACAGGAATACAAAATGGATTGAAGAAGCATTGATCTGGGGGGAAAAGAAGGAGTTCTTGCGGTGCTTCCTTATGGCAATCAATCTCTGCCCAAGGTCTAAGACAGACAGAATCAGATTGGTTGTAAAGCCAGCCAAATTAAAAAGTCTGACAGCCCCCCCGCCCACTTCACTACACAGAGAGAATTCCTTTCTCCTTGCACAACTCTACAAAATTGAGACCACACCCTTATTACTCACAGAAAATAAGGCATCTCATTACAGTGCCCTGTGAGCTGGATTCCTCTGGTGCTTTTTTTTCATGCAGGACAAGGAGAAAGTTTCATGGCTTAAACTCTTCAGATTTCAGGAGAGCTGCCACAAAGAAGAAGAAATCTCTGCTTTTCTCGGGCGGTGGTGGGGAAGCTGGCCAACCTGAGGAAAGGCCAAAGAAGATCTGAAGAAGTTGGTGAGTAGAATTTCCCTTCTTACTGTGGGACGGGTGCAAGTGTCGGAAGATGGAGAGGTAGACTCTCTCAGTAGACTTTCTCATTAAAAATATATCTATATGTTTGGAAGTATTCATGGTTTGCAACCAGGAAAGAAGGACCAGGTGCCAACGCTGTAACCCTGATCAGAGATTACTGGGAACAATTTCATAGTACAAAATGAATTAAACATGAGATGGAGGTATAACTTCAGTGGATAATAAGATCATATTGCTTGTTCAAGCAACTAGCAGTCTGAGTAGGCATTTTCAGCACCCAGTGTTTAAAGACTACCCATAACAGGTCCTTAATACTACTCAGGACCCCAAGATGAAATAGTTTGATGGGTTTAGTGGCTGAACAGCAAATTAAAACAACTTGCTTCGTAGAGTTTGCTTCGATAAGAAACATCAGGAAAATAGCAAGGTGCTTTAATGTCCGTAATCAGGACGTGCCTCTCACTTCGTCCTGCTGATCTCCTTAAGCCCAGTCTGTGCCCAAGCGCCTTGTGAACCTCAAAAACTGAGCTGAGCAGGGGCTTGGAGGTTGGGGTTTAAGGGAGCAATGAAGGCAATTCAGTTGTTTCATCTTCTTGGCTTTTTATGGACTAGGAGGCCATTGAAGTTAAGCGCTTTAAAGAACTGAAGCTAAGCACAAAGTTAGTTCTTCCACCAAGAGGCAGAAAGAAAAGACGAAAGATCTTGGTGTACAGAAATCGGGTTTAATTGTGCATCAGGCGTCTGAATGGCGACTTGGCCATTCATCTTTTGGTGTTGGGTGGCAATTAACAGGTTCCCCATACAGCAAATTGCCTTTCTTTTAAAATTAGAAGCAGCAGTAGTAGTAAATTTAATGCTAGCCAGAATAAAAAAGATGCACAAAGGGTGTTTGTCACCTGAGAGGAATGAAAGGCAGGCAGACGGGTATGGAGAAAAATCAACCTTAATTGTGCAGTCATCTGAATGGTAACTTTTTCATCCATCCCATGGAGCTGAACGACGATTATCAAGCTCTCCCTTCAGCAAATTTCCTTCATTTTAAAATTAGTTGTAGTAGCAGCAGTAGTAAATTTAATACTGGCACAGGGAGAAAAAAGCAAACCGTGTGTGATCTGAGAACGATGGAAAGGGGGTAGGCAGGCATGGGGAAGCAGGGGTTAATTTTTTTCTCCTTTTGCAGCCAAAGTATATACTCTTGTAAATACCTTTGCTTTTGAAATGCACTGCTTATAAAGGGAGGTAGCAACCAGACAAAAGAGAGGAAACAAAAAATAAAATAAAAGCAGTTCCTGGAGTGTTCTCCCAAAGCTTCTGCAGTTTGGTGAAGATAGGGCAGCTGGTTAGGAAAGGACATTTAATAAACTTCGCACGGACAGAAAAACAACAGAAAAACAACAGAAAAACGAGACGCTTCCTGCGAAGACCTGACTTGCTACAGGGAGCACCAGGGGGTGGACGGTGGTAAGGAGGAATGACTGAGAACTGTCAAATGGGGTGGTTGTTGGTTTAAGTGTGGGTCCTAGCAAAGGGAGGGGACCATTTGAGATGTAATTCGGTCACATTGTTTAGGTTGGCATCCAAAACGGGGATCCCGAGAGCTTACTAATGTTCCAAAGAAATTGCTTTTGCAAGTGTTGGAATTAACCCAGAGAGAGAAATTCATGACTCAGTCGTCCCATAGGTACAGGATTTAGAAGGATTTCTTTTTTGAATTCTTCCCTCGATGTTTTTTTTTAATTTTTATTCAAAACCTCCAGTGTTGGAGAACTCAAAACTTTATTTATTGTTTTGGCTAAAGACTGTTAGCCCAAGTAGCTAACATAAAGAGAAGAAAATTCCAGGGAATTTCCAGGGAGACTTGTTTGCATGAGTTCTTCATTTTCAAGGAGAGAGGCTGAAAATGAAAAGATTACTTTAGCCTCCATTCATGAGGTCTGGGTAATGTTTGCAATCATGGCAGTGACTCTCTGAAAGTTTGAACGGAAGTCTCGGAGAAGCTGAGGGTGCCAGGGCTTAACCTATCACTTTGGAGGTATATGGCAGGTACAGCACCACTGAGCTAAGGCCCTTCAATTATTCTTTTGTCTATGCCAGCAAATGTGGTGGCTGCAGCAGCACATTGCATGACTGGAACTGCTTCCAACAGCCATCCAGACAGCATCATTACTGCAGGAAACTGCAGGAAACTCCTCAATTTACAATCACAGTTGCGGCCAAAATTTCCATCGCTAAGCAAGATGGTGATTAAGTAAGTCTCATCCAATTTTACAAAAAATATTGCCATGGTTATTAAGTGAATCCCTGCGGTTGTTAAGTGAATCACATCAGGAGTGGGTTCTGGCTTCTTTTACCACCAGTTTGCTCAGGGACGTGATTGGGGCATGCGCACTTGATGTGCACTGTGTGTGCATGCACAGTAGTTTAAAAATTGCTTTTGAGCATGCGCAAATGCAAAAAACAAGACAGTGGCACCTATTCAATAGAATCGGTTGAGAGGCATGGTTACTACCAACTCGGCCAAACTGGTCCAAACCAGTAGGAACCTACCTCTGAATCACATGATTCTTAAGCAAATATGGATTCCCACATTGACGAATACTTATTAGAAGGAACTGGGAACGTCTCAAAGGGTGAACACATGACTCAAGGATTTGGGAAGGGATTCACTTACCTTTGCTACCAGTTCACAAATGTGAGCATGCGCAGAAGGTGACACATTATGTTGGGGTAGGTGGGCAGAGCCTCCAGCAGCTGCCGCTACCAGTTCGCCCTAACCGGTATGAACCAGCTGAATACCACCTCTGCCAAGGATGCTGCAATGCTCATACATACATGCCAGTTGCCAAGCGCCCCATTTTTGATCACATGATGGTGGGGATGTTGCAAGTGCAAGGATCCATTGTAAGTCACTTTATTTAGTGTCATTACAACTTTGAATGGTCGCTAAATGAATGGTTGTAAGTTGAGGATTACTTAGGTTGGTCACAAGGATATGGGTGCTTGCTTCAGAATCTGACAAATGTTTTGGCATGCACAGTTGCCTCCACCTTGGCTTACTTCTTCAGCCACTGAAATTTTGGGTAAATTATAATCCGACTTTTGTTAGGGCCATAATTCAGTGTGTTCAAGAAATTCTCAGCATTGTCAAAAAAAAAAAAAACCCACATCAGATTTAATATTATTGTATTAAGTCTCCATGAAAACTCAACTGCTGGTGAGTTAGAACCAGAAGTGGGTTGCTGCTGGTTTGGCCCAGTCCAGCCGAACTGGCTGCGATTCAGCCTTGAGTCGCAGAACCGGCATCAACCCAGGCCTGCCACACCCCTGAACCAGTTTCCTCACTGCCGTTTGGCTGCCGTCATTTTGGATTTTAGTTTACTGTGCATGCACAGTTCACTGTAAATTGTTCTGCACATGTGCGTAGAACAATTTACATTGAAAAGTGCATGCATATGCAGCGCACGCGCATTGTATGCTGATTGCCAATTCGCAATAATGCCTGCAGCAACCTACCCCTGGTTAGAATATAAAATATAGACTAATCGGGTTGGAAGGGACCTTAGAGATCTTCTAGCCAAACCCCTGTTCAAGCAGGAGACCCTATACTATTCTGGACAAATTGCATCCAGTCTCTTCTTGAAAACATCCAGTGATGAAGCACCCACAATTTCTGGTGGTAAGTCATTCCACGGATTAATTGTTCTATCAGGAAATTTCTTTTTAGTTTTAGGTTGGATCTCTCTTTAATGATCTGTCATCCCTTACTTCTTGTCCTGCCCTCTGGTCAACCCCCTCTTCTTGGTAACAGCCCCTCAAGTACTAGAAAACTACCATATTTTTCAGAGTATAAGACACACCTTTTTCCCTCAAAAAAGAGGCTGAAAATCTGGGTGCATCTTATACACTGAATACAGCATTTTTGGCCTCCAAAAACCATGCCCCCTTCACCAAAATGGCCATGCATTGCCTTTAGGAGGGTTAGGGTCACTTTTTGCTCAATTTTGCACACACACCCAGCCCCCACTCTATAAGCCTCCTAAAGCCTATCCATGCCCTTTTTTGACAAAAAATGGGGCCCGTTTTTGGGAGGTTTGCAGAGTGCAAAAACTTTTTTTTTTTAATTTGCCTCTTCAAAACCTTGGTGCCTCTTATACACTGTGATGCATCTTATACTCCGAAAAATATGGTAACTATCATATCACTCCTAATTCTTCACTTCATTAAACTAGACATACCTATTGTTCATCCCCCAGACCCTAATCATCTTTGTTGCTCTTATCGGCACCCTTTCTGGGGTCTTAACATTTTTTTTGTATCATAGTGACCAGAAATGGATGCAGTATTCCAAGTGTGGTTTTCAGTATAAATTGGCACTATTGCTTCATGTGGTATGGAAGCTATCTCTCTGTTGTTGCAACTAGGAATGCATTAGCTTTTTTTGGCAGCCACAGCACTCTGCTGGCACATGCTTAAATTGTGGTCTATTGAGAGATCTAGATACTCTCACAGTTATTCCTGCTGAGCCAGGTACCACCTATACTATACTTGTGCCCAGTGGTGAAATTCAATTTTTTTATTACTGGTTCTGTAGCCATGGCTTGGTGGCATAGCAGAGGAAGAATACTGCAAAATCCCCATTCCCTCCCAACTCCTGTGGCCAGCCAGAGGTTGTATTTGCCAGTTCTCCGAACTACTCAAAATTTCTACTACCAGTTTTCCAGAACTGGTCAGAACCTGGTGAATGCCACCCCTGCCTTTGCCCCTACCCATTCCCCCTACTTTGATGTCATCTGCATCATTGACATGGCTCCATCCATGTAGTTTTATAGACAGAAACAATAGAAATATTTTGCTATTTCCTTGTTCAAGGTTGCTTTTTCAACTTCCTAGTTTGGCATACAAATCTGTATATCCCAGATGGTTCCCTGCTTAAGAACTAATCAGAGGGATAACCATTTGTCTGAAGTGGCATAGGATTTCCTCCAAAGCAGGGAGTTAGAATAGAAGACCTCGAAGGTCCCTTCCAGGGGTGGGATTCAAAATTTAACTACTGGTTCTGTGAGTGTGGCTTGGTGGGTGTAGCATGGCTTGGTGGGTCTGGCTTGGTGGGCAGAGATACTGCAAAATATGGTGGCAGGGATACTTCAAAATCCCCATTCCCTCCCCACTCCAGGGGAAGGATACTGCAAAATCCCCATTTCCTCCTGATCAGCTGGGACTCAGGAGGCAGAAAATAGATGGTGGCGGGGCCAGACAGAGGTGGTAATTCTCCAAACTACTCAAAATTTCCACTACTGGTTCTCCAGAACTGGTCAGAACCTGTTGAATACAACCTCTGGTCCCTTCTAATTCTATTATACTACTCTAGGATCTCCTTTGTTTAGCTTCCAAAAACAGTCAACATTGGATAGACATTTCACTGAGGTTTGTGGAACCCATACAACATCTTGGTTAAAACAACCTACTAATCCTTAATAAAGACATACAAGCCAGGGTAGTTAGCTTCATACAACAAGCTAAACCTCAAATCAAGTTGATCACACAATAGTTAAGTAAAAAAATTGAATCTAACCAGAGTCCATCATTGGAAGACAATTTGTAACCATGTTTCTCTGTTCACTAGATCTCAGTTTGGATTAACCAATCCAGCAATGGGATTAAGAAACATGGCAGGTGGGGTTCAAGTAGATCTCAACTAGGTTTATGCATCACATCAAGCCATATCACCCTAACCATGGTTTAAAAGCTAAAGCACAATAGGCTAGATTCACAAAATACACAGGCCAAAGCCAACCAACACACTTAGATTGTAGCTCAGAACAACACCTAAAGCCAGCTCATTTTAACTAGTAGTTTCTAAGTATTCCAGCAGTAAAGAGGTTAATATCTTCCTTTTAATCTCAGACATTAGACTAAGAGATCACCTGCAAGACATTCACCCCTCTCACCCTGGGAACTCCCATTTCAGAACTTCTTGGAATGCAGATGTCAAAGTCCTGTTACAAACAGGCTTTGGAGAGAGTAGAAGACACATATCTCTTAAAACAAGCAACTGTTTGCAGGTTCTAGAGCTTGGTGAAGTAATATGATGATGAGGGAGAACCACTGACATCACTGAGCACCTTAATTCCAGAATTGCATTATAGTTCAGGACCTCAGCCGGGTTCCCCCCTAACTTCTGCATCTGATCGTGTCTTTAAAGAAAGGCCGAGTGGCGACCCTTGACAAGAGTTGGGCTCCATTGCTGCGCATTTGGGACCTTGCTGTTAAAAGATGAGCCACTTTTAACCTATTTTGTTGTATTTATTTTGTACAATGACAACAAAGGCTATACTACAACCTTTGGCTGTTCTAAATACGGTTGCTTCAACCATACAGCAGGCAGAAGAACAATATGTTTTCTCTTTTTTTGTTTATTATATAAAATACCAAAGTACAAAAGCAAATAATAGGAAAAATAGGGGAGGGAAAATGTAGAAAATTGAATGTAGAAGAGAAGGGAAAAATAAAGAAAGGGCATTGACTTCCAACTCCCTTTGGTGCAGTGCAGAGGTGGGTTGCTGTCGGCATTACTGCCTGTTCACCAGACGCACACTCCGTGTGCATGCACGTTTGCCAAAAATAGCAGTTAGACTTATATACCGCTTCATAGAGCTTTCAGCCCTCTCTAAGCGGTTTACAGAGTCAGCATATCGCCCCCACAGTCTGGGTCCTCATTTCACCCACCTCGGAAGGATGGAAGGCTGAGTCAACCCTGAGCCAGTGAGATTTGAACAGCCGAACTGCTGAACTGCAGTCAGCTGAAGTAGCCTGCAGTGCTGCATTTAACCACTGCGCCACCTTGGCAATGCAATTTAAAGTGTTCTGCGCATGAGTAGAACTGAAAACCAAGCTGTCACCACTGCCCACGGTGCCTGGGGAACCACTTTGGGGGAGTTTCCAGCAACCCAGGCTGCCAAATCACTACCGGTTCAGCCGAACCGGTCCAAACCAGTACGAACCCACCACTGATGCAGTAGAATAAGATAGCAATAACAAACCCCAACTTTTCACTTTTACATAATAGTATAAAGTAGCCATTTCTATAACAACAGATCTATTTAATCAGTAAAACGAAAATCAAATTTTCTTTTTTTCCCCCTGCCTCAAGCACAAAGTCCAGAAACGGTTTCCAAACAGAAACAAAATTGTGTGTTTCCTTTTTATTTTTGTCAAAGTAGCCAATTTAGCCATCTCTTCAAACTCCCATCAGATTTGCAACCCTTCATCCATTGTGGGGATTGTAGTCAGGTGGAAGAACAATACACAGGAGAGTTTTTTGCTCCAGAGGCCCCTCCTGCACCTCCATCTGCAGTTAGATTCATTGTGATTATCTCTACCTGCTTATTTCTGCAGTTGGTGCTACTGCTAAAGGCTTAGATCCAGCTGTTTTCTGCCTGGTTGGCATTCCTAGCAAATGTATCTGTGTTGGTGCTTCTCAGGCATTTTAGTCCAAACAAAATTTGAGCCAAGAAAATGAGTCATCAAGGAAGAGAAAGGCAGCATGGCTCTGCTTATAACTATTTGCCATTGGGTGGAGAACCACTGGTTTCTTTCCCCCACGCTAACATTTTAGGTCAAATGCACCATAGTTATTTAATACCTGACACCACCTTCAATAATTAATGGCTCATGAGATTCTGTGCAGGATAGCTGCCAAAGCCAAATGAAACCATCCAGAAAAAAATGGGGACAAACAGTATTTGCACAACGGTATTTTTAATGCATCTATGCAAGATGTAAATATGTTCCGTATGGAGAATATAAAATGTAAAGTCTCCCAAAGGTATATTGAAATATAATGCATTAAAGGCGAGCTCATGAATCTATTATCCGGCTGCATAAAAACCTCTCGATTCACTTAAATATAATCAGCACTCTGAAAAATAAACTCCACAGAAATGATTGAGTTTTACTCCAAGTATTCAAACCGGGAGGTATGATTGCATATTGCATTTAAAATATGAATTCCAGTTGCAGAACCTGAGATGAAGAATGCGACTAAGTGACTTTTGATATCAGATTGGTAGGGATTATGTTGCCGTGCCTAAGTTGTCTGTTAACAGCGTCAAGAAAAGTGCTGTACTTTTGACTCTAAACTAAGGGGGTGTAGACAGGGATCCCCAAGTTCTTCAGCCTGTTGACCCTTTTATGAAGCTTCAGATCAGTGATGGGATTCCAAATCTTTTCCTGCCAATTCTGAGACAGTGCTTTGCGCATGCACACAGCACTCAAAGACCGCCTTCATTGTCAGCGCTGGTGAGCTGAGCTATTTTTTTTAGCTCAGCTGAGGCGCGGCAATTTGCTGAGCTAAAAAAACCAAAGGAATATAGGACAGGAAACGACAGGGGTGGGAGAGCGGGGCTAGCCAGTGGTGGTATTTGCCGGTTCTCCAAACTACTCAAAATTCCGCTACCGGTTCACCCAAACCGGTCCAAACCGGCTGAATACCACCTCTGCTTCAGATTGTTCATTGGTCCCCAAACATTTAAGCCTAACCCTGTGGGAGATTCAGTACTGACCACTTTGGAGAACCCTTCCTGGGCATCACGAGAGAACAAGAGCGTCTTTGAACTGACAGATAGACACACCCTTCACAGTGCAGTTATGGATAGTTGAAATATGCAAGAATTAATGGTTTTGTAAAGGAGCTTTTAATAAATAGAAATTCCATATTTATTAGGTTGCAATCCCCTTTCCTTCTCAAGCTCAAGACAGCATACATACATAGCACTTTCTCCTATTTTCATGGGTTTTGCCTGTTTTTATGGGAGGGGAGATTCCCCTACTTTTGTACACTGCTCAGAATCCATTGTTGGGCATCTAATAAATACCAATCTATCAATCAACCAATCAATCAGAGATGAGTACTGCCCCCTAGAGTCAGGAATGATTAGCACATATGTGAAAGGGGAACCTTTACTTTTACTACCATTCCAACACCTTGACCACATCACAACAATGATTCTTGGGCTAAGACAAAGAGGATCTCATGGGCTGTTGAAATAAGGAGAAAGGATGGAGAGTTGCAGCCAGGGCAACAGTCAGACAAGAGTCCATCTCGGTCCATAGAAGGAAAAGGAATGAAGAAAACATTTCAGGAATGATCCTCCCTAGTTCTCTGGAAAGGAATGTGGATGGAGAAGACATATCACAAAGGATCTCAGAGTCCCCTTTTCAGTGAGATGGTGGCATATCCATTTAATTAATCAATGAATTGGTTCATTGATTGATTAACTAGTATCCTCCCTAGTTCTCTGGAAAGGAATGGGTATGGAGAAGGCATCTCAAAAAGGATCCCAGAGTCACGGTGTATCCATTTAATAAAAACAAACAAACATCCTCTCTTGGTCTCTGGAAGGCAAAGGCAAGGGAAGGGAGCTGTGTTTTCAGAATTGCAAGACTCTGTTACTGCAACCTTCCTATAACATGTGTTTATTCGTGGTTTTGGTATCCTATCTGGGCGACTTCAAAGGGCTGACAGAGAAGCTAAGGATAGAGAGCCATCAGTGGACTTCCTCAACTTAGTATAGACTTAAATTAGGGTCATCTCAGTACTCAATCCGCCATTTTAACCATATGATCCCCTTTATACAGCAGAATTGGCAACCCTGTGACCCACACATACCCATGCCTAATTTTTTTCAGCCCACAACTTTAGACCTCCAGTGGGCAGAAAACAGATTCATTCTTTTCACCAGGTTGAAATGGGCAACATGCAAACTGCCTCTGACTGATCAGGGTGGCCATCTAAAGCCTGCCTGCCTACAATACAGGTAGTCCTCAATTTACAACAGTTCATTTAGTGACTGTTCAAAGTTACAATGGCATTGAAAACATTGATATAGGAGCCGTTTTCATAGGACCTTTGCAGCATGCCCATGATCATGTGATCAAAGTTCAGACATTTAGCAACTGGTACATATTTATGACTGTTGTAGTTTCCCGGGATGATGGGATCCCCTTTTGTGACTTTCTGAAAATAGCAATAGCAATAGCAATAGCAATAGCAGTAGACTTATATACCGCTTCATAGGCCTTTCAGGCCTCTCTAAGCGGTTTACAGAGAGTCAGCATATTGCCCCCAACAATCTGGGTCCTCATTTTACCCACCTCGGAAGGATGGAAGGCTGAGTCAACCCTGAGCCGGTGAGATTTGAACCGCTGACCTGCTGATCTAACAGTAGCCTGCAGTGCTGCATTTAACCACTGCGCCACCTTGGCAAAGTCAATGTGGAAGCCAGATTCACTTAAAAGCCAGGTTACTAACAGAGGTGATATTCAGCCGGTTGGGACTGGTTTGGGTGAACCAATAGCGGAAATTTTGAGTAGTTCAGAGAACCAGCAAATACCACCTCTGGCTGGCCCTGCCCCCATCTATTCTCTGCCTGTTTGGGGACCAATGAACAATCTGAAGCAAAGGTGGTATTCAGCTGGTTCGGAACTTTTAGCGAAACTTTGAGTAGTTTGGAGAACCAGCAAATATCATATCTGGTTGGCCCCGCCCTCCCGCCCCTGCCATTCTCTGTCCTGTATTCCCTTGTTTTTTAGCTCAGCTGATTTGTGCAACAGAGTAGATTGCCGTGCATCAGCTGAGCTAAAAAAAACAGCTCGGCTCACCAGCGCTGACACCGAGGGCGGCCTTTGAGTGCTGGGCACAAGCGCAAAGTGCTCTCTCATAGAACCAGTAGGAAAAGATTTGGAATCCCACCACTGGTTACTAACTGCAGGAATCCCTTTAACAACTGCAGCAAGAAAGGTCATAAAATGGGGCGAAACTCACTGAACAAATGTCTCATTTAACAACAGAAATTTTGGACTCAGTTGTGGTCAAAAGTTGAGGACTACCTGTATGGCTGGGTGATGCTATTAAACCGCTAGCAAGACTGGCCTCCTAATTTTTTTAAAAGCAAAGCAAAGACACGCACACATACGCACACACACACAAACAGCTTTTGCCTCCCAGAACACATGATGCATCTTTTGACTTCCCAACACATAAAACATAGTATTGTGCCATAAGTGGAGCAGCCATGAAGTGGAAAGGAAAGCATGGATCAGATTTATAAACTGCTGATTGAAAAACTGAAGTTTGGCCAAGTCAGTGAGATGCCAGATCAGTTCCAGCAGAGAGAGCTATGAATTGCAGCTGGCAAAGCAGGGATTTTAAGACCCCTATCAAGAATGCCAGCTGAAGTTGCCTGTCAAAGCCTTAAAAGAACAGTAAAACCATGTCAAGAAGGACAAGGAGAAATAAAGAAAATTAGTCAAGTTCAAGATCTGCTCAGTAGTATTGGACAGATTCTTAGATTCTTCTGCCTGGCCAGCTAAACCACACGGCCTTCCAACATTTTTACTCTCCCGACTTGCTTTTTCTCTACACAGTGGCTACATTTCAGGCAGCAACAGCTGGTAACTTCTTATGTTCTCTTTTCTTGCAGGGATATTAAAAAATCTTTAATAAAAGGAAATATGATTGATTTTGAGGAAGGAAGGAAGGAAGGAGGGAGGGAAGGGAAGGAAGGAAGGAAGGGAGAGGAAGGAAAGGGAAAAAAGGAAGGAAGGAAGGAAGGAAGGAAGGAAGGAAGGAAGGAAGGAAGGAAGGAAGGAAGGAAAAATCAAGATCAGAGAAAAAGGAGAGAAAATTACTACTACTATGTCTATGATTACTTTTTTGCTGCCATTTACTTTCCTCACTATCAAGGCCATGGCAAAGCAAAATTTCAAGAACCATTTGCAAAATTTTTCACAGTAGCCCCAGAATGGTTTAATCTTGTCTGTTTGAACCATATGTGCTTTTATTTAAGTATCCAAAAAAGGGGGGGAATAATATGGGTGTTCTAAAGATGTTCAGACTTCTTTTTTTTCCCTGGCCTAGACATTTCTTAGAATTCAATTTCGAATACTAGACTTCAATGCAAAGCAGGACCCAAACTTTAAAAAGTTTTACTTTATAGCCTTTTACTTTGATTGTCCTTTGAACTAAGTAATGTGGAACATACGATAATATTATATGGTTCTTGGATTATGCAGAATCCAATTATCACATGGAGGAAAGAAATCCATGCAGATAGAAAACTAATCTGTTGGGGAGAAAGCTGCAGTTTGTCTGCTAGCTTTCTCTGTGGAGGAATTGGTTGTATGGAAAACATGTCTTTGTTCATTTATGGGAATTCACAGTGGACTGATGCTAACCACTAGTTACAAGTTAGTTTATTACTTACAGAAGGGGATGAGAGAGGGGGGAGGCAAGATCATCTTGTTTTTCCTGTTTCTTTTGAAGAGCGTATATAAACCTCCCCCGGGTTAGTTTATTACTTGCAGAAGGAGGCCTGCTTAACGTCAACTCGCAAGAGAATAAGCTGTTTCAGAGCTAAGGAAGGGAGAAAAGATTATATCAAAGGGAAGGTGTGGGAAGAATACCATTTTTGAAAGCTCTACTTTATGAAAGCAGAAAAAATAAAATGGGTTGGAAGTCCAAAAAGAAAAAAGTTCTACCCGAATTCTATTATCTATCTATTTCTTTCTTTCCTTCTTCCTTCCTTCCTTTCTTCCTTTCTTCCTCCCTTTCCTCCTTTCCTTCTTCCTTCCTTTCATCTTTTCTTTCCTTCCTTCTTTCCTTCTTTCTTTCTTTCTTCCTTCATGTGTGTGTGTGTGTGTGTGTGTGTGTGTGTGTGTGTCCACCCTTGCATAACTCTGGAATGCATCAAGCAATTTCAACCAAACTTGGTACACAGATGACTTACTCTCTGGAAACAAATACTGTGGGGGTAAGACACCCCTAAGAGCCCTCGGGTATGTGTTCTGTTAAGATACAGCCTGTTGTGCCTTAAAATGGGTTCTACTCTACTGTCGTAAAATGGCTTCTACTGTACAGCACAGTGGAGTTGCCATGCTAATGGCTTCATAGTACTCCACAATGGGGCTCCTTCCAGTAAAAGAGAAAATGCAACATTAGAAATTATGTTTGGTCTGGATATTTTCCCCCTATAAATAAATAACTGGGCAACGCCAAGTTATCAGCTAGTATGGTAATATAAAACAATTAGAACCATAAAAACATCAAGTGCTAAATATTAAAACATTAAAAGTTAAGAAAAAACTAGATAAAGGGGACCAATATGTATGGGAGTCCTTCCTTCTCATTAGGTGGCCAAAGTATTTCAGTTTCCTCTTCAGGATCTGGCCTTCTAAAGAGCAGTCAGGGTTGATCTCCTCTAGGACTGACCGATTGGATCGCCTTGCAGTCCAAGGGACTCGCAGGAGTCTTCTCCAGCACCACAGTTCAAAGGCCTCAATTCAAAAAAATAAGCTATCATATCAAACCATAATTCGGTTTGTTTTGGAGGTAGATTACACATTTTGTTTTGTTAATCAGGTTTAAGATTCAGCAGGTTGCATCAAAGAGGCTTAGCCTTATTATAGTTATTATTCATTCTAGCCCACCTCTTATAAGTGTATTAGCCCTAAAACAAGCCATTACGATTTATTCAACAAACTATTATTTTAAAATTAACCTAACATTATGTATGGAGCCTATGCTTGTCTCTTGGTAGTCAGGAAATTTCTGAGCAGATAGACAAAATCCAGATAATCCATTTCTGATTTAAATCTCAGGAAATGTTGTTGTAATTTTGCACATTCTTATGTTGTTTTAGGAAACTTTTCTTTAAAACGTCTGTTGGGAAAAAAATGGTAGGAAACCTACAGTCCAAATACAAGCGGCTCCACCTGTTGGATGGGTTCTTTGCAGATGCACAAAAAAACTTAGATCTAATTGCTCTTAAACACCACAATTAGAGGAGAGAAAGCGAAATTGGACAGCTCCCAAAACAGAAGCAGGATTTCCTAGCTAAGAACAGTTGCTATTCTGGCAAAACCTGAGTGAACTGAACTTTGCAACAGCGAATATATAAATAGTCCTCAATTTATGACCACTATTGAACCCAAAATTTCCATGGCTGAGCAAGACAGCTGCAGAATGAGTTTTACCCCATTTTACCACTTTCCTTGCCACACCTATTACAGTAGGCAAAGTACTGCAGTTGTTAAGTTAGTAACATGGTTAAATGAATCTGGGTTCCCCATTGATTTTGCTTGTGAAAAGATCACAAAAGGGGATCCATGATCCCAGATCATTGCAACCTTCATAAATGCACCAGTTGCCAAGCATCCAAATTTTGATCCCGTGACCACAGGAACGCTGCAATGGACATAAATGTGAAAAATGGTCATAAGTCATTTTTTTAGTGCTGTTGTAACTTTGAACAGTCACTAAATTGGTGGTGAGTTGAGAACTACTTTTCTGTTGCTGGCCAGAACTTCAATGAGATGTTTGTTTCTGTGGTGGATTCAAAAATTTTTAATACTGGTTCTGTGGGTGTGGCTTGGTGGGCATGGCAGGGAAAGGATACTGCGAAATCCCCATTCCCTCCCCACTCCAGGGGAAAGGACACTGCAAAATCCATATTCCCTCCCCATCAGCTGGGACTCAAGAGGCAGAGAATACATGGGGGTGGGGCCAGCCAGAGGTGGCATTTGCCGGTTCTGCAAACTATTCAAAATTATCACTACCGGTTCTCCAGAACTGGTCAGAACCTGCTAAATACCACCTCAAACCCCTATTCAACATACAATTCCAAGAGACAATGGAAAAATTAAGCAGTTGGAGTTAGACTAAGATGTAGAAGAGAGCTGTAGTTAGGTTCATAGATCATGCCACATCCTAGTTTGAGTTCACACACTTTTCTAACCATGCACAAGATTCTTAGCACCTAATTTGAGGTCTATGACAACTTGCCACAGCCAATTCACAGACCAACTTGCCAGCCAATTTGATGTAGACAACTCGCAGCAGGACAACTCATCATGGCAAACTCTGCGGGAAAAGAGTTACACTAATATCGAAATAGAAATATGAAAAAATAGAAAACAGAATCCATAGAAATAGTGGAGTAGCATCCTGACAGACAGGATGACAAAGGAGGGACATAATGAAATATGAATGGCAAAGATTAAAATAATTTTTGATTATTTTAAATAATTAAATTGAATTAAGCAAGTTGTTCCATAGGGATGTGGTTGCTCAGTGGCTAAGACGCTGAGTTTGTCGATCAGAAAAGTCAGCTGTTTGGCGGTTCGAATCCCTAGCACCACATAACGGAGTGAGCTCCCATTACTTGTCCCAGCTTACCTAGCTCTTCGAAAGCAAGTAAAAATCAAATGGAAAAATAGGGACCACCTTTGGTGGGAAGGTAACAGCGTTCTGTATGCCTTCAGTGTTTAGTCATGCTGGCCATATGACCATGGAGATGTCTTCAGACAGTACTGGCTCTTTGGCTTTGAAATGGAGATGAGCACCGCCCCCTAGAGTAGGGAATGACTAGTACATATGTGCAAGGGGAACTTTACCTTTTATCTTTTAAGTTGTCCCATGGTGAGTTGACCATGGCAAGTTATTCCATAATGAATTGACCATGGCAGGTGGACTCTGGCAAGTTGGCTGCGGCGAGTTGCCCCATTCCACCAGATCTGAGCCTAGCCACTGTATCTTGCAAACTGTGCTTTATGACATAGGACAGGAATATGTAATCTGTGGCCTGCAAGCCGCATGTAGTCCTGGACAGCTAGGAATGTGGCCCCACAAGATATAATACAAGATTAAAAAAATAAAAGAAATTAGTTGTGTGTGTGTGTGTGTGTGTGTGTGTGTGTGTGCGCGTACGTACGCACGCACGCACGCATGCACAGACACAGACACACACAGAGACACACACAGAGACACACACAGACACACACACACACACACACAAACAATCTATCTCTATATAAATGGCTGTGTGTATTCCAGCATAACTCTGGAACGCCTCAAGCAATTTCAACCAAACTTGGTACACAAATGATTTACTCTCGGGAAAAAAATACTATGGGAGTAAGACACTCCTAACAACCCTTGGGGTGTGTATTCTGTTAAGATACAGCCTGTTGTGCCTTAAAATGACTTCTACTGTACTGCCGTAAAATGGCTTCTGCTGTACAGCACAGTGGAGTTGCCATGGTAATGGCTTCACAGTACTCCACAAGGGAGCTCCCTCCACAAGGGAGAAAATCCAACATTAGAAATTATTTTTGATCTGAATATTTTCCCTCTATAAATAAATACCACGGCAACACCGGATTATCAACTAGTATGAAATATTTTATATGTGGCAATTCATCTTCCCTCAATGCAGCCCACAGAAACCAAAAGGTTGGACACCCGTGACTCAGTGTATTACGTATATCCAGAAAATTGCAGTTTGTTCAGCTAACTATGCTTGAACAAACCATGACCCAATTGCTTAGCTCAGTTTATGAACTAAATTTCTTTTTGGCAGGTTAAATCAACCACAACTTAATAAAATATGTGAACCAATCTATAAAAGAATATTATGTTACTTTCATCCATGAACAGCTTAGAAGCAGCCCATATTGGACACCCAATAAAATAATTGTGATAACACTAATGTTGTCACTTAACAAATCCAATTGAGTCAAGTGGCAGTGGGCAGGAGGTCAAATTTATTGAATAAACAATCTCTTACCTGGAATGGGTTTCATTGTTTTCCCTCTATGACTTCTTCAGAAACCAAGATTTGACAGACAAATTGCAGTAATGATGAGCAGAAGTGCCAGTTGGACAAAGTTGCCAAGAAGTTAACTAGTTGAAATGGCCAATATTACACACCAATAATGAGGAGAAAGGAATCAGAGAAACTCAAACATTTATCAGAATAACAGAGTTGGAAGGGACCTTGTAGGCCATCTAGTCCAACCCCCTTGTGCCCAAGCAGCAGACCCTACACCATTTCTGACAGATGGCAGTCCAATATTCCCCCCCCCCAAAATATTCAGTGAGAACATTCCACAAGAGTAGAGTAGATAGAGTAGAGTAGAGTAGAGTAGAGTAGAGTAGAGTAGAGTAAAATAGAATGGAATAGAATAGAATAGAATAGAATAGAATAGAATAGAATAGAATAGAATAGAATAGAATAGAATAGAATTCTTTATTGGTCAAGTGTGATTGGACACACAAGATATTGTGTACATAGGTTCTCAGTTTACATGCAAAGCAACAGAGTAATAATAATCATAATTTCAAAGTAATAATAATCATAATAATGACACCATTAAGAGAAGGCTGTGTAACAGATGAGAAAGATAAAAGTAATACATAAAAAGTAATTAAATCCCAAGCAAAACAAGGTGAAAGACTTGGAACGGGTCCTGAAACACAGGAAAATCCAAGACATAATTTAAAAACAAAGAGGTTGCTATGTAAGAAATGGCATTTGGCAGGGGAACGTAGAAGAGGCATTCGTACATCATGACATATGAAGGAGGAGGAGCAGAAAGTAGAGGAAATGTCATTCAAGATGGGTCTGGAAACAGTGGGCGGGCATGTGTCACCCAGTTCTAACTTAGAGATGAGAGGTGAATTGGAGGAAGCAGGCTGACCGTTGATGGGTGTAACCCAGAGAGTGGGATGAAATCCATCATGGCCAGAAGAACAGGACCTAGAGGAAAGAGTGGGTGGCGAAGGAGGGGAGATGAACAGGCAAGAAAGAGGAAATGAGGCAGAAGCAAATTTGAGCTTAAGCCTAGGATGGTTAAAAAAACCACACTTTTATTTTTTATTTATTTATTTGTCAATTTTATTGGTTGCCCATCTTACCGCAGGGAACGTCTGGGCGACTTACAATATTGAAAGACAGAACTATAAATATATAATACTGCAAAAATATAAAAGTACAGAAGCTAAAAGATGGGGAGGGAAGGGGTAGGATGAGCAGGGCGGAGGTGCAGAGGTGGTATTCGGCAGGTTCTGACCAGTTCTGGAAAACTGGAGGCAGGAATTTTCAGTAGTTCAGAGAACGGTAAATACCACCTCTGGCTGGCCCTGCCCCCATCTATTCTTTGTCTCCTGAGCCCCAGCTGATTTTGCAGTAACCTTTCACTGGAGTGGGGAGAGAATGGAGATTTTACAGTATCCTTCCCCTGTCACACCCACCAAGCCACACCCACCAAGCCATGCCATGTCCACCAAACCACGCCCACAGTACTGGTAGTAAAAACATTTGAATCCCACCACTGGGGAGGTGGGATGCCATATGAACCTATCAGTCACTTCCAACATGCAATTCTGTATACCACCAGGTTTGAAATTTTAGGCCTGAATAACCTTGAACTGTGCCTTCTACAACCTAAGCTTAGTACACAAGATTATCTGCCATAGTGTCCTACCTCTTAGCAACTAATTTTGACTTCTACTGCAGTAACACCAGGACTATCAATAGATACACACTTAATGTAATCCGTTCTAATCTTGATTGCAGAAAAAACGATTTCAGCAATAGAGTAGTAAATGTGTGGAACACCCTACCTGAACCTGTTTTTAGTTCCTCTAACCCCCATACTTTTGACCTTAAGCTGGACCTTACGCATTTCTTAAGAGATCCCTAAGGGGGCGTGCATAAGTGCACCAGCGTGCCTGCCCTCCCAGTTCCACTGTTCCCATTTATTTATATATATATATATATATATATATATATATATATATATATATATATATATATATATATATATATATATATATATATATATATATATATATATATATATATATATATATATATATATATATATATATATATATATATATATATATATATATATATAATGGCAGAGAAGGCCCTTCTCCTGGACCCCACCAGCCAGAATTCCTTGGCCAATGGGACCCACATCATGTCTCCTTTGCTGGCACAGGTGAAGCAGGCCAATCCCAAGAGATGGTCCCTTAATTAACCTGAACCCATGCCATGAAGGGCTGTAAAGGCAATTACCAACACCTTGAATTGCACCCACAAGCAAACCAGCAGCCAGTGCAGCTCATGGAGCGGTGGTGTTGCATGGGCCACCCTCTTCCAAATTCCAGGTTTTTTTAAAGACCAGGATCTCATTAAACTAGAAGGCTTAACATTCTCTGGGATTGGGTCCACAAGATACTTGTACCAAACTGCTGAAAAAAAGAGGGGATACAGGCACGTCTGCTAAAATGCCACATCCTTCTAGGAGTCGGTCAACTGATAGTTTGATTACATCAAGACAGCATTTTGTCAATATTTTTTCCAGCAATGAAGTTTCTGAGAGAGGAGGGGAAAGAACGAATTAGGAACAGATGAAGGGGGAAGAAAATGCTGCACACTGCCAATAACTAGCCAAAACATGGCTATGTGGCCTTGCCTGGGGGACACAGAAGCCCGCACAACCCTGAGCCTGGATGGCCTCATAAGAATTCCCTCCCCCCCCCCCAATGCCTTTATTAACAACCGCTAACATCCCATCCCACCCCAATCTTGAAATTTTTCACCTTTTGAAATTTTATCATGTTATTTTTATAATTGTAAAACTTTTAACTTTTAAGTTAATTCTGATTTTTAATGTTAATTTTATTGATTTTATTGTACATCACCCAGAGCCTCTCTCTGAGGGAGATGGGCAGTGAAGAAATGTAATAGAGATAGATGATAGATAGATAATGGATGGATGGATGGATGGATGGATGGATGGATGGATGGATGGATGGAGCCAAGGTGGCACAGTGGTTAAATGCAGCACTGCAGGCTACTTCAGCTGACTGCAGTTCTGCAGTTCGGCTGTTCAAATCTCACCGGCTCAGGGTTGACTCAGCCTTCCATCCTTCTGAGGTGGGTAAAATGAGGACCCGGATTGTTGTTGGGGGCAATATGCTGACTCTGTAAACCGCTTAGAGAGGGCTGAAAGCCCTATGAAGCGGTATATAAGTCTAACTGCTATTGCTATATATGCCATCAAGTTGTCAACAACCACATAGATTTTTTTCTATGATCTGTTCCTAATCTAGTCTTACAGTTCTTCTTTGCTTTGTCTCTCCATGTGCTTTTTTGGTAAAAAAAAATAATACACAGTTATTTTACCATTGTCTTCCCCTGGATAGTATGAATTGATGGCTTTGCCATTGTCCCTAAAGTGATCACCCACTTCCAGCATCTTCCTGTGTTGCTGCTGCCTAATATAGATAGATACCTGCTTCCTGGGCAGATGGGATGACCTTCACACCTTGGATGACCCTGCTGGAAATGTAATGCTCCTGACATACACTTACATCATTCTTTGCTTATCCCTCCCAGGAAAACCAACATCAACCACCCACCACCCAACCACAATGGGGCAGCAGAGCAGGACTTGGGATGAGTCGGTGAGGCCAGAGCAAAATTCAATTTGACTTCACTGACACCTCATTAAAATGCAGTTTCTTCACAAGCATATTATGCATTTTCCTCTTTGTCCAATGGGCAACAACTTTTAAAAAGACTGAGAACCACCCACTAGTCCTAAATGATTGTTTATCATGGATGGGGATGTCTGATGCAAATTCTCAACTAAACCTGAATTTTTTTAGGACTATCTTGTTAAAGTTTGGGACAAAAATTAGCTCCATATTTTCTGATTGCATTGTGTCTGAACTGATTATGGTAAGCTATCTTTGAATGAGTTAAGAGGACATTATTTTAAAAAAAAATAGGTAGGTGGCAGTCAGGAAAGCAATCACATCCTGAGAATGTGAAATCCTAAAGCATTTCATTCTTTACCCGAGCATCCAAAGAGCAGTCAGTTAGACTTGTTTTTATTGTTAGTTGCAAAGACGTGTCTGACCCATTGCGACCCCATGGACAACATTCCTCCAGGTCTTCCTGTCCTCTATCATCCTCTGGAGTCCATTTAAACTCAAGCCGACTGTTTCACTGACTCCATCCAGCCACCTCATTCTCTGCCATCCCTTTCTTCTTTTGCCTTCAATCGTTCCCAGGATTAGGCTCTTCTCCAGTGAGTCCATCCTTCTCATTAGGTGGTCAAAGTATTTGAGTTTCCTCTTCAGGATCTGGATTTCAGGGTTGATTCTCCTCTAGGACTGACCGGTTGGATCACCTTGCAGTCCAAGGGACTCGCAGGAGTCTTCTCCAACACCATAGTTCAAAGGCCTCAATTCTTTGGTGCTCAGTCTTCCTTATGGTCCAACCTTCACAGCCGTACATTGCAACTGGGAAAACAATAGCCTTGACTTTTGTTGGCAGGGGGATGTCTCTGCTTTTTAGTCTGCTGTCTAGATTTGCCATAGCTTTCTTCCCCAGGAGCAAGTGTCTTTAATTTCTTGGCTGCAGTCCCCATCTGCAGTGATCCTGGAGCCCAGGAAAATAAAATCTGTCACTACCTCCATTTCTTCCCTATCTATTTGCCAGGAATTGAGAAGGCCGGATGCTTTGATTTTAGTTTTCTTAATGTTGAGTTTCAAGCCAATGTTTGCACTCTCCTTCTTCACCTGCATCAAGGCTTTTTAGTTCCTCTTCACTTTAGATTGAGACTTGAGATTGTTGATATTTCTCCCAGCTCAGTTAGACTAGTGTTTCTCAACCTTGGCAACTTTAAGACATTTGGACTTCAATGTCCAGCATTCCCCAACCAGCAAGATTGAGGAACACTGAGTTAGACTCTTGGTAGGCAGTATGTCCATGCTGTAGTGGGGGCCTGAGACCCTATGTCCTTTCACATCCCTGAGTACCAGTTGCTGAATGGGAGACAGGGTGTATTAAGTCAAAACCTTCCTCAACTATGATCTTGGAAACTGCTTATCTCCAATAATTTATTTCAAGGATATGCCGGGAAACCACTAAGCTATGAGTCAACTAAACATAATAACTGAATAATGAGTTATCTCCAGGCCTGGTGAATAAATATTGTGGTACTGACATTTTCAGCCAGAGCAAACTATCTGCCTGAAATAAAAGCAGAGAAGAAAAGTGACCAAGATAATTTCAAGTGAATGTGATTTATTTGTAGGCTTGTTGGTTTGGAATGAATGAATCAGAGGTGGGTTCCTCCCAATACAGTACAGTACACCAGAAGAGGCAGTAAAAATCTGGCATACTGGATAGGACTGGTAGTAATGGTGGCTTCGCCACTCCCCCGAACCTGTTCTCCCAATAGAAGCTTTGTCAGAAGCTTTTTTAAAAGTTTTTTTCTCTGCCAGTTCAGGCAAGGGGAAAGGGTTTTAAAAAGTAAAAGAGAGAGGGTGGAGGAGGGAGGGAGGGGAGAGAGAAAGAAAAGGAAAGAAAGAAGGAAACTCACTTTTCAGCTGGCAGATTCAGCAAAGAAGAAAAACAAATGCTGTCACTTTAAATCGGAACTGAGCATGCCTGGCTGTGGGATTTTGGGAATTGATGTCCACAAGTCTTAAAGCTGCAAACTTTGGATTTTAAATTGAAAAGCTGCTTGGAAGGAGGTTTGCAAAGTGACATTCTGCAGTTTGTTTCTGGGTCAGCTGACCCAGAACAAACTGGAAAGAAAGAAAGAAAGAAAGAAAGAAAGAAAGAAAGAAAGAAAGAAAGAAAGAAAGAAAGAAAAAAAAAAAAAACAGCACAGCTATTTAGGGTTAGAGTCTACTCAGAGGTCATCTAGTCCAACCCCTTGCTGCAGAAGGAAACCTTACATTGTCTAGATTATTTTGGTGCCTCTAGAGCTTAGGATATTGTGTGAACCCACCCTATGGGCCATGCAAGGATTCTTATCAACTTCTTTCTGTCCTATTGATGCAGAAATGACTTCCACAGTCCATTCCTACATAATTCTGATGGAAATTTTTCAAAATTACCAATTGATAGAGTTCCGGACAGTGGTATTTTGAAAGGAAACATAACAGAAGTGGAAGGGACCTTGGAGGTTTTCTAGCTAACCCCCTGCTCAAGCAGGAAATCCTACACCAGTGATGGCAAACCTTTTTTGACTCACGTGCCATAAGCGGGGGAAGTGCAGGGGGGTCATGCAATGCACGATCCCCCCAGTGCGCATGCATGCATGACAGGCGGTCCCCCCCCCACTTTTTTGCATGCTTTTTTCACCCTCTCTAGGCTCCAGAGGCTTTATAGGAGCCTGGGGAGGTCGAAAACAGTCTCTCCCCCACCCGAGCCTTCAGGAGGCTTCCCTGAAGGTTCTGGAGGACTACAAATGACCCTACGAGCCCCTGAAGGCTCCGGAAGGCTTAAACCAACCCTACGAGCAAACTGGAAGTCAGTTTCAAATGTCTAGTTTGCCCTTGGGCCTGTTTTTTGCGCTGCGGAAGCTCCTGAAGCCTCCGGAGGGCCTCTTGGGGGGCAGGGGAGGCTGTTTTTGCCCTCCCCAGGCTCCTATAAAGCCTCTGGAGCCTGGGGAGGGTGAAAAATGGCTTTAAAAAAGGATGAACTCACCTGGCCAGCACACGCATGCGCACTGGCCAGCTGACAGCAATAGCAATAGCAGTTAGACTTATATATCGCTTCATAGGGCTTTCAGCCCTCTCAGAGTCAGCATATTGCCCCCACAGTCTGGGTCCTCATTTTACACACCTTGGAAGGATGGAAGGCTGAGTCAACCTTGAGCCGGTGAGATTAGAACCGCTGAATTGCATATAACAGTCAACTGAAGTGGCCTGCAGTACTGCACCCTAACCACTGCGCCACCTCGGCTCCTCAACGCCTCAGGTGCCCTGACAAATGGCTCTGCGTGCCACCTGTGGCACACGTGCCATAGGTTCACCATCCCGGCCCTATGCCATTTCAGAGAAATTGTAGTCCAATTCAACCACATTTTGGCAGGAAGAAAAGCAGAGCATTAGTTCATGCACGTACTTCAATTATTAAATATCAATTGCCTTTTCTTCCTGCTCTGCTCCAACTACTTCTTTGAGCCCCACCTTCTTTCTGGGTTAAAACTACTGCTCTGAGTAACGCCCTAAAAGATGTTATGTTGTATTGTAAGCATTAAAAAGTTACCTAACAACTGAACGCTAGGAAACCTGTTTAACTATACGCTTCTGTTGACTTTCCAGGTGCTCGTGAGCTGGGCCTCCAACTTCTATCACCATGGACTGGAAGACGTTACAGGGCCTGTTGAGTGGCGTGAACAAATACTCCACTGCTTTTGGCCGCATCTGGCTCTCTGTGGTCTTTGTTTTTCGTGTCCTTGTTTATGTGGTAGCTGCTGAGCGGGTGTGGGGAGATGAGCAGAAGGATTTCGACTGCAATCATCGGCAACCTGGTTGCACCAATGTTTGCTACGATTATTTTTTCCCCATCTCCCATATCCGTCTCTGGGCCCTGCAGCTGATTTTTGTCACCTGTCCATCCCTGCTCGTCATCATGCACGTGGCATACCGTGAGGACAGGGAAAGGAAGAACCGGGAAAAAAATGGGGAAAACTGTCCCAAACTGTATAGCAACACTGGAAGGAAACATGGTGGTCTTTGGTGGACTTATCTCCTGACACTCTTCTTCAAGCTGGGTATTGAGATCATCTTCCTCTATCTGCTCCACAGAATTTGGGACAGTTTTGACCTGCCACGCCTGGTCAAGTGTGATCTGAAACCTTGCCCCAATACAATTGATTGCTACATTGCTAGGCCGACTGAGAAGAGGATTTTCACATACTTCATGGTAGGGGCATCTGCTCTTTGCATCGTCCTTACTGTGTGTGAGATCTTCTACCTCATCTTCAAGAGAATGATCCGCTCAATGAACAAATGGAAGAGCAACAAGAAGTCCTTGACCTACAGCAAGGCCTCCACATGTCATTGCCATTCAAAGATGGAGCACGGACAGGATGGGAAATTAAAAAATTCCCCCTTAGATGGCCTCAGGGCTTCTGCGCCTAACCTGACTTTTATCTGAGAGGGAGAAGAAACAAAGCCAAAATGGCCCCATGCCAGGACACATGAATGGTTTTTCAAACATGAACTGGAGGGAGGGAGGGAGGACTTCCATTGAATCACTAAGCAAATTTTCCACAAGGGAAGGGCCACAAGGATTGAAGAGGAGCTGACAGGAACACTGCCATGTTTATTCAGGGCTAAAGTCAAGTCCATTTGTTTACACGTTATAACTAAGCTAAGCATGCACACTTCATATGCTCTGGCAATCTGTGTTGGGTTTTGTTCCTCTAAACCCTTCTAGAAAAGTTGTAACCTTCTACATTCTCAGGTTTATGCTTTCTACTTTTTGAAAGTCTCTCAGAAGATAGATAGACATCTGAGCACACTATGTTGCCGTCTTTAAAACCTAGGACAGCCAAAATCTATGACCCTTGATTTCTTCAACTGGTTTATTTAGTTGTTTGTAGAGTTGTTTATAGAGTGTTAGTCACTGAATTGCCTGAGAAGGAGGGGAGTAAATTAATTAAAGAAATTAAGTAAACATGGATAATTTAACCTAGATATCTTCCTTTCTCTTGCACACCAGAGTTCTCTGAAATAACAGATGCTAATGCAATCTGCAAAGTAGTCTAAAGCAGGAGTCACCAACCTGTCAGGCCTCAGGGACCACTAAATTCATAATTTTAAATCGCATGGACCATTAATATGATCTGCCTAATGACTGGGTGGGTGGGCGTGGCTAGATGGTCATGTGACTGGGTGGATGTGGCCAACTTATGTCACTCACGTCAAGGGGCGCCTCACCGGCCCCTACTCACCCCTCCACACCCAACAACTCCTCGCCTGCCTGCCTGGGCTCCTTAGAGCCCCAACAGGAAGTAGTTGTTGGAGCTAAGCAGCCACCATGAGAAACAGTTGGCAAAACAGCTGGCTCAGCAGAAGCATCTCACTGAGGACTATGAGCATAGGCTTTCCAAGCAGATGGAAGACCTGCGGGAATGCAAGGCCAGGTACTGGTGCCTGGAGGCTCAGTGGGCTGAGCTGGTCAGACAGTTCCAGACCATGATGCAGTCCCACTAAAACAAGGCCCTCCAGCTCTTCGCCACTAGCAGCACTTCCCTCCAGACTTCACCCAAAGCCCCACACCAGGAAGCTGAAGCAGACACCAAGTCGGAATTTCTGCCCTCCTCCGACCCACACAAAAAGACCCTGAAGGGGGAGACTTTCTGCAATAAACACAAAAGTTCATTGCATGTATCCAGCCCAAGGACCATAGTTTTAGGACCTCTGATTTAGTGCAATATAAAAAATGCAAATAATTTTTTTGCAGTCCACCAAAATTTTCCTGCAGACCACCAGTTGGTGACCACTAGCCTAAACAGAACACACTGAAAGGTTGTTTTAGCTGAATTTCCTCTCCTGAATTTCACCTGGAGGAAATCCACTATGAATTTGGAGTTCATTTTCGAGGAATTCCCAGGGAAACAAAGTCTTGCTAGCTAGGCAAAATTTTGCAAAACAGAACAGAGAAACTGCTTACACCATTCCTATCCCATTTATAGTTGAGCTTGAGTCTTGATGACAGTACCCATTTTTCAAAAGAAAGTACTTTAACAAAGCATTGTTTATATGATAATTATTTACTGGACAACAACAAAGATGTTGAGTTGAGTTGAAAAGGAATGAGACAGTATTTTCTTCTCAAAAGCCTTCTAGCCAGGACATGGCCTTCTATTCTTGGGAAAAGACAGAGGTATCATGACATAGAAAGCTAAATTCCGTATAGATAGAAGGAATGATGAGGGCATAAAAAAGGGGGAAGAGCATCCCTGGTTTTTCTTCTTCCTGAATTTTCTCCTACTTTTTATTCATTATTTTGATGAAACTTTCCCCAATTCTCTACTCTTGGTCTCTCATCTTGTCTGAAACTCCCACTGAAATTCCCACTGAAATCAAGTGTGATGTAACATTTGAAAGGATTCTGGAAGGATTAGTCCAGAGAAAATGGGAGAACATGTCTTAAGAAGAGAAATAGAGGGAAACATTATTCAAAATCAATGTTTACTGCTCAATTTAGCCAAAAGGAACAAATCAAGCAACAGAACAAATTTTGCTATTTGCAAAAATGTTTAAGCTATTTTGAGACAACTGTGGATCTCATGACTATAGAATCTTATGACTACAGGATTTTTTGTAAATAGATTGTGAGTCTCCTTCACTGAGTTCCATGTCTTCTGACTGTCTTCCATGCAGAGCAGGAATTAAAATCATGTTTAAAGTGTTTGTTTGGCTGATGCTTTTGTTGCTGCGGGAAATAAAATCCACCATGGACAAAGTTTAGGCAGGGCTCATGACTCATTTTGGATCAGTTAGCAACAGAGAGTAGACACAAGTTCCTTTCTTTTATTAGTTTTTCTTACAGACGTTTTTATTAACTGGTCTCTGCAAATTTTGTCGTCGTCACCAACCATTTCTCCATTATAAGAGAAGCGGCAGGCGTTCCAATTATTTCTGACACTGACCTGACACTTCCAGCTTATCCAAGCAGAAATAGCAGAGAAGTTACTGGAAAGATAAACAAAAAAAAAAACTTTGGAATGGCAGGTTTGTTCAGTTTATCTCTTTAACCTTAAGTTTCTTTCATTTCATTTTTTATGATGATGAGGAGGAGGAGGAGGAGGATAATTCTAGAGAATAATTATTATAAATTTACCACATTTCAATCAGCTACATTTTTGCCAGCTCGTTTTCACTTGCAAACACTTTCAATCTTTTTACACTGCATTGGTAAGATCACACTTGGAATATTGCATCTACTTTGGGTCACCATAATACAACAAATATGTTGAGACTCTAGAAAGAGTGCAAAGAAGAACAATAAAAATAATTAGGAGACTGGAGGCTAAAGCATACAATGAACAGTTGTAGGAACTGGGTATGTCTGATCTAACAAAGAGAACTAGGAGTGGCACGATAGCAATCTTCCAATATTGGAGGGGTTGTCTCAGAGATAAAGGAGTCAACATAATTCTCCAAAGCATGTGAGGGCAGGATAGGAAGTAACAGATGGAAGCTTATCAAAGAGTGATCCAACTTAGAATTAAGGAGAAGTTTCTTAATTGACACTGAGAACAATTTAATTAGTGGAACATCTTACCTTCAGAAGTTGTGGGTGCTCCATCACTGGAGGCTTTTAAGATGAGATTGGACAACCATTTTCCATAATGAGTAGGTCCTCCTGCTTGAGGAGTGGGTTGGACTAGAAGACCTCCAAGGTCCATTCCAACTCTGTTATTCTGCATTCTATTGTGTATTCTATTATCATCATAGGTATAAAAATACAAGTTTTAAAGAATACATTAAGAAATAGATACTATGAATAAAAATATAAACAGCAAAATACAGGCAGATAGCTAGCAAATGCAAAATATCAGGACTAACATATTCCAGGACAACCATTTGAAAGTTCCCATAGTTTAAGATGTAATGTATGTAGTCTAGTACATATTGTACTATATCCAATTTTAATCAAAATATGTCTCTATCCAACTTTAAAAACATTTGGATAATATAGTTGAAGTCATTAAAGAAAGGAGAAAGAAAAATTATGTGATAAACAATACATTAAAACAGCATTGTAAATTATATACTGATAATACTGTATGTCAAATAAGACTATAAACTCTAAAACCCAAATTTTGAATGTGGCACAATTGCATGGACAAAAATTGTAGTGTAAATCTGGTTTTCAGACAGAATTGAATAATCTACTTTACAAAATTTCTCCAGCCATCAAAATCTACATTCTTCCACAGGGAAAGATTTTCCCTGATTTTTTAAAAATAAAATCCTTTTATTATAAAGTTATTAGCTTATACAATGCCAACACAGTGTATTTTAAAGAAATGTATGGCCTAGGGAAGTTTAATAAGGGAAAAAAACTATCAGGAAATTGGATTCTGAATTTTAACATTTGTTCCATTCTACAACAGCTGTTTTCCATAATTGTTGGGCTTCACAGCATTGCTGCTACCAGTTCCAGTTCATTCATTATATTTCCAGATAATCATCATCATCATTGTACAGTTTATTGATATCGCTGTACCAGGAGACGCAGAGTCGAAGAAAAAGAACTGGAAAAAAACACGAAATATCACAACCTGGCCATCGAAACTACATGGCTATGGATGAATCATGTAACAGTGACACCCATTGTCATCGGGGCACTTGGCACCATGTCCAAGTATTTTATAAGATATATCAGCAAATTGCAGCTTCCTGCAATAACACCAGCAGAGCTGCAAAAAACTGTGCTACTAGAAACATCATATAGTTTAAGAAGATCCTTGGTTGATACCTAAGATGCTGGCAGCAACCCATATCAACCATTAGTACAAGTCAATGGTATTTGTGACAAATCTTTAAATGTTCAGTAGACTGAGTTTTATGTTTAATGAATAAAAGAAATAATAATAATAAAGAAATCAAGACCAGAGTGATATACCAATGATCAAATATGGTCTGGAAACTTAAATCTTAGAAGATAAAAACCCTTTGGTTATGATATTGCTTCTGGAAATGTGAAGAAGGTACTTATATTAATATGTGAACTGAAGAAATGTATTTACTTCTTTATTTATATCCCGTCTTTTTTATATATAAATAACTCAAGGCGGCATACATATATAATATTCCCTCTTCTTCTTCTTTCTAGTTTCCTCATAGGAGACAAATCCCTATGAAGGTTCAGCTGAGAAAGAGGGGCTGGTTGTCACCCAACCAGCTGTCATACCTAAGACAGAACTAGAACTCATCACTTCCTGGTGATTGGCCCAATATCACCAGCCAGCTTTCATGCCTAGGGCAGGACTAGAATTCATCATCTCCTGGTGATTACCCCAAGTCACCCAGCTGGCTTCCATGCCTAAAGTGGGACTAGAACTTACACTCTCCTGATGATTGGCCCAAAGTCATACAGCTGGCTACCATGCCTAGGGTGGGACTAGAACTCACAGTCTCCTACTTACAGACCTACTTATAGATTAACAGAATTGGAAGGCACCTTGCAGGTCATCTAGTCCAACCCTCCCCCCCCAAATCATCCAGCTGGCTTCCATGCCTAACATGGGATTAGAATTCACAACTCTCCTGGTTTATAGCCTGAAGCCTCCACCGCTAGGCCAAACTGGCTCCTTCTCCACAATTTCTATCCTATCCTTCTTCGTATTAATGCCTCTTGAGATCAGTGAGACCATCTAGTCCTTCCTGAAATCTGGAAACATCAATTGGAACCTTTCCTTCCAACTCTTCTCTCTCCACTCTCTCTCCTTGCCTAAATCATGTCCAGGCAATGCTAACTACCTTGCAGATGAGTCTTCAAGGACAAACGAAGATTATTCAGCAGCTAAAACATTTCTTGAACACACCCAAGTGTGATAAGAGGGTATTCATGTATTGCTCCAAATCTTTATCGGCAAAACTATCTACTGTCTTCTTCTCCAGTTGTAATTAGAGTTTGAATCATAATATACGGGTAGGCAGCCACACCAAGCCAATGAGTCAGTCGCTGAGGAATCCCATTAAATGCACGTTACGAGAGAAATGTTACCCATCTGAATAAACTACCTCTGAACTTCCTCAAGTTGTATACATTTTGGTCAAGGATGTAGCCCAGAACCTCCCTAGATTCCCGAAATGAAATTGTGATCATTAATGGAACAGAAGAGGAAACGCTATTAAGAACATGGGGAAGAATCATTTAAACTGTCACTTAGTTGACTTTTAATATCTATTTAGCCTTTGACCAAGCTGTCTCCTCTTCTGGCCCCACTTAATCTTGAAGCACCGCTCTTAGCTAAATGCAGCTCTCAGCTCATGAAAAATGATTAATTTTTGGCAGTTTTATCCAGAGTTTCATTGCCATCAACTCAAGGAGCAGGAGAATTTAGGCCCATTCAGGTTTGCCTCTCCCTCCCTTGCTCTTTCTTTCTGCTTCCTCAAGTGCCAGCTCGCAGCAGGAAATCCACTCTTACTCACAACACTTAATAACTATTATAAACAAAAGCAGATTTCCACCTCATTTCTTCTTTCAAGGGGCCTTCAAAGCAGCTAACCAAGAAGTTATGTGTGCCACCCACTCTGACCTCCTGACTCTCAAGAAACACATTCTTTGCTGGAATGTCAGCATTTCGGTATCTAATGCTCAGTCATCTCTGGCTTACACATCGGTTGACTGGCCGTAGAGCTGATCAAAGCAAAGATAAACATGTCCTCAAGTTGAGTTCAACCCCTTGATGAGTTCACGGACCCAACGGTACACTTTCAGTGGTAGCAATGGAAAAGTGGCTTGCCATTGTCTTTTTCCTGGGTATTTTTCAGCCTAACACTAGCCTCCCTGTTATTTTCTAAAAACATAACTTCCTGGAACCTTGGATCCAGAGTCTAGTAATTTTAAAAAATGGCTGTGTTTGACTGATTATTTACTTTTTTCACTCCATCAACCTCTGGCAGAATGCAGCAGTTTGACAGAAAACAATATACAGGTGGTTCTCACCTTATGACCATGACTGAGCGCAAAATTTCTGTTGCTAAATGAGACATTTGTTACATGAGTTTTGCTCCATTTTAAGAAATTTCATGCCATCATTATTAAGCGAATCGCTGCCTTTGTTTAGTTGGTAACATGGTTGTTAAGTGAGTCTGGCTTCCCCATTGACTTTGCTTGACAGGAGGTCCCAAAAAGGGACCACATGACCCTGGGACACTGCAACAGTCATAAATATGAAACAGTTGCAGTCATAAGTCACTTTTTTCAGTACTGAATGGTCACTAAGCAAAGAGTTGTAAGTCAAGGACTACTTATACCTGCCTATCATCTCAAGATGGAAGGCACATAAACATAGGTGGCATTCAGCCAGTTCTGACCAGTTCTGGAGAACTGGTAGCGGAAATTTTGAGTAGTTTGGAGAACCAGCAAATACCACCTCTGGCTGGCCCCTCCCCCATCTCTTCTCTGCTTCCCAAGTCCCAGCTGATCGGCTGGGTCTTCTTCTGCTGCCCTGCACAGGAGTATGGAGCGGGAGAGCAGGTTAGTGGGGTGGGGTGGAGAGGGAATGGAGATTTTACAGTATCCTTCCCCGAGGAGTGAGGAGGGAATGGAGATTTTACAGAATCCTTCCCCTGGGAATGGGGAGGGAATGGAGATTTTACAGTATCTTTCCCACAGGAGTGGGGAAGGAATGAGCATTTTGCAGTATCTTTCCCCCAGGAGTGGAGAGAGAATGGAGATTTTACAGAATCCTTCCCCCGGGAATGGGGAGGGAATGGAGATTTTGCAGTATCCTTCCCCTGGAGTGGAGGGATGCAGATTTTACAGTATTCTTGCCCTGGAGTCGGGAGGGAATGGAGATTTTGCAGTATCCTTTCACTGCCACGCCCACCAAGCCAAGCCAAGCCACGCTCACAGAACCAGTAATATATATTTTTTAATCCCACCATTGATAGATGCAAAAGAGCATTTAGTCTAAGTAAGCATGTAATCCTAGATTTGAAGGGCTGGAGACCCTCTCAAATTTGAACATTCACATTTTCTCTTTCCTTCCTTTTTTTTCTTTTCCACATTTACTTTGCTATATTTTTTTCCTTTGGCTATTTCTTATTAAGCAAGTAAAATCTTTTAATAAATCTATTTTGTTTTTTTTAAAAGATCCTCTAAAAAAAGAAACATATAAATTATCTCAGCTTCTCTATCCCCAAGGTGAACATTTAATGGTTCGACTCTCTTTTTAATCTCTTTTCTTTTTAAAGAGAAGGTTAATAATCTCACCTTTTCTCCAAAAAGAAGGAAGAGGAGGAAGAGACCAAGCTTCAATATTCTGGGCTTTTGAGTTTAAAAAATATGTTATTAAAGTCACAGGCAAATCTAAAAACGTAGAAAAGGAAGTAAAATGTGGAGAAAGGAAATATACTAGCTTTATCTGATCCTTTCTGGTATATTGGGGCTGCATAAATTTAGATAAAATTTCTTCTCTTGTAATTGCAGCTTGTTTAAATGGTGGCAGATGAAAATATTTGACATTGAAATAAGAAAGGAAAGAAAACCAGGATCCAAAAGTGCCATTAAAGCTTTTAAAGAAAGTTACCAGAAAGAAGAAATTGAGCAATGGTTATAGTTTTGTTTCCAAATGGCCACTTGAAGATGTGCAATTTCAACTCTCAGAATTCATGCTAGCTTAGGAAGAAGTCCACACAGGGGTAAAATCCAGCAGGTTCTGACAGGTTTTGGAGAACCCATAGCAGAAATTTTGAGTAGTTCGGAGAACTGGCAAATGCCATCTCTGGCTGGCCCCGCCCCTATCTATTCTCTGCTTCCCGAGTCCCAGCTAATCAGGAGGAAATGGGGATTTTGCAGCATCCTTACCCTGCCATGGCCACCATGCCACACCCACCAAGCCACACCCACAGAAGTGATAATAAAAATATTTGAATTTCACCACTGAGTCCACACTTCTTCAAGTTGAACCAACATTGAGAAACACCGGTTCCTTTCATTGTGCTAAGCCAAAAGAGGCCACATCTGGACAACTGCTGGATACATTTCAGGCAATGAGAGTAATAAATCAGTGGGACAGTGTTTTCCAGAAGTTGTGGGTGCTCCACCACTGGAGGTTTCTACGAAGAGATTGGACAGCCATTTGCCTGGAATGGAATAAGGCAGGGATGGTGATTTTGCCTCGAGTGCCAAAAGCATGCACATGCCCATCCCCATAATTTAATGCCCCCCCATGCCGTGCCCCCTTGTGCATGCATGTCTGACATACACACACACACCTGACTTCCAGTGAGCCTGGTAGGTCCAATTTTCACCCTCCCCAGGCTCCAGAGGCTTTCTAGGAATCTGGGGAGGGCAAAAAACAGCCCAACACGGGAGAAGGCAGGGCTTAGCAGGGAGAAGGCGGGGCTTAGCAGTGAGAAGACGGGCTTTCAGGCTACTCCTGAAATTCCTCTATTCCGAAGCATTTGGATGGTCCCTTTTTGGACCCAAGCTGTCCCGGAGAGACAGTGAAAGGTAGGAGGAGATCCAGTGGTCCCAGAGATGTTCGCTAAGTCTCTGGGGAACTGGAAAATAACCTCCTTTGCCAGTGACTTCCGGATTAGCCATAAGGCTAATTGAAACTGCAGGCAGCCCCAAAGAATGACGAAAGTGTTTTCAACTGGTAAGATTATTTTATTACTCAGAGATAAACAGTCCGCCTAAAAATTCAAGCTAATTTAAATTAAAGAACAGAAGAATCTAGCAGCGATTTTGATCTTTTTATTGGTTTTTGGAGGTGGTTATTCTACTTTTTAAATGTTTTAAATGTTATTCACACGGACAAAGGATAGATTACTCCAACATCTCCTCTGATCCTCTGCAAGCGGGCTGTAAACCAATTCACTATAATTTGGTTGTTTACAACTTGACACATTTATTGCTTGGCTGTATCGGTCTAAGATCTGATAAGATTGCACAGCTCCGAGCCTGCAAATACCTCAGAGTTCTCAAGAAAAAATACTAACTGCGTATAAACATGGTGTCTATTCAAGCGCCTATTCAAATGATTTTTTCACCGCTACAGCAATTATCTGCCACACAGGCTAGAATTGAGAGAAAATTGGATTATTTTGTGTTTTTAGCAACAAAATACGAGGGAAAAATTGAGAATGTTCTTCAAATACAAACTAAGGATGTCAGAAATAAAGATTCTCAATTTGCTGATATTCGGGGCAACTGGTTTACATCTGAGGGAGAAAAAGATGGAATGTCTGAAGAGGGAACAGCCACACAGAAGATTTACTTCGAAAGACAGGGCGCAGGAGGAGTGAGAAGCATTAAAGAATTTATACTTTATGAAATACCATCTGCAAAAGTTTTGATACCACCACTGAGAATTAAAGACAAGCTGATAAAGGAAATAAAAGTAGGGCGGCAGCACTATATGAGAGGCACCATAAGCAAAAAGGTGCAAAGATTTCTTCATATGGACTTGCTCATAAATATGTTTGGAGAACTGGACCCACGAATGGCAACAGATGTAAGGCGGTTCTGTTACTGGAGAGACACAGGCTGATAGATGGAAGAGTATAATTTAAAACTAGCTAAACCTAGTTAAATTCATTTGTAATAGATATAGTTGAATAATAATAGATAATGATAGTAATGTATATAATGTTGAGTTGCTATGATAAATAATAATTGGATATGAGAAGGGAAGGTTAGAAATATCTTTGGACTATATATAAAGGTTATTAATAACAATAATTATTATTATAAAAAATAAAAGAAAACTATATATAGTTAAATCTTAACTAATATTGGGAAAATGCTATGATATACGATATAATTAAATAAAGAAAGGAGAATGATAATAAATTATATACATGGAGGATGAAATTTTTGGTATTAAATATTATGGATGTTTAGCTAAAACAGGATATGAGGATTTGATGTTAATGGAGGATTTTATAAACAAGTAAATGAAATGCCAGCATGTGGTTATGGATTAAATTTTTGGTATAGTTAAGGATGAAGGATGTTTAAACAACTGTAGTCAACTAAAAGTGGAGGTATGATGATGTTAATATGGTAAACATTTGCATTAAGATATTTGAATTAATATGAATTAATAGAAGAGATGCACAAAAACTTGTTGTAACCAGCTTACTTTTTTATAACATATACTTGTTGTGTTTTTTTTCTCTGTTTTGTTTTTTGTTCTTTTCTGTTATGACTTTTTTTCCCCCACTGTTGTGGGTATGTGTTGTTTATGTAACAAAACAAAAAAATTATTTTAAAAAAAACAGCCCAACACACAAACCGGAAGTTCGGGAATGGACTTCCGGGTTGCCCATTGGGCCATTTTTCTCCCTCCGGAGGGAAAAAAATGGCTGAAAATCAAGGCCCAAAATCAGCTGGCCAACATGCACATGTGCACTGGAGCTGACAGGGCAACGCCTCGTGTGCCCTCAGAAATGGTTCCGCATGCCACCTGTGGCACAGGTGCCATAGATTCGCCATCACAGGAATAGGGTCCCCTGCTTGAGCATGGGGCTGGACTACAAGACCTCTAAAGTCCCTTCTAATTTTGTCATTCTCGTGAAGGAAGGCAAATATATGTATCCCAGGATAACG